>NW_016690344.1:1251955-1264485 GCF_001604755.1 Lepidothrix coronata | reverse complement strand
CCCAATATAGGAAAGATATTAAGCTCTTAGAGAGCATCCAAAGGAGGGTAATGAAGATGGTGAAGGGCCTTGAGGGGAAGCTGTGTGAGGCGTGGCTGAGGTCACTTGTTCTGTTCAGCCTGGAGGAGACTGAGGGGAGACCTCATTGCAGTCTACAACGTCCTCATGGGGGAAAGAGGAGGGGCAGGCACTGATCTCTTCTCTGTGGTGACCAGTGACAGGACCTGAGGGAATGGCCTGAAGTTGTGTCAGGGGAAGTTTAGGCTGGATATTCAAAAAAGGTTCTTCACCCAGAGGGTGGCTGGGCACCGGAATGGGCTCCCCAGGGAAGTGGTCACAGCACCAAGCCTGACAGAGTTCAAGAAGCATTTGGACAATACTCTCAGGCACATGGTGTGACTCTTGGGCCAGGAGTTGGACTCAGTGACCCTTGTGGGTCCCATCCAACTTGGCATATTCTGTGATTCTGTGAACATTTAATTTCTACCTTGCACTTTCTCTGTTATGCTGCTTTAGCATCAATAGGGCAGTCCAGATGTTCTGGTTTGTGTCTTCCTTGCCTTATGGGAAGAAGAGTCCTACTTGAAGCTATGATTTATCTGTATCTTACTCAATTTGCTGATCTGAGCCCAGAACTCCAGAAACAAAATGTTTGATGATGTTTATAAATGTTTCAGAGCCCCATGGCTCCATATTCATATCCTGTACTGTGGGTATGGAGCCCTACATTTTTGGACTGTGTGAGGATAGTGTCCCCACCAGTGAAAATATGGTGGAGCAGCAGAGCTGGTTTACCATAACACAGTCATAGTTTGAAGTGTTATTTTCTGTACAGCCATTTGGAAAAAAAAAGGATGAAATAAATGCCACATATTTATCTATTTGTGCATCTCCCTTTCCTGCTTAATTCTACCACTAATGTTGAGCAAATATCACCTGTAATATTGACGTTCTTCATACACTGGTAGACGGTTAGAGGTGAGAGAAAATTTTCCCTATATAAAGCAGAAGAAACAAAGCTGATAATTTAAAATAGCCTGTTAAAGCATAAAATGGGATGATTTTAATGTTATGAGCATGTATTGATGGAGACCATACCACTTGTTATTCTATTTCTAGTCTAGTATACTTTCACAAAGATTACATCTGGGTTGAGTATGTTCTCTAAATAAGTTAAATATCCAAGTGAAGAAATGAGATAACTTTTTGAAAAGCTAATTTTCACTTAGAGATATCTAAAATCTTACTTCTAAGCATGAGTTCAACATCTGAATTGATATCTGTATCAGTCTAGACACCAGCAGGCTTATTTCTCATAAACTGATTTTTAAAAAGCTTTCCTCTTTGGTCACAAAACCTGTGAAATTGTGGCACCACATCAGTGAAAGTCAAACGATCATGAACAAAATCCTGTGGCTTCAGACAATGAATTAGAGTAGTATCAAAGTAGCTTTTCATTTTTTATTATCTTAATATTTTGATTTTTCTTACAAGTTTTTTCTGAAAATAGTTCTGCTAATACTTAGTGCATGAACAAATAAAAGAGTTCTCATCCTTTGAATTCTTTGGGAACCCATTACATTTTTCAATTGTGTATGACATGCAGCATGCATATTTGTGTGTAAGCATGAATCATCACAAATTTATGTAATGTATTCTGCAAGGGTTATCATACCCTTGTTTTATCATGGCCACAGTTGTGACCAGTTCTACTGTTATTTTACCATATGACAACGTACCTGCTTCTATCATGTTCAGCAGCCATTCAAACTATGATGAACTTCTGTGAATGTGGCACTGCATAGACCTTTGGCCCAAGGTCACCATGGAGAGAACATGCCAAACTGCCCCTGATGACAACTTCTCAGAAAGGAGTGTGACCCTTTGCAGCTGGTGACTGGCTGGGCAACATGCCAAAGCACGAGCACAATTGTAAAGGTGCACTCCAACACTCGCTGAACAGGGGTTCTTGCATGTTTTAAACAAAATGGAGTGATTTCAATCTATACATTCTCAATATTTTAAGTTTCAGTACAAGTTTCAGGTTAAAACTTGAAAGAAAATAAAAGTGATGGGGTTCTTTTGGTTGCTGATTTTTTTTTTTTTTAATTAGACTAAACATTCCCCTTGCCCATCCTTTCTTCCAAGGGAAGGAAAAGAAAAACAACTCCGGTCAAAGACTGCTTTTCCTTTTCCTCAAGCTATTCTATTTCGTCAGTTCAGTACACCTTTTCAACCTGTTTTCTTTACTGCCTGTCTTGCAATACTTACTCATCACAGTACATAGTATAAGATAAAAACACTGCAGGATTTGGCCCCACTATTCCTGTATTCCATTAATTTTACAATCAAGTCTTGACTACCAAGGTGAAATCCGAAATTCTAAAAACACTTCTGGCTTTGTATTTCTGATGTTTAGCCGAATAGAGTTACCAGGTACATGTTACCTTAAAATGGATTGTTAATGACAATATTTTACAATTAACAATAAAAAACCACACTCCAAACCCAACTCCTGTTGCAGACTATTTTAATAAAGGGATTATAAAATACAAAAGAGGGAGAGACAGGTAACCTGAGATGCAATTTTGGAATGCAAACTTTTAGTTCAAATGTGCAAGCTCGAACTTAACAAATGTTTAAAATATTTGAGTTTGTCAAATGGTGCCAAAATAAACCCTGTCTTTTCTAAAGACTATATATTTAGCTAGGCACTGGCAATGTAAATCTTTCAACCATTTCAAGTATTTGTTTAAAAGCCTCACAGAACACGTGGGCTCCCAACAAAACTGAAGAATGAAATGTTTAGAACACTGAAGCTCAACAGCTGACTTATAATCAACCTAATATGCGAACACTACTTCGATTTTTTGAACTTGTGAATACATTTTATTTACCGATGCATGAGAAGAACAAACAGAGAAAGTCCATTTCTGCAGACCTGATGTGAAATGGTAGAGTGACAAGAGTCAGTACATGTAATGCTGCGATCACAGCAAGCGCAGTATCAGAGAAACTGCCCGTCGGTGCTTTCATGTGCCTCACAGTTTATTCTTGCATGGGAGAAAAATATTCTGTGGTATAAATTAAAAAGAAAAAACCCAAACAAACCTAACAGCCTTAATATGCAATTCTTCTAAATGAAGGAAATAAAGGCACAGAGAAATCCTATCTAAACAGATAGGAGTTCATTTGTATATATAGATTAAAGATGCTAAGAATATACATAGAGTCAGTCTTGTAAAATGTCCAGTGATTTGGAATAAATAAACAAATAAATGTGCTATGACAACATATTGACATCACTAAACTATTTTGATAGGATGACTTATTTATAAAAACAGTTTTAATATTCCCTTACATTAATGATTAACTAATGAATTTTACTTTGTTGTGAATATATTTAAAGAGGAATCAAACTGACTTCGGTTACAGGACTCCACTAACAAGACTGAGCTGCCTCTGAACTTTCAAATATCAGCAGTTTTCCCAACAGTAATACAGAAGACCATGCCACCAGTTTTGGGCTGTGGGCTGAATGAAAAATAGTACTAAAAGACTAAAGGTCCACCATTCTTTTCTGTTAAAGTTGATTTGTCACAATATTGTTAATTAGTGAGGGCTTAGAGAAGGCTTACTAGGAATATAATTACAGTGCAGAAAAGCATTAATAATGCTCTTATCCCAAGCCAACATGATGCTATTTACATATTTTACCCTGGCATATACCAGAAATGGCTCCCAATGCATAACGTGCTGCAGGATCATCAAGAGAAGGACACAAAATCTCACAGGGGAAGGATGTTTCTGAGTATCTCAGTGCTCTTCAAGATAGCAGGGACCCTAATTTGGCCAGTAATTACAACCGTCACCATAAGCATCACCTTGGTGAGCCACCTTTCATCATGAACTGTTGTTCCATTGGGAGGCAAATGAATTGGTACTCCTCGTATGTAATTGGATACCATCTCATCCTTCTCTCATATATTAGGACAGAAGTGACAATTGCATTTGTCTGCTGTATAAGGGCAGGCTTCTTTTCACTTTCAGAGCTCTGCAGAGACATCAGTGTGTTCTCAATGAATAAATCATACACTAAAAGCCAATTAACCCATGTTATCATTATTGCCTATTTCTACTCACCAGAGCAGAATTCTGACTCTTGTTACACCGAAGGGCAAAAGTCAGACTGGGCTCAACAGGGCCAGAAGTTCAGCCGAGGGCACTAAAGGCTGGGCCTCCATTACCAGACCTGTGTGACTTTTGCTGTTCAGTTCAGTGGGTGAAGAAGCTGAAGTGTTTTGACATTAGCCACAGAGATGCTTTTGCAAACTCCCTGGAGGAGCGCAGGAGCCTCTTCAGGGGCTGTATACTGTTAATGACAGTCACTAAGGAATTTGCCAAAGACCACACACCAGGTTGTTAGCAAGGAAGAGTGAGAACCCAACTGTTTCTGAACCGTCACCTCTCAGCACAGTAAATTTCCCAAGGTCCTTTTCAAAGAAGACAAACATTTCCAGCTGAATTTTAAAGATCAACATCTGATTTAATTATGATTCAAATACATTTATCTACATTTGTCATTTATGACAAAACACCCTAACTAAAATGCTCACTTAATTTCAGGTGGCTTTGTAGAAGACATAAGTCAGAGTAGGGAACTACTTTTTCACCTTAGGTACAATGTGTCAAAAGGAAAATTATGAAGCAACTATCACTTAAGTATTACCCGGACCCAGATCTATCTGGCATCACGCCTGCTGGATGGCTTTTGCCTGGCTAATCCTACTTTTCCAAACAACAGGCTGGAGGTCAAACAGTCTGGCTGTATGAAGTCTGCTCTCATGAGATTTTTCACCTGGAGGCAGAAATACTTGCGGAAGGTGACAAGGAACTTAGCACATTCATGCATGGAGAACAAGCCCTGATTTAGTAAACTTGCATTTTCAAAGCAGCAAACATCTTCCTCATCAAAGCTGTCAAAGAGTAAGAAGGAAGATCTTCAAACTGAAAAATAAGTAGTTCAAAGCTAGATTAAAACAATGGGTAAGAATAAATGTACCATTTTTACAGTGAAGGAGAAGTTACCTCAAGTTACAGGGATCTTTGTCCCAGAACCCATGTTCAACTTCACTAAGAAACCACCTTGAAGAGGCGGTAATTTGGAGATTGCAGTATTTCATATCACCATATGGAGATGCTGATGATACTATGGTACTGTGAGTATTAAAGAGAAGTTGTGAGAAGAGATGGAAGAGGAGCTCATGGTCACCAGGGAATGCACGCTAAAACAATAGATGACATTCAGCATCCATAAATGCGAAATTATGCATTCAGAAAACAGTTCTGTCTTCATACACCTTATGATGAACTCACAGCTGAATGTTACAACTGAGGAATGAGATCTAAAGTTGTTATTACTATAGAAATATTAATACCAATACATAATCTGTCATAAAGTAAATCCAATGCTAAAAATGATTACAAATAGCATAGAGAATAAAACAGACAACATAATCATGGCAACAACCAGTCACTTTTTATCCATATCTTGAATACCGGGCATAAATCTTGTTGTATCTCAGTGAAAACACTGCAGAGCTGGAAAAAATAGATTAGCATGACAAGGCCAAATAAAAACATGAGACGGCTCCTTTATAAGAGACTAAGGTTTCTCTCTGGAAAAGAAAAGCAGGGGGGAAATGATGCCAAATACGTCAAATCACAAGGAATATGGAAATAATATGAACAGGGAATGGTTACTCACCATTTCTCTCATACAACAACTAGGTGATAGCAAATGAATACAGCTGATTCATAACTAAGAAAAGGAAATATTTCTCCACTCAATGCATCATTAACTGCATAAGACCTTGTGACAGAAACAAGTAGATACTAAAAATTTAAATGGAATCAAAAACAGGTCATGAAAAAATGCTGCTAAATACAAAGACACCATCTCTGCCTTAGAAAGCCCCTAAATAACAAATTGCTGGGAGACCAGCTGGGAGAATGGTCACCAGCGCTAGCCTGACTTTATACCCTTTCCTAGGCATCTTCTATTTGTTATGGCCAAAGGCAGTCTTTGAGCTTTGGTCTAGAACAGTATGGTAATCCTTACATTTTTATCTTAATTCCTTCCTCACTACTTCCTTAGAGCAGAAATGGTTCAACAGCACTGACAGGTCAGGAGATCTTGTCATTCACTTAGTGCATCAAAGCTCAATGAAGACAGTAGGACAAAGAGCAGTTGAATCACCCAAAGTGCTGAGCAGCGGCACAAGGGTGATGGTGAAGGAATTGGAACTGGGGGGGTGGGGGGTGGCAGTCCTCTGGTCTGGAAGCATTAAGCTTTCTTCCCATTGAATAGGTGTGGGGGAGAGGCTCCAGACTCACTAGCTATCTTAGGGTTGACCAAAGGTCAGAAAGGAGAATTTCAGAAGCTTCTAGAAGTGACCTGGGTAAATTTGGCTTGGAGGGATGCTACTTATCTCCCTGCAAGGGGTTAAGTTTGGTCAGCTGAAACTAGGGGGAGCTTAGGTCTGCAGATGAGGAAGGTTTAACGTGTAATTGCTTGAAAGAAAAAAACCAGACATTAAAATGTCTCTCTCTCTACTCAAAATTAAAAATGTCTCTCTCTCTACTCAAAATTAAAATTTCATTTTCTCCAGCTGAACTGCACTATTAAAACAAGCAAGCATTAAGAGAGAAGGCCATGTAACAACATTAAACACAAAGCAAAGCAGGCAAGTGGAAACCTTAGGAGCTACATCCACCTTGCCTGAGCTGGCTGGTTCTGGGAGTATCTTAAAGCCCATCTAGCTCCTGAGATTCATTACTGAATTTGGGGTGCTTGGAGATTACAGTTGCCTTCTTGAGCAGATTTATATGAGTGCTGACCTGACCGTTCATACAGGGAGATGGATGGGTCACAAATATAACTCTAGGTCCAACTCTCCTGTATCTCTAAGGTCTAAAATGTCTGTCTACCCCAATTTTTCCTCTTTGGCCCTCAAATTTCCCCCTCCCTGTAAGATTCTATCTTTCAGCCTTTGAGTTAAATCCTAGGGCACTTTGTGAGTAAACAAAAGCAGAGGGTTGGCAGTTTGGCCTGAAACCCAACCTAGATGGTAGTCCTGCACTGTAGAGCAAGCAGGCAAAAAGTCTTGTAGGAAAGGGGTGAGAAAAGATGAACACTGAAAAGGAGAATTTTGAATCCATAAGGTGCTTTCTGAATATCTGAGAGCTTTTCCTCATAGGAAAGGACAAAGGAGTGACTGAAAACAATATAGGAAACTTCCTCCACTCTCTGAGATACTGTATGTCACAAGGCTTTCATGTTGCAATTTATTAAGATGCATCTGTAGCGAAACCTAACTGTAAATTTCTTTTTTAATGTACACTGAAAATACCATGTGCTAGCATAAGCTATTCAACTGTTGTATAAAGCTATACATTTATCCTGCCCTTTGATGTAGCCACAGTCACTAGCTGCAGTTCAATGGGCTATGAGTAAGGAGGAAAAAATATCCAGTATAGTAGCCAGAGATATTCCTTGAATGCCAAACTACTTTATCAATTAATATATTTAACATACAAATACTGGACTGTTTGCAGTCTCATAAATAAGAAGGAATTTAAATTTTGAAACTGCTTTGCAGGATTTTGAACCTGAAGCATTTAAAAAATTGATCAAGCTGTGCCTTGAAGCAGACTATACTGAGAGGACAGATTGTTCGAATAAGCATCTACATCATTTTTCACAGTACACAGTGCCACAATGCACTTGCTTAAAAACAAATACATGTTTGCAATGAAACATTTCAACAAATCACAAAACTCAGCAGCAAAGTAGTTAAACATTTATGATTTGATTTTATCTCAGCTTGGAATGTCGCTGGAGTGTCCCACTTCTAACAACTGTTTGCTAAGTTAAGGCTTTAGTGTTTACACAGTGCTGAATGAAGCAGCCTGGTCACCAGATGTGAATGCTTCCTTAGACTACAGCTTTCAATCAGATCACGGTCCTAATGGTCCCTGCTCCAACCTTCTTCCTCAGGACGTCCACCAGCCTTTCCAACCTGAGAGGGGGCAGGGAAGAGGGAGAGGAGAGAAAAAAAAAGGAAACTAATGTTAGGAATGTTCTGGCTGAAAGAGACAGTGTTTGCACTGAACCAAGCTGTCCTGGTGGTGGTCATGCTCAGAAACAAAGCACTACTGTAAAAGACAGACACTAAGGGAAAATGCAGACAACTTACAGAAAACTTTTTAACCCTACAACCCAACCCATCTGCAGTCAGTGAAATATATCAGCTCACTCTTCTTTTGTAGTATATGTAATATCTGAGGTCCCCATAAGGCATTAATACAAAACTCTGTGCAGTAATCCTCCAGGACACATACACTTTGGTGTAAGCAGGACAATCAATTTTTGCACTTTTTAAAATATGAGTGGTCCATGGTTCTTGTTAAATGTAAACTTAACTGTTGTTTCCTCTTAAAAAAATATCTTGCCTATTATCCAACAGATACTTCTATTGTTCAGTTTATAAATTTATGTCTAAAACCCCATGGAGTTTATGTCAAAAACCTTTTCAAAATACTCAACAAGACAAGTTTCTGAGGATGTGGAAGATGATATTTTGAAGGTGGCCTGGATGGTTCTTGTGTTGACACAACTACAGAAAAACTAACTGTCTAAATAAGTAGGACAGAAAGATGCCTAATCCTGCCTTAGTTTTAAGGCACAGGCTATAAGCATGTTCAGAATCTCACCAGCCTAACTTCTTCTTTCCTTTTGTTAAAGTATGTAGGCAAATGCAAAGGACTAAATTTGTTCAGCATTTTCCATCTCCACGTGTTTATCTCCAGCACTCCAGTAATCAATCATTCAATCTATTTCTTCAATTTGTCTGTATTTTACGGAATCCTTCAGTGAAAGCTCTCTGACAAATAAACTATCTATATAAAAGTAGATTCTGTGTGTAGCAGAACACTTTTAGAACCACGTCCAGATTATCATACACACAACTTCCATAATAGATAAATAGACTTGCAGCTTCAAATAGCTGCATTCACTGGTACAAAGTTGAGCACTTTTTCTTATCTGAAAAGACAATTTTGTTTTCTTTTTGTATATATATATATATATATATATATATATGATACAACATGAGAAATGCAGATAGGAAATAAAAATAGCACAGCTTTATCAAAATTGCAAAATCCATTTTATCTCATGGATGCATTAGTAACTTCAGTGCAGGTAAACTGGTTAACATGGATTTATTGCCACAAGTCATGACTAATGCTCTTGGTACGTATTGAAACACTCTTGTTTTCCAGGAACCACCAAGCACGATGAAGCTACACCTTTCATTGTACTCACCAGGTGACTTAATTCCTGAAATGAGATTAAGCATTCACCACCCAAATGTAATCATGAGACACCAGGAAATGTATGTGGAAAGTTCAGCTACTTCTAGCTGTTCCACAGGGACTCTAAGGAAGTGAAAGCACAGGTGAAAAACTACTGCTTACATACTCCTCTCCCTTCAGTTTTCCAATTGTTGCTTTTCCTTCTTAACCAACTAATGCATTTTTCCTGGTTTTGTAACATACATTTACTGCTCTTCTTCATCTTTATGGAAGCAGCACCCAGACAGCCATAACTCAGTGCAATCAGTCCATGCAAGTATAAAGTCAGGGATTTCACAAGTTATTCTCTCCTGAAAGTTTTCTCACAGAATCAATGTTTTCTGAGTTCTAAGGGTTTTAACTCAGTTACTGACAGGTCACAGTTTCCTCAGCCTTCCCTTGTTGGGAAATTTCCCTGTTTAATTAGTTGTCAGTCTATGTACAAGTTCAGAAAGTAATGGTAGATTAGTCTTCTCTTTTAATAGCATGTATATTCAGAAGCATGGCAGCTTTCTCGGACACTTTATTGCTGTAGGTCTCACACTAGCACCCTATCTAATGTGCTTCAGAGACATAAAGCACTGGAGAAACATTTCAAAGTGTTTGGACCAACAGAAGGTTTGGGCTGCAAAACCTTTCTTTCTGGGAGACAGCATAAAAATAGTAAAATTTGAGATCATGGCTTATTTAGATCACTGTTCAGTTAAAAAGAAATACTTAAAAAGAAATACTGTGTGGCTTATACAAGGGAGGGTGGATATGACTTCAGTAATTGAGGCTCCTTTTGGGGAGACACACGTCATTGCCTAGATAACTGTCCTATGATTGAGTTTGGATGTGCACCACTCTGTGACCAAGCAATGGCACTACACACCAGAGCAGAATAAGTCAGTGAAGAGCTGCCCATGTTTGAAGAGAAATATCACTGGGATGAAAGTAGCTGTCTTCTGTTTAACCTTGAAACTGTCAGGCTTCATTGAAAATAATGAGGCTTAACAATCATAGCTTCTGCTTTTCAAATGAATGATGACTGAAATCATCAAAATGAGGTATTCCTCACCAAACACACACCATGCAGGGCTTATTTGCCTTTTGTTTCAGTCATGTGTGGATTTTCAAATGTATTTATTTTCTATTAGAAGGGGAAAAAAAGCAACAGTGGATTAAGATATTGTGCCTTTCAAAGAGATTTAAAGAATAACATAAAAAAGAAACTGTAACAGCTATTTATAAGGTAACAGAGGGCAAAATTTACCCCTACACAGATACAAGACCCAATATACCACTGAAATCCCAGTTAAGCCTACAAAATAATGCCATGGGCTGAATGAGTGGCTAATAACTCTTGATACAAGCCTCAGGGGGCTTTTTGGAATGATAATCCTGGACTCCTTGTTCACCAAGAGCCCAAGTCTGCCATCCCAACTCACACTAAGCAACATTTTTCTTTGTGAGGAATAAAAGGCTGCTAAAAAGGGTGTTTGTGCCAATGAGGTGCTACCTGCAAGGGGTGAGGGTGGCAGAGTCACCCCTTGTCGATAAGGCCTTGTGTCCAGCCCAGTGGGATGCTGCAGGCAGCTCCCTCTGGAGACTGAGCATTTTAATCTGTGGAAAACTGCAGTAATAATCTCATACCTCAAGATCAAAGATAACTTAAATATCGAAACAGAAGAATGGAAGGTGCTGGGAACTAGTCTCAGTGTTTGCAGAGTTTTATTCAAAATATGGAAGACTGACCTGAAGAAAGCAACTTCTGTTACTTTGTACCACTGTGATATAACTGCCACCATAATTTCACCACATTTTACTTAACTGAAAGCAGTACTGACTGTGTTTGTTTGTATTCTAAGACAAAGAATTAACAAATTTGTGGTTTTGCTTGTGAAGAGTCCTCATGGTATAAATTAAATGTGCAATAGGACAGTTTCTCCTGAGATGTAAGCAAGGACACTCACTGAATTTGCATCTCATGAAGCAACCAAACAAGTAATTCAAGAAGGCGCTATATTTTAGATCAGACAGAAGAATGATATGGTGGGTGGGCCACTTTGTTGCAGTGTTGAGGGTCCAAATGTGCAAGGACAGACACTCACCTTTAGGAATGTTTATAAAAGCCTCTTAAGGGATCACTCTCCATTCTCACAGTTTTCAATTTCCTGCTTAGAAATTTTGGAAAATCACAGTAGGTGACCATTATTTTTTGTCACTCCAATACTTCTAGAAAATCTGTCCCTTAACAAATAAACTCTCTTAACAAAAGCTACTTCAGCATTCTCTACATGATTACTGTGAGTACAAAGTAACAAATAAAATGCAGGAAAGAAACCATGGATTCAGATGCATAGATACAATTTTGGTGCTATTTACACTGATTTGCACATATCCAAAGCAAAAAAGTCCTGTGCCTTTCAGGATAGATGGAATTTGCATCCATGAAAAGCACAAAGATGAGTGCTAGAAATAATCTTTATCTACACTAACTACTTCTGTAATGCTCATCTTAGTGCATCTATGAAATGGAAAAATAAAATAAAACAAACCCCAGAAATTAAGAAAGGGACATCTGGTCCATCATTGTTTTTAAGTTAGCAAGAGACGCAATGCTGTGAAGAGTCTTGAATTTCTGTGGCTTAATGCTTCCTCTATACAAATTTAGAATTTAGCAGTTGAATCTATGTTCTAATACAGAAATAAAAGGGGCTTGCTGCTATATTACTGATTTAATCATGTACTTTTAAATGTGTTGCTAAGCTTTAAGAAGATCCTCATCCTACCTAAATAGGAACATTGGTAGATGTGTCTTCCCCAAGACAAATTCTCAACCATTTTCAACTCCTCTTCTAGTTATTTCAAATTATGTTCCCTTATCACCTATGCACACAGCTGACAATGTCTGCATGGAGCATATGTTGTTGTATGGAGTGTTCTTACAAAGCTCCTGAATTGCTTGACAATGCGCTCTGATATTAAGCAAAGCCTTACAAAACTTTACTCCAGTGAGTAAAAACAATTTTGGTTTTAGAATCAGTTCTCATAAACCAGACTTAAAATCCTAAATGATAGAGAAGTTTGTTCCAGGAGCTCAGAAACTGAACATATAAGTGCAGATGTTA
>NW_016690344.1:1074508-1250963 GCF_001604755.1 Lepidothrix coronata | reverse complement strand
TTCCCCTTCCCCTTCCCCTTCCCCTTCCCTTCTTCCCATTTTCCACTTGGATAAACTTCATAAAATCTTAAATGGAGTACTTGTTTTCAGGTGTTTTCTGTCAATTCAAGGAAACAAATCACATAGAGAAGAGAGGTCCTGGTCTTGCTCAGAAACCAGTCATTTGGATAAGATCATTGACTCAAGAGGCTGGAGGAAACTGGTTCAGCTCTATTTTCTGCTTGAGGGAACTGGACCCCAGCTGCTTCCCTCTGAAGGGAGTAGCACTGTGCTAATGCTGGGTGCTGGGGTGTCTTGTTCTCAGTTTCAAAATTTCAGGCTGCTCCGACCGAACAAAACACTTAAGTGCTTACTGGATGGAAGCCTGGAATTAAGGGTATGACCTTGTAGCGTATGACCTATCTACCATGCTACACAGGCATTGCCCTCCTACCTCTGGGTGGTTCAGCGAATTTTGAATTATTCCTATTCCTCAGTTCAGGTACTGTTTTTGTCACCTCAAAAGCCTACCTTTTGAACTATAATTTTTTATCAACTCACTAAAAAATATTGTCCATTGCATTTAATGGTGATGTACCAGTATGTAACAATTCCTTCATAAATGGTCATAGTGATAAAGAATACATGTGGTTCTGACGCACCAGGCTGCTTCTCTCTTCTTAACAAAGTTCTCTTCGCATCCTTTGGATCAGAGACTGGGTGTCTTTCTAAATGACACGCTGGAGTTCAGTGATGGTTTTTAACCTGATGCAGGCATTGATGAATAAAATTTGGTGCCCTCTGTCTGTCAGGTGTCTGGACTGACTGGTATTAATCATCCTTTCTGGTCTTAAAACACAAGTCTTAGAGACTGACACAGGATTGAGCTGACTCACTACAGGCACTGCCACCAATTCCCGCCTGCACGACACTGTTTGTAATGTCACTCCAAAAAGTATCTTCCATTAAACTTGCAGGCCTTAGTTTGGCAGGGCAAACCATTCTGTCTCTGAAAAGCACTGTCATCAAACAAACATTCCTACCAAATCCCTTTCAGCGTCTTCTCAACCCAAAAGAGTAATTCTGTATATGATTAAACTTAGAAGCAAATACAGCCAGTTGGGCTTCTGACAGCAGCGATATTTCAAAATAAACCTGGCTTACACAGGCCTTGGCTAAAATATTAAGCTTTTATCTGTGGTCCACAATAACTAATCTTGTCAAACTGTTTGTTCTCTACCTTCTGTTTGGAAGATTATGAGCTAGCTCACCAGTACTATTCACCTTGTGCCATCACTAACAGTAGGAAAAGTGAGCAGTAAACACAGTTGGTCTATTTTGACAGCATTTCACCCTACTTTGCATTGATGTATGTTGTTACACAGGATAATGCAAAATCAGGACTTTGCTTCTGTGCTGGATTTAATGCCACCTTGCAAAAGGTATCACTCCTTTGCTTTCAAATGCTTTCTCAGGACAGCATGTGCTGATTGCCAAAAATAAATGATCTTGTGAGAAAAAAAAATAAAACCTGAAACAACTACACTGTATTTCAGTACATTGAAATCTACAACATGCTTATCACACAAACCAGGCTCCTACTATTAGATGGACCATTCACATCTGAGCATGCAGCTGATATAAAAGTTAAAAAATTAACAATAGCTGAAAGAGAGGATATATTGGCATATTTAAAGCCAAATGATATTCATCAGATTATTTAATCAGATCACAGAATTTCCCCTAACTACTTCAGCTTGAATCCAACAGTTTATATGGCAATTTTATATGACATTTACTACTTGTTATTGTGCTAGAAAAACCTTTTCTATGCATCCTTGCATAAGCTTGAATTACTTTTAGCACTGATAAGTACTGTTTCCACACACTTGGTATCACAGCTGGTCTCTTTTTTAGGAGAAATCTTGACATTGAAGCCTACTCCTTACAGTGGACTCCTTACATTTCCATGAAGTTTGTGCTGATATGAATAGGAAAGGGTTTCTTGGATTTTCTTGCCAAATACTTCCTGGAAGTCTGTGTCATCTGCTTAGGAAAAACTAGCAGTTTTACCTTATGCTAATATATCTTCCCCACAGAAAGTATTCTGCCATAGCATTTATTCATTTGAAGAGGGAAAAATATTAATTCCTAAGAACTCCCTAAGAACATTAGTCCTGCCCTTTGGCAATGATTTTTGGTATCATTAGAGTGCCATGAATCATAGGCAAGCTTATTTTGGCTCTGAACTATATCTCACCTCCTTCTTGAGAGCAATACAATCTCAGAAAAGCAAATACTCTTTGCTTTGAGTGCTCAGAACACGGAGTGATGGTCAAACTTTTAAGTAAAGCTTTTAAAAGGCAGACATCAGGTCTATTTTGCATTATGTGTATTATGTGGCAAAACAGCAGAGAAGTGAAATGACTGGTGAAGCTCAATCAACCAAGAACACCGAAAAGTCCCACACATTTAATTTTATGTATAGGTAGTCTTGATCTGACCTGGGTTCCTCATGTGCACCAACATAATAATAATAAAATAGTATTCTGCTGAATCAGAGCCTAAAATTGCTGGATAGAGAGCCCGTCTCTCTCAGCTTCTCAATCTGTGTTCTGAACTATGTCAACTGGCAACAGCTCACCAGTTTTCTTATTCTATATCCAACTGAGGTGTATTTCAGGAGATGAAAAAAGGACCTACTTTATATAGGATTTTGGTTTGTTCTAAATCCATCTTCAGGAATATTTAAAAGCAATGTCAAAAATTGATTATCAAAAACAAACAGCATTTCAATATGTTTAAAACAACAGGATTCAGGATGCAGGATGAGCAGATTAATATACATTTACAGATCTGCAGAGGATGGGGTTATTAAGAGACTAAACTTTAGAAATACTACTCTGAAACCATCACATTACACCTTTCTGCATGTTTCAAACAAGCCTTCCTATTAAGGCCAAGTCTGAACCTCTCAGCTGCCTATTTCAAGGCAGTCCCACCTCTTTTGGATATGTTCTGGTCAAGTCCGGTTTACAGTGGGTTTGTACAATTGCAAATACTGATGTACTGCGGTGCTGGTTTTGGCTGGGGTAAAGCTCATTTTCTTCACAGTGGCTGGTAAGGGGCTGCGTTTTGGATTTGTGCTGAACACAGGGTTGACAACATAGAGATGTTTTTGTTATTGCTGAGCAGGGCTTACACAGAGCCAAGGCCTTTTCTGCTTTTCATACTGCCACGCTGGCAAGGAGGCTGGGGGTGCATGGGAAGCTGGGAGGAGACACAGCTGGGACAGGTGACCCAAACTGAGCAGAGGGATATTCCATACCATATGACATTATGCTCAGTATATAAAGCGGGGGGAAGAAGGAGGAAGGGGGTGGTATTCGCAGTGATGTTGTTTGTCTTCCCAAGTAACTGATTTGTGTGATGGGGCCCTGCTCTCCTGGACATGGCTGAACACCTGCCTGCAGGTGAATGAATTCCTTGTTTTGTTTTGCTTGCATGTGCAGATTTTGCTTTTCCGTATTAACCTGTCTTTATCTGAACCCATGAGTATTCTATCTTTTACCCTTCCAATCACACTGGTGGGGAAGTGAGCAAGTGGCCGTGTGGGGCTTTGCTGCTGGCTGGGTTAAACTACTACAACTACTCAGGCTATTTCCCAAGTGCATCCCATCAAAGCACAGCTTTGGCAGACTCCATATCATAAACAAAAAAGACAACGTGAGATTTTTTCTTGATTCCACATATATTTTACAAACTTGATGCAGACTTGCTAGCTCTGGGCAGCTCTCAATTAGGTTCCACCTTCCTGAGGTGGTTCCACCTCATGACCCTGTGGAGAGAAAATCCCTTCCTATAAACTATTATCAAATCACTACACTTCACACTGAAAATAAGAGACTTTACATAGGTTTGATGTATTTTATCATCAATGTTATATTGCCCAAGCTGGAACGACTTTCATATCACTGAGAGGACAAGTAACAATGGAAACGGGTTTGGATGTAAAAGCAAAGCATTTAATTAAGTTCCTACTTGTGGTAAGTCCTTCATAATGGACTCTGATTGATAGCTGAATTCCCCACCACTCTGGTGGTTTGAGGGCAACTCACACTTGTGTCATACTTCTGAAAAGTATTTCTAGAAAAAATAAGAGCAGTCTTCCCTCAAAAACTAACAAAAATCCATGGACAAAATATCCTCTCCTCCTCTTAGTGTTTGCAATATACTACAGATAGATGTCATCAGGATGAAGCTTGTCTATTATGGTGATGGTGCAACAGGCCCTTATGCAGTGATAAAACCAGAAAAGATGCCTAACTGCACATTTACACACAAAAAAAGGGTTTCTAAAATATCAGTTGAGACTTAACATCACAGACCAAATTGTCTTCTACACATTCGTGGTGCTCCTTAAAACACTTAATGGGCTTTTTAATGTATTATCAGCCATTTAAGGCCATTAGGGTAAAAAAAGCCTTTCCACTTCTAAGCTTCAGTAACCTCTCTCCAGTAGCTGCTGGACAGATTGTCTCCAATCGTCTTCTGCACCATTCTAGCAACAAAATCCACATGAGATTTTTTTTCACTGGCCTTCTGGACCTATTTTGCTCCATGATCCTGCCATCCAACTGGAAATGAGCTTCTGCTCCTGGAAGGTGAGTGAATTCCCAACCAAGACTGACTCAGGAGAGAAGTGGACCTTCAAATAATTTTGAGGACAGCTTTAATTCTTCTGAACTGGTGAGCTTGCATACTCAGGCCTTGGTGGCAATTCTGCCAGGTGGTGACATGAATTAGACTGATTTTAGGAGAAAAACCTTTTAATTTCTGTTGATGAAAACATAAAAACGTGGCTTTACATAAAGACTCAAAAAATTCTTCAAAAGCATAGAGTAAAATCTCTATGTGAAAGTGTAAGAGTAAAAAGTGAAATGTCTTTTGAGTGCATGACTTAGATATGCCTTTTATCTGATGTGCATCTGTTACATCCCTCAAGTAATTTATGATTATTTTATCAAAGACTGAGGTGATAGAAATGGATATATTATGAGCCACAGAATAAAGTGCTAAATAAAACAATTTTGTTATACACATCTCCAATACCTGCAATGTCTTTCATTCAAAGGCTGGATTCTGATACCTTCTATGGGCAAGAATTCCATGATCTGAAGTTGAAATGATAAAATTTGGTCACAAAGATTTATGCCTTCCTACAGCTTAGTGTTTAGATCTATATCCTTATACCCATGTGACAGCAACTTGCCAATAAAACAGCAGTGGCAATGATGAGGTTAAAGCTGTTGTTAGCTCTCATAAAGAAAGTTGATGCTGTATTTCTACAAAATCTTCTTAAAAAAATCAACTTTATAGAAAAATCTGACTATTAATTAATGACTCAGTGTTAGATTAGAAACATGAACTGCAATTTTTTCCTCAGATAACTAGTCCCTGCTTTAGTAAAGGTATACTTAATTTTAAGCACTGGAAAAATTTGAATGATTTCAAGTTTGCTTAAAATTAAATACCTGACTGGCCTAGTCAGTTATTTCTATTTGTTGTTGTAAAGAACTGACCCAGCAATTCTCTGAAATGTTATACGTAATTCAGAAGCTTCAGAAAGTCTGGGCTTTCTTTTTGAGCTTCTGCACATACTTTTACAGTATTCAATCTTTTGCATATGTTAAGAAACAGTATGAGTATTAACAGAAAGAACCGCAAATTTATTTTTATTCCTTCAGCCAAGCCACAAATAAATGACTCTTGCAAACAAACCAAATACTATTTAGTAACGGCAATGTAAATGCCATGGACTTATTTTATTTGGATATAAAATATTAAAGTAAATGAGTATTTGCTGTGACACTCGTTTTATCGTCTTGGAAAAAGAAAGCAAGTCTAAGAAAAAGTTTTCCTGCTGTTCTTCAAGGAGCACTCAATCTGCTGTTCAAAGTTATTTAATAATTTGTCATAGAATGGTTAACTATAAGCTTACAAATACCATGTCAGTATGCTTCTTCCTATTAGGCAAACAACTTCAAAATCTAATTTGTTTGTGTTATTGGTCTTACTAAATATTAGTCTTTGCAAGTCTGGTTTACACCATTGAAGTTAACTATGCCAACATTCTGATTTTGTTCTGAAGTATTCCACAACAAGCTGATATTATACAATACAAGGCCAAGAGCTAGCTGATCCAGTTTACTGAGTATACTTAGTGTATTTTGCTACTGATAAATCAATAAAACCATGTTGTAATCTACAAACTTCCACCTCTGTGAAGCGGCTATAAGTAAACTGTAAATGAACACACAGGTCAAAAACTGGATGCTGTGATTATGTTGACTCTGAAAACATTTGACTTTCATAGAATACATTTTAGTGTTGGAGAGAATAAAGTTTCAGCACCGCTTTTATTTTCATGAAAGGTTGAGATAATAAATATTCAAATGACAATAAATATTTGTGTTTATGTTGTAACTACCCACATTTTAAGAAAACAATATCTGCACTGCAACCCCCAATTTACAGAGGTTAAGTAAAAGTAAACCATAGCTACAAAAAGAAAATAAATACTCGACTTAGACTGTATGTGCAGTTTTGCATTCTTCATCCATGTGAAACTCCCTGCAGCCAATGGATATCTTGGCTGTGCAAGGAATGCACAAAAGGCATACTTGACATTCCCTTTAGTTGGGATTTCTTGTCTTAATTCTGTTAAGTGCACCACTGAACATAATCCTGGCATTGATCATAAACTGTTGGATACTACAGGTCTCATTATAATTTATGACACCCAAAATATCCATGAGAAGGATATGCCATAATCTCCTCTGGCAATATCCCACATTATAACTGTATGAGACTTTCGGTAGTGATACTGCAACCTGCGTTATTGAAGGGCCATCTTCAAATGAAAAGAAGATGTCAAAAGATATTGTGAATTATTCATACTACAAAGGGGCTCAGCTGCAGCAATTCTGAACATCACCAAGGTCATCTTTCAGGGCTCTGGTATAGTGAACAGGATCTGTAGCTCCACATGTGCTCTGGACTGACACACTCCCCCTCCAGACTGCACAGAGAGCACTATAGCACAATAGGATGGGATTTGCAACAAGTAGTTTAAGGAGAGAGGTGCTCTAAACTAGTCAAATAGGGCTGTTTTCCTTCTTTCTTTTTTCTTTTCTTTTCTTTTTTTTTTTTTTAAATCTCATTCCATTGTTTTAAGTATCCTGTTTTAAGCTGTCCAGAGGTTCTCAAGATGCCTTCTCTAAAATTAACGCGAGGCCACTAGTGTTTTTTAAGGTGAAAAGATAATAGCAGTGCTGCCAGTCCTCCTTTTCAAAACAATTATAAAAAATAATACTATCAGATAAAGTATTCAGCCAAGCTAAGGAAAACTTGGTTTTAACCCACATCTGCCACTTCTCAGGAGAGCAGTACACTCCAAGGCTGAAGAGACTTTTGTACTTTTCTTTCTAATGCCATGAATTTCTAGAAAAAAAACATATGAAATGCTATTAGACCTGAAGATGTGATTCTACGGGTGGTGATCAAGGATGCCCACTTGGAAAATGGGAGATGGATGTTCTGATACTAGCTCTGTATTTATATTCAAGAGGCACTGGATAAAACTGAGAAAAAGCCCTAAAGCTAAGTCTTGCTTCTCAGAGGTGAGTAGCCTCTCTGATCTGAGACACTGGTACTATTTTCTGCTGCGTGGTACTACTTCAAGGCAAGGAATGGAGAGGATCCAGATCAAACCTGTGTGGCTGTAACACCCCTCTGAGGTACAGGAGATCTGAACCAGGATCTCCACAGATGGAGAAGGAAATTAAGATCCATTCTGTCACAGCCTGGAGGAGAATCCCTGCTCTCAAAAAACTTAGAAAAGTAGGGCTGGGGCAGGGGCACATGCCAAGCCAGCTTTTGAAAGAAATATCTGAGTTTACACTGCTCTGTATGGATCTCATTGAAACCAATGTGCATTACTCTGACTCGGCACATGCTTCTCCATTTGGTTCTTCAAGGAAACCAGGCAGAAAATACAAAAAAGACAATTGCTTTATAACTTTTTCAGTTGGAAGTTTTCTACTTATGCTGATGCAAGTCCTGTCTCCTTTGGGTTGGGAAGTTATCAGTATTAGTGGTACTGAGTTATCAGGCATTCCCTCCATCACAGCCTGCAAATTTGACCTGGACTGTAACATGAAGTATGCAATTCAAGAAGTGGAAGTGAAGTGTCATTCAATAAAAGTAATATAATTCAATGCAGAAAATACATTTCATTACAGCTTTCCAAAAGTTATATATTTCCTTTTGTACTGCATGAATAATACGTTAGCCTTACCAAGGGAAACAATATCTGCCTAGTGATACAGAAATGCAGTATAACTTCAACAGTCCAGAGAATATGCCAATGATGACTGAATTTGTTCAGCTCACCTTAGATTCAAATACTAGTTCAATATTTTACTTCCTCCAGACCCAGAAAATTGATTTCTGTCTATATGTTGAATTTCTCTAAGGCTGAACATAACCTTACTGGCTTATACAATTCTTTTATTACAAACAAACAGGTATCTCTACAAGACTAATTCATCATTTCACCATGCGTATTAGTGCAGTCTGAGGGGAACTTTTCTGAGAGGAATCACTAGCATTAGTGCAGAATTCTAAGTATTTAAATAAATTCTGACCCTACTACATATTGCTTTCAGTTAGATCATATATGACTTTTTTCACACATTTCAGTCAGTCTTAATTCGTCACTGACTAAAGCAGACTACTTCCAGCCTATTGCCTCTAAATCCAGTACATTCACAGTGTCTGTTACTGCTACTCTAATTAATGGTAACATTTTCATATATGATATGAAGCGATTGTTACTAAATTTTGTATTTTGGACTTTCCCATGTTCCTATTCATGTCTTGCATGCCAAATAAATTTGCATCAGCTCTGCAGAATTCTTCAGGGTATGTGGTAGTTTTGCGTGTCTGGGAATCTTCCATCTGGCTAGTGTGGGTTTCCTAAACACCATAAAACCCTGCCTGTGGAGACTGTGTATCTCTTATGGGCCCCATGGAGCTTATAATCTGCTTTTAATCATTGTATGAGGCAGCCAACACATCAGTCCTCATCAGGCAGTTTTTTCCATGTTGAATCTCCTTTAATGAGTTTTGATCCAATTCTGAAAGTCCAGAACCATTGCTAATTTGCATAGTATCTTAGACTGCTACAAAAGTTGTCTTCCTTGGCTCCCCATTTCCTTCCATACGAACTCTGATAACCATTGACTTCTGTGGATTGCCATAGCAAGTAACAGATTCTTAGCACCTTGCCATCACTTGCTTGTCTTTTGAATGTACCCATCAGCATCTGTTTCTCAGTAAACTACAGGCCATATCCTTAACTTGGACAAATGAATGCAACTTAGTGCGACAGAGCAAAGTCTGTGCTGCAACCAAGAAACTAGTTCTATATCTACATTCTTCAGCAAGACACCAGAACTTACTTTACATTTCAAAATGCCAGCACCAGTTAAATTATTCCCCATATGATATTAAAAGATAACCAACTATTCAAACCCAGCAGAATTTCACAGCAGCAAGCAGGACAGTGGTTTTCACTAAAATCAAAATCACTTTTGACATGTGCCAAATTATTTACTAACATAAATTAGTAAAATTATTAATTTCTATCATGTTGTACTCCTAGAATTCAGTATTTAATGTTTTGATCTGACATTTACTGGAATACAGTTCTGTAAGTAAAAAAATAGGAAAGTATCAACATCTAAATATAAAATCTTAATAAAGTAAGAAATCAAATAGTATTTATTGTTTTGAAAGGAGAAAATAAAAGAAAGCTCTCTCAAATTTAAACTGAGTTCTCTTAACATTTGGCGGTTCCTTCAAAACAAACAGCTTTAAGTCTCAGTGAATGTACAACTTGTTTCTTTTGTGCAGTGCTTCTGCCTGCAATTTCTAATTAACTAGCTCCATTCTTTTCTACAACAAGAGACTGAACGCAAACAAGCTACAATGTATACGCCAACCAAATATATGTAGGTATGATTTTAAAAGGGAGATAACTAGTTAACAACATTTGCATGTTGCAAAAAGGCTCAGTTAGTATAATTCAGAAATCTTGCTTTTAGCCTTTTCCCTGCATAGCTGTCCTGTACTGAATACAATCTGAACACTAAAGATATCATGTTTGCAGTTAAAAATCTCCAGAGACTTTAGACCCACACATAAAGATACTTATTTCACTCTTTTCTGAGACACTGACCTGTATCCTCATTTAAAAATGAACACCACATCTTTATGTTATTAAATCTTTATTTTGATCTATTAGTATTCACCAAAGTGCCATTTTATACAACCCCTCACTGAATAGGCAAGGCTGGAGGTAACCATCTGCAGCTTTAGAGTCTGCGTTTGAATTGATGAAAAGAGCTTTGTGTTTTCATTGCCAAGTTTGATTCTTCCAGTCATTAGACATTCCCCTCAGATCGCATCAATGAAGCGGACTCTCTTACACCCATGTGTTAAATTCTCTTCCCCTCATGGTTTCCTTTACCAGCTATACTCCAGAAAGACTACTGGGTCTTAGCCACATTCTTCTCACAGCTGTGTTAAAAAAAAGCATCAGAGCTTCTTCCCAAAATCCATATGTGTATCTGGTCAGTCCCCTGTCGAAGGGTCATCTCACATTGTGGTGTGATTATTCAAATATTCATTCTTGTTCTTGAACTGCACTGCTCAGATCATTCTGGGAAAGATTAGACCCTCCAGCCAGCACTGAGGAACGTCCTGGATGTTGATGTGAAACATACACAGCTCCCGTACTTGGAAGGCAGATTAGTTTGACTTGCAGAAGAGGGGGACATTAGCTACTTAATAAATGCTTCCTTCTTATTTCTTTCAATTTTTTTTGCATTCTTTTCAACTGTGTCAACTGCTTATAAGAACTGATTGCTTCTGTTTTGTCATCGATCAACTTAATTATCAGCATCAGCTAAGAAACTAAGTGAACAACAACAAAAGCGGAGAAAGCATGTTCAGAAATGCTAGAGGGAAATTCAGGACTAAAAAAAAGAAAAAAAAAAGGGTGTGTTCTAGTCACAATAAAATTTAGATGGCCAAAAAATCAAAGCGTAAGGAGTAAAGCAAATGTTATTAAATCTAGAATTGCATTTATGACAGATAATAATTTCCTTTGATAAAACTGTTTATTCAGTAGACCACTTAGTTTTCTTTTATCCAAATCTGTAACTTTCCTGACTTCCCCTTCAGAAAAAAAAATCAAAAGATATCTTTAATAACAGTTAAGGACAAGTGAAGCAAAAACTCCTAGTTTACATCACCTTCATATTTGCTTTATTCAGAATCAGAGCTACCTTGACAAAATACACAAGCAGCATGCCTCTCACCATTTATGCTTATTTTCATACCTGTATATTTTAGCACTGCACTGTTACTTTGTGGATTTTGTTTATTTTTAGAGGATTACACAGAAATTCTACCCACTCACCCTCCTCTGCTATCTTACACAGCTATACGAATGTGCGCGTGCATCTGTGCTCACATGCAGAGCTGTGCTTTACTGAGCCAGAATCATTAAATTATGACAAAAAATAGAAGCCCTCAATAGACAAATTGCATTAAAATTCACTCCAGTAACAAAGCTGTTGCAGAAAAATAGAACGTTTCCTGGAAAAACCACATCAAAAGTGGCCTCAACCTTTACTGATAATTGGCTAATATTGATTTGGTATTACATTATAACCTTCTCTGATCTCACTGACATCAGCAGCCACTCCACAATCCCAGAGGTTCCAGTCGGAAGGACAGTTTTAAAACGCCTTGCTTCCTCTGCTGGCAGAGGTATTAATTAATTCACAGGCTCTCCCAGCCACCTTCTCCAGGTCAGCCCCATTTCCCTGCTGGGGCTGCACCAGCTGGCTCCTGGCTTCTCAGGCAGGACAAACTTGCACTATACCAACACTCCTGGAGAATTCTGTGCTGCTGTTCTAATTCTTTGTTTGTAACCATGAATTAGAAACATTAATTAAATATAGAAAATTATAGTAATAGCCATTCTACAGAGTATTGGTTAAAAATATTATCATGCAGATCATCATAATTTTCTATTGAATAAATATGTATTGTGTTATGTGTGCATTTATTTACATAGACCATAGTTAAGATATGTACTTGCTTTATAAACTAAATAGCACTCTTTTAAGTCTAATGTGTATCTTGATAATGTTTCAAAATCAAAACAGATTCAAACAAATGCAGCTAAATCTGTGTGGTCACTTTCTGAGCATCAACATTTTCTGTCTCACACCATCACCCCTGTTAGGACAGTGAATCATCTTCACAGCAAGAGCGCACAGTCTCAATTTATATCTCACACTGCTGTGAGCCAATGTGAGATGTTCACCCTACTTCAGTATAAACAGATTTTTACTATGTCCAAGTTCACTATAAGCAGATTCCAATGTATCCCCCTTCTGGTTCACAGCTGCTGTTCCACGTGGGACAGGATCCAGAAATTTTTTAGATGCCTTTTGTCCTGACAGAAAACACAGGACCACTATTCTGACTTGGATCTCATGTTTAGAAAGCAACAATTGTCAGGGGATACACAAATGGCTGACATGAAGGCAACACCATGGAGAAACTACATCTCTGTTTCAAGCTCTACATATTATGCTGAATGCAAATGGTGAATTTTTTAAGAACATTAAAAAATATTTTAGTGTTGCCAGAGAACAGATTATCAAAGGTTAGTGAACAGCAGTGAATTACATTGTATGAAGATACAAAGTACATATTTTTTCAGCATTATTTTAATTATTCCAATTACATTTTTCCTTAATGAAGGTCATAATTATTTTCCTCTGCTGATTTTTAACTGTTGCTATTTTACTGAATAATATTGAGAAACTAGTTTATATAACTGATAAAACTACTTCCCTCATATGTCACAATTCAATTTTAGTTGTGCATTTAAAAGAAGTCAAGAAAACAGATATTTCAGAACTCTCTTTAGACTATGAATTGTAGTGTCACATTTTAAACTACATTAAACATCCTTGTAAGGCAGTGCTAATAATTAATACTTCTGTAATTAATACCAATTCTACCCATTGACAGGTTTATAAATTGTCAGTTCCTTTTTGAAATGCAGAACATCCTACATTTCTGAAATAAAATGCTAAGCTAACAAATGAGTTCCTGCCTAATTGCCAAACAGTGATTTGTATGAAGCAGTTTTGGTTACAAAGAAATTGGGAATTCTCAGCCCGGTTTCCCTGCTGATGAGTACGAACTGTCTGTGTAGCTCTCCCAGAGGTGTCAGAGGAATCTCTATAGTGTCACACAAGGGTTCTTAGCTCAAAGTAAACACACTTTCCACAAACTCAGCTGCTTAATCTGTTTGCAGGTTGAATTATAAGATGGGGGTGGATGACTCTGGGTGCTGGGAAGACGCACAGAGCATTTCCACAGTTTCTTGGCAAAAAGGGCATGCTATTGTCATCAAAAGACTTCAACCAATTGTTTAATTTTGCTATAGGCTCAGTTGTCTGATCTTAGCAATGATGAAAACTAACCCGACCAAAATTTTCCCAAGTAGTTTAGCGTGTTAAATTACATAAATACTTTTCACTATAGAAGTGCATCACCACTACCTTAATTCAGTTTGTGGCTGCACTTCTACTCTAGCCACCCTGGGTACACAGGATTAAACAAGACTGTTTCACTGTTTCACTAAAATAAAAAAAAAAAGGTAATGAAAACCCAACCTCCATCTAAATATCTGAGGCTACTAAATGTTTATAAATAAAATTACATGTAACAACTTAAAACAAGGGACAGAAAGGTTCAATCAATATTCTCTTTACCATGCTTTAAATTATTTTTCATAGGTTTATTTTTATCAAGCTCACACCTGTTGAAGTCTCAAATATATCTAAGTGCTCAGAATAAAGACCTGAATGATTATTAAACTGCCACTGGAAGTTTTAAAGAGGTGATTGAAAATATACATTTTCACATGTAACTATCTTAACTATATTTTATGCAGTTACAAATATATGAAAAATATAGGAATACTTTTTTTTTTAAATAGAACTCAGCACGTATTTTTTTAAAATAGGAAAAACTCTTGTTAAGTCCTTGCAATATATTAAAAACCAATTTCTGGGTACTCTGTAAATATGCTGCAGACATTAAAGTTGAAGACAAATATAGACAGGACAATTTGCATCAATTCAGCATCAACCACTTTGGAAGGGTAAGAGAGGGGTGTTTTGCAGCTGCCGAATGTAAAGCAGAGATGAGAAGTGCCAGACTGGCAAGAGGCTCTGCCTACACATTTGCCCATGTCCCAGCACTGAGTCTTTCAAAGGCTTATGTGCTCATAATAACAAATATGACAAAAAGTACTTCAGTAGACATGAACTTCAGGTTTTGGAGTTCAGTAAACTTTTAACAGGGAATCTTATAGTGGGAAAGAGAGTTCACTAACTCAGAGATTTCCTGTGGCTCTCAGTGAGATTTTGAAGCCACCTCTAAACCACCTCATCAGCCCTTACAACAGCATGAAACCTGATAGATGTGTAACAGACAAAAAATGAGAACCTTAATACTCTACTGTGCAATTATAAAGGCAAATACTCTGTTGCCATAGGATTGCCACAGGGCAAAAAGACAGTGAAAACCATTCATAGGAGATGGAAAGACTTTGTGCCTTGCACATGCAGAAAAGAATTTCCATAACAGTACAGAGAGGCACACTGACTTGCCTAATAATGCAAAACTGCTAAAATGATCAGCTTCACACTGAGTAGGTAATGAGCTGACAAAGAAGGAATAATTTTAAAGAATGTTTTCTAAGTTCTGCCGCACTTTCAGTTATAGATAAAATACTAAAAGAAATAACATTTCATTTGGTTTTCAATTTCAATTTTTGTTGGAATGCAAGTGACTTACTTTTGAACTTTTTCATTGGCCTCCCGCGAAGCTTCCAGGGCTTTCTGGAGCTTCATCTCTGTGTCCTTTTGCTCTGACCGCGTTTGCTGCAGCTGAGCTGCCAGATCTTCAATCTGGTGATAAGTTAGGGTCACAACATCCTCCCTGCCGTGCAGTCCAGCTTCAGAAGTACTGAAAGCACAGGTAGGCTGATTCTTCAGGCTCGTTCCTTCAGACAAAGACTTGTATAAGCTGGGAAAGCAAAATCATACACATTATTAAGTTTCAGTCTAAGGCTGAGCTGCAAGAATACTACACTCAGTTTAATTAATACTTTTAATATTGCCATATATGGACTCACATGCACTACTAGCAAAACAAGTTTTATTTCAGAAGTGACTGAGAACAAAAAGAACAATCCATTTCCAGAAGTATTCTAGGAGTACATAACAACCACCAGAATTTCAAAAAAATAAAAAAACTTATTCAGCAAAAACTTAAAAGACAGTATTTTTCAGCTGTAGCATCTTGCTGATCACCTTTGAGCTGCAGCAAAAAGTTGTTAGTGTGATTTAAATTACGTTGAATTAATCACTGTAGGTTACTGATGTGTTATTAATTCATGTTATACAGAACTCGCTTTTAGTAAGCAGCAGACTCAACAGCTACAGGGAGTTTATTTGCAAAATGAGATTTTTTGATACAATGAAGGGAATAAAAAAATACAATGAAAAAATGAAAATAAATAAATCAGCAAGGTTACTTAGAAATATGAATGATTTGCACACACTAACCAATTCTACAGACCTTTGGTCAATACTTTTTGTGAGAGGAAATGTAAAATATTTCTTGATTCTGGTTTGAATAAGCTAGTAACACTTGTATTAAAATATTCCGCGTCTTAAATAGCCTCTCTGTAGTAGACAGAGAAAGATGATCTGTCAGGGTTTTATCAGGGGACATTTCAATATCTACAGTGTCCTCCACCGTAATTTCTTGCAAGTTCCTTTCTGACCCACTGTATTGGCTTCACTCAGGCAAAAAGTAGACATGTTTGTCATCTATTTCACACTGTAGTGCCATGGACGTATATTCAACTCATTCAGTTTTATCCATGAATTTGAGATATGTTCATAGAGATTCCAAATTACGGAGCACAAACCAAATACCCTTTCATTGCACAAAACAGAATACAGTATTAAATGCTTTGTATTTGTGTGACAGAAAGTTCTGGGCAAATCAAACATTATTTCAATGCATATTTCTAGTAGCAGTGCATACTGATTATAATATTCAAGACAGTCCATATGACAGCTGCTAGTATGCAATAGCATATTTTATTCCTTTGTAGTTTATTAAGGTGTTTGTATGGAACACTGTCTGTTCCAACAGACTAAGGAGAAAAATCATATATGAACTAAAATATAATATACATGGACAAAAAAATATGGATGAACTAAAAGAAACAGAGAAGCTGAAAGGTCAGAGTGTTGATGTGTCATTATGCCTACTAGCTGCGGTTATCTGAAAATAGTGTGAAGAACCTTTTCAATTAAATGAAGACATATTTAAAATATAAATATTTATAAAGGGACATTAAATTCCTAGAACAGACTAATTAAAAAAAATTCCTTTAGCAGTTCCCCATAAAATTTACGGACTGAAATTCCACTATGGTTGAGCATTGATCACCATGGAAAAACACAAAGGTATGCAAATAATGTTGAAAGCAGGTTACTGAAATACCACTACTGCCCACTTCTTAAACACCTGGCACAAGATTAAAAAAAAAAAAAAGACAGATGAGAAGCTAAACTGTTCAATGAATATATGGGTCCCTAATTAAAAAAAAAAATAAATGGAGGATAGCCTTAATATTCTAACTTGTTCACACCAGCTGAGAGGCTTTTCTTCAGAATATGTGAAAAATATAGTAATTTATTTAGATTTTAAAATACTGTGTCTGTGTGGCTACAGCTGGGATCCTTCTCAAAGACTGGTCATGAACAATACAGGTTGTGATCTACTACTACATATCTTAACTCATAATGATTGCATCTGACATCTATATTTTGTAGCCAGTGTTATTTCTCCAGATAAAGGCACTGTGGTTGATAGATATTTTAATTTATTTTTTTTCCAAAAGAATGCAACTGCCAGACTTCCATCAATATGTGCTTTGCTAAAATACTTTTTAGTCCCTTCTGATACTAATTTGAAATTCCTTCATCAATGTCCCAATGATTATGTCTTCAAAGAATATTGATGATATAAATAAAAAATAAAAGGGAGTTCTAGGCCTGAAGAATGGGTCACAGAAGTATTCAAACAGTTCCTGTATTTCAGTAATTCATATGTTCTTTATAGTAGACCTTTTGCTTTACTATGGTAGCACAGCCTCTTTTCTGCTCCAGCTTGGGTATGAGAGCTTCAAGGGCCCGCCTTAACCGTGTCCAGGTGGAAGAAAAAGTGACATGTGATGATGGCACTTATGCAGCTCCTGCAGATAGCAAGAGGTTTCCTCAGCCCCCAAAGTCAGAGTAGCTTCAAGCCTGCTAAAAAATATCACCACTTGTAACTGCTCCCAGAGGGACTTGACTTTGGCTGAAAATCAACCCTATGAAGTGCTGCTCCAAAAACACTTATTGCTTTGCCAGGCATACTTTTGCTGCGAGGTGGGAAATGATTTTCCACCTGAAGCAATTACAGAACAACATAGAGAAACGCTCCACTTAAAGGAAAAAAAAAAAACCAACAGCAAAAACCCAAACATTCCCTACACGTCCCCTCCCTCTTCCTCCACCCCAGTGATAAACATATCCAATGGTCCCAAAGACATGTAGGTCTAAACCTTGATTTTCACCACAAATGTTTTTCACACTTGAGTAAGTTCTGTAGACCTCTTGGACCTTATCCTGCACTCAGGATGGCTTTGAAAAGTGTCCCCTAATACTGCTGAGTGCACTCAAAGGCCATACAGCATCGATACCTTGAAAAGACTACCTCGAAGGTACTCTTACAAACATTGCAATAAGACGATATTAATAAAAAGCCCATAAGACCTAGAAGGACTTTGACATTTCACTGTAAAGTGGAGGATATAAAATGGTCAAGTTTGCGTTACATGTGAGTCAGGAGCCTGACAGCTGGTAGACTGGTAACTAGATGGCATTGCCCTACCATAGACAAATATTTTACTAGCCTTCCTTCATCTGCGATTACACAAGTTAAGAGGACTGTGTTTTCTTCTCAGTAAAACCAACCAACCATCTCTCACTAATTTAATGGAAGGCAGCAGCTGTGCTAGACTCTAGTGCACAGGCCATGGACCAGGTTACAATAGGAATGCTCGTTGCACATAACTTTCCACCGTCACAGTCCATCGCAGTGTCGCTCTCTCATGTGTGGTGTACCCATGCATTCTTAGTTTACGATGAGCTCATGCAACCTCTTTCTTTTTATATTCTCTCATCAAATCCAGTGATAAACACTTGTTGAACAGAGCATGCTATTGATTTTCTTCTCTGTGGTGGTTGGTCATATAACTTCAGGATTTTACAGGATAACATGTTGACAGGTAAGTTCTGATCATGCATGTTCGTACTGTCCAAAACCAATTACATGTGAGTATGGATCCACAGTAAGCAGAAACTTGAGATTAAGGTTTCTCTCCTGAAATGATCTAGGGAAATCTGTGACCTGTGCAAAGGTCTAAACAGTCTAGACACTGCATGATGCAAGCACAGGTTCATTGGCAACAGTGAAAGCTCAAACTGACGGTCATCCATCTTAGAATTTCCATTTTTCAACAAATACAAATTAAAGGCTATTGGCAAACACATTTTTCCTCCTTGGGCCTCAGTCTCCTTGTCTTTAAATAAGAGCAATCACAATGCTACCTTTGAAAGGTGCTCTGAGCTTCACCAATGTCAAGAAACCCAGATTACGTCAAGCACAATCTGAATTTAGGACAAAACTGAACCCAGATGGTCTTCTGGTGATGCCAAGCAGCAAACGATCTCTTCTCAGACTCATTTTCACTCTCCAGGACTACTACAGTACCCCTGCTATTTCCCTGTGACTAGCCAGTGAGAGGTATTAAGGTATTATATGCGAGTTAATCATCGGAGCCTTTCTTGAAGTTGAAGGACCAGTGAGACATGCTCTCAAACAAGAAATAACTGGAAACCGTAATTCCATTACAAACCCTTCATTTAGGGAGTTCCACAGTAACCAAATGTCTACTGTTCATATTATGCAGGCCCTGGGCAAATTGCTCAGTTAGCATAGCCCCATCTGAGTGATACACACATGACATTCAGCACCACCTATCATTCCTCACATCCACCCCACCACTAAATGGCCCAGGACCCCCACAAAACTAGTTTCTGGATTAATAGTGTTTGGTTAAAACAGAGCAAAACATACACAAAACTGATGAGTAGAAGGAAGGGTTTTGAGGTCTTGGCAGCTGTAGTGCTTCTCTTCTGCTAGATCACAGATCCATAGTTAATAGCTTGTAGCTAAGGAATCCACCTGAATTCCCTGGGTACATGATGCACCTAGGGTTGGGGTCTCTATTAGCTCTAATTGATTTAAGACTGGAAGATGATAACTTAGCCTTTTTCACACATACATATATGTTTTTTCACAAACACAGATATAGCACACCCAAGTTTACAGAAGAGACTACTTTAGATTTTATGGTTTAATCTTGAATATTACTTGATACATGTTAACATTAATTACATATCTTCAGGATTCCACAATGTATCTGTCCTAATTGCAAGAAACAGATTCCCAGGCTCCCAAATTTCTTCCACGAATTAGGAGACTGTGTTTTCAATAAAACACAGTTTTCCTAGGTTACATGTTTTTCCTAGAACCATCTTTCTGTAAAATGTTCCTGTCGTGTTTTGACAGGGAATTGGCTGTATCAGCATATTTTAGCCCAATCATTCACAGAGTGCACCCTAAAGGCTTGCTTCTAAGTAAGTAAAATTAACCTGAAATTTAAAAATTAATTTTATTTTGTGTGGTGTTTACTTTATCATACCAGAAGTTACACAAAGAATTTTGCTATCTTGTATCTGTTCTTCATTGTCAATTCATATGCTTTGGCCATTCTTAAGTATTTGCCAATGGCTTCAGTTAACAAAATAACTTTAACTTAGTATTTGTAGTACTGTAGTTATTCCCTACAGTAATAGATTGTTTAGGTAACACTGCAAATACAGAGGGAATCTTATCTATTAATCGAAGACAGAACTGGCACCAAGAGTGACCTCAATATTTGAATATAATGGATTTTTAAGATGGTGCCAGCAACTCTGTGTTTTACCATGTATCACAACCCCCTGTCTGCTTTTCTTGGGAAGTGTGAGCAGGGGCAGAGCAGCCCCTGGCTTGGCTGCGGGCAGTGGGCAAAAAAGAGGGGCACAGTTGGCTCACAGACAAGAGGTATTGCTGCTTTCCCCATCCCCAGGCTGAACTGGCAGCACCTGTGCCTCTCTGCTGGTTGCTGGAGGCCACTGGGTTGACATTGATCACCGAAGGGGTGTGTACGTGGGTGGTGTGGAGCCAGTGGCTCTGGCCTGGGGCCAGCAGGGAAATTGCCGATGTCAGGGATTTGCAGAAACACAAGCTTGGTGGAAGAGAGAGACAGAGGATCTTGTCCTAAAGGTCACAGTGATTTATTTTTTATTCCAAGAGTATGTTTTTGACAATATTTTTTACATCTGCTTAAAGAACAGTGCATAATTTTCCTCACAGCTAAACTTAATTAAGAAAGCGCTAAAATAATAGCCACTGGCATATAAGAACTAAAACTGGTAGAAAACAGTGTATTTATTACTAGGTAATTAAAACCACTATGTATTACTTTTTGTCTTTTTCTGATTATCCTTGCCAAGAACTTCATTCTGAATGCTGTTGCTCACAAGGAAACCAGGCTATTATGGCATAAAGGAACATTAGGCCTTCTGACCAGGTATTTCAGGATCAGCTCCTGCAGTCCTACACACCCACCAACCCAGTCTGGACTTTCAGCAACCCCTTCAGCTCCCGCAGGCTTGGCAGCACTACAGGCATGAACCTTTGCTCTCCAAAATGCCAACCACGGAAATCTATCCTGACAACAAAGAACAAGCACGTTCAAGAGCTAGGCATTTCTGCTAGGAACCTTAATCAGTGTCACCTGTCACCATAGTTTTGAATTTAGATTTCTCTGCAGAACTAATAAAATCTAATAGAGATTTCTTTGTTAGAAATTTTGCATGAAGTTAAGGCTAATTTGGGTTGGGCCTTTAGTTTTCTTTGCAGCTTCTCACTGGTAAAGATAATGGCTTCTCACTTCCATTTCAGACAAGTGACCTAGACACAGACAATTTTATTTCAAATGAACAAAATCCTTCTGCAAAAAGTAGCAATATTAGTGAATCAACTTGTATTAGATAAACTGCAAAAATTCCGATGAAGCAAATGAGAATCCTGACTCTGAAAACTGAAACAGTGAAGTGTCCACTCAGCGCAAAGGGGTACTTCATATATACATTTATACAAAAGCAATCTGATGGTGCTGATATATATTATAATGCAGGCATCAGAATCACCTCAAAACAAGCTCAATGTAATGACTATGTGCTGTTGACTTTTATTTTTGTCTCCAGGGAATAGTGTTTACTTTGCTTTAAAATTTATATGAGTCATTTTGTTATGTGCCTTTTTTTAATTAGTCTGAAGGAAACAGTCATTTGAGAAAGAGAACGGAAATCAATTCTGATTTGATACTGATAGCTACTGTGCGATGTAAACTGTGTGTTCTTTCTAATTAAATGTAAACACGTGCAGTTCTAAAGTCCAGCAGTGATGACAACAACTACTAGAAAGGATTGCCTAAGATCTGGTCAACTGATCCTTGTGAACCTTTTGTTCATACCGTAGGTGAGCTTGTGCAATCTGTCTCAGGGTGAATGCCAGTTGTAACTGACTTTATTTTAGGTCATCTTCAGAGAAAAGACTTGACAAGAATGTGGAGAGCTCTGTAATACCTCCAGTTACCCATTAACTATGTCCTTCTGATAGCTAATCAATAGCATTGCATGGAGCCAAACACACTGCACTGAACTGCCCCTCTTCCAAAAGCCAAGTCTTGGTAAATATTTAATGGCAGTAAAGGTGTTTTGACTCTTATCAATCTGATATGTTAAAGAACTCTTGAAAGAAACTTTATCTTGCTTCTCTCTGCATAAATAATTTGTTCGGTTACAATTTTAGTCTTATGCGAAAGCCTCTAATTTAATGATCTAATGCTTTTAAATCAAGGCTTTGGACAGAGAAAATGTAGTTTCAATCCACATGTCACAAAATAAATAAAAACCAAAGTTTATTTCCTTGATAAAATGCCAACTAGAAATATACATCAAGAAACCCAGCCCTTTATACTGTAGTAGTAAACACTGAGCCAGACTCGCTCAAAACCTGTTATACAAGTGCACATTTGAGATTTGCTTACAAGGCTTAAGTTTCTGTAAAATTCTTAGCTCTCATTCACATCAAGATGATGTAAGATTTTTAGCCTCTTTTCACCAGGGAAAAAAACCCCAACTCTTAAAATAGCTATACTAAGATCCAGAGACTTTCTGTACCCATATAGTGAATATTTCCAGCTTCAAGTGGGTATATTTTCATCTAATGAGTTTTATTAAGCATGTTTCTATTTTCTATTTTTTCCTGTACAAAGCAGCTTGTCTAGATCACTAACAGAGAAACACTTTTGTCCTGATCTTTTAACATCTACTGCAGATACCCCTCTGGTACAGCCAGGTAGGATTTAAACATCTCCTTAGGAACTTAGATGGGCTTATTCCATGCCTCTGTGCTAACGTCACAGGATGGGGAATGGAGGAGTCTTCTGACCCCCTCCCACAGCACAGTCTTCCAGACTACTCTGCATGATCCAACTTCAGTATGAGCCTAAGTACTTTGAATAAACTGATTCAGCAATGGATCCAAGCTTTTTCTTGGAAAATAATCTGAGAATAAAACATTGATAGTGTTTCAGCTTCCAAAATGTGAATCACCATAAATGTTTTCCCAGAAGTATAAGCATTATTTTTTCCCCAGTGTTTACATGGCCTCCTTAGTGTTCTTGATGCCATTCAATAGATTCCAAAAATAAAGATCACTGGAATACTCTCCAAACACTGGCATAGATAAATTGAACAACTTGAAGTTTTCCAATCACTAGTAATTGGCTCTGATGAAAGCAGTATTAATTAAAATCATAAAGACATATAAATCAATCAAGTAGTAAAGCACATAGCACCATTTAGCAATGATCAGCTGAAGAAAGCCTGTTACTAATAACCTCAGAAAATATCTTGTACTTAATTCAATGTTATCTTTATAAATCAGACACAATCATGCATTTTATGGCTGTCCTGATTTGCTATTGTGATCGTTTGGCTTAACTCCCCCACTGAATCAGAAAAGTCAGAGATGAATCTGTGTTGGACTCAGAGCTGGAAGCCAGCCCTGCCTTCCAGCATGGCCAGGAACATCCAGCTGAGTAGATGGAAGAGAAGAGTCTCTGCAGAAGAAGGCAATTAGAAGAAATACAAAGAATGGAAACGGATTTCAAAGATGGAATAACCGAATACATATGGAATTTGAGAGAGGGATGATCTCATGGATGAGCTGAGTAGCCCTAAAGCTAGAAACTCTGTGTGACTAACCTGAGAAGGGGAATCACATGGGGCTCTGTCCCTTGTCTCTATTGTTTTGCTGAATAAGTGGGTTAAGTGGGTTAAGAATCTTTGAATGACTTTGTAAAAAAGAGGAAATGTAACTTTTTTAGTTTGAGGATACTTCCTTCCCTGACCCAGGAAAATAAATCAGAATATTTGAACACTTTTGTCTGATCTTTCTCAAAGGTGTTACAGAAAAATAGTATGCAACTCTGACCAGAGGCAAACATGGTGTCCTGTGCTCCAGCCATGTCCAGTGGTGGTCACTAGAGTGCCAAAAAGCAAGGTACTGATGAACTCTAGGTGATTGTGCCCAGCATATATTTTCCTCCCTTTCTTGATACTGTGCACAGCAACATGTACCACTCTTGTGAGTCACCAGGAGAACTGCATGTGTTGCAGTCTGAAATCATCTTCCACACTGGTACAGACACCTGTAATATCTACTCTAATGCTATCATGGCTTCTCCCATACAAAAATGCAGCTGATTTTGGGGATTGCTATGCAGAATACACACTTAGCAAATCACCTCCTGAAAGCCATGTAAATGACACAATGGCAACTCAGTAAGTCATGTCTTACCTAGCTGCTGCTGCCAAACCCTTACTCGTATAAATCATACAGCTCCTTGGACAGTTAAGCGCTATGAAACAAGGCAGTTAAAACGATGGCTTAAATGATAAATGGAGCGCCTGGGAAATTTAATATAGGGGAAGTCTGCTTCCCTATTGTACCAATGCTTACTGAAGCAACTGGGCAGACTTGCCTGGGCCATTCTCCTTAACGTGAAACAAGGACACATGCTGAGGGAATGATTTAGTGGATTGGGTATAAGACCTCTGTCTTGAATTCCCTCTTCTATTTCACATCTTCTGTGTGGTACTGAGCAAGTCACAACATGCAAAGCTCAGCCTGCCATGCTGAAACCAGGAGTAAAGTACTTTTCCCTAGCTCTTTGTCTTCTTTAAATTCTAAGCTTTGGGGGCCCTGGATTACTTCTTATTACCTGCATGTGCCGCATCTTCGAAAACTGAGGCCATGATCTCAGTTCAGGTCTCAGCACAAATTATTAATCATGGAAAGATACAAAAGAGCTAATTAACAGTATGCATGTGTTGGCAATGCATATCAACCTGGTTAACCTAAGCAGACAGATTCATATTTTGGACCTTAATGGAAAAAACAGTTTTTCACAAAAACCTGCCTCCTCACTGCAGGTTCAGCAACCATTATTACTATGGGGCACAGGCAGTCACAGCAACCTCCTGGGCTTTGTTGAGGTGCCATGAGCACAGAGCCTTGTTTTCTGAGATGTTCTTGCCTTTCTACCAGGCAAAAGGGGCCATCAACTGGAAGCCAAAACACAGAACTTACATACCTCTTGAAAAGCTTGAGATTAGACTGCTGGCTTCTGAAGAAAAATCAGTGAAGAGAAGGCTCCTAAGCATAGAGGCTGGAAAGAGCTGTAAACAGTGCTGAATTAATTTATGCATCCTAAAACTTTTAAATCAGCTTCCCTCACCTCTCTCTTCCTTTACCCTCATGGGTTTTGACTGTTGGGCTACTGAAATAAAATCTGTAAAAGAATAATATAGCTTTGAGCTTTAATTTTTATTTTTTCTTTTTTTGCCAGCATATCATTTCTCCATGACCAGCAGGTAAAAGTGAAATACTGGAGCAGCAAATGTATTTGCTACCTACCATGCTTATACACATTCAACAGATATTATGCCCTCTTCTGATAGGAGCAGTAACATTGCTCAAGAGTCCTCATTCTACTGCCCTCAACAGTCCTCATTCTACTGTCACAACTGTAGAAATATAGTAAAATGACTCTTTTGGTAAAGACAGCAGGGAAGAAAAGCTAAATGGAAGAATAAGTTTTTCTGTATCTCCACGAAAACCCTTAGGATGGAAGTCCTTTTTACAGAATAGGATTGAAAGAAACAGAACATGAGCCTGTATAACACTAAGATCCTGCATGGCTCAGAAGCAAAGAAAGATAAATCAGATAACATGAACCTTGTTACCCATCCTTCTTCCCACTCCTTTGGGTGAGGGACAAATTCACAGCACTTCTTCCTCTTTGGTGAAAGTTCCTCCCAAGTTCTATCCTCTTTAATGCTAGTGGAAGCCATCAGCGCATTTCCCATTGAAAACTAGGATAAAGCCTTGTGAAGAATGCCTTGAATTTATTTGTATTAAGAAGCTAAAGGTTGAGGCTGTCAGTAGGTGCTTACACTGTTCTGGGTGCCTAGTACAACTAAATACTTCCTAGAAATCTTGCTGCTTCCTTCCGATCTCTGGGAATGGAACATCAGAAGAGAAAGAATACAAGAAAATATTACTTTATACATCCAAAAAGAGGGGCAAGAAGAAAAAGTTCCTTCACGATTAAAAAGAAAACAATAAATAATCTAGATGTTTGAACTTTTGGCCTTAACCTTCCTTGTCTCAATGACCATGGGGTTGGTACAACACAAGTCCTTCATGGTGTATTTTCAATGCAATGTAAAGAGTTTTTACCTTAATGAGATATGTAAGATCAGAACCTATGAATCAACCTCATGATATGCCCCTAAGTTATTTTTTCATGGACAGCAGGTGAGCGGATGTCATTCCTGTTTAATCAGGAGTTAAAGCGTGTACAGTAATTCCTTATTTTCACAATATTCCTTCTGACAAAGATAACAACCATAAGAATGGCTCCCAGCTGGCTAAACCTGACATACAGGTTTTGTTAATAAAAAAATGCATGACTTAATTAATGAAATGGATCTATTAAGACTGTCCCCCAATCAACCACAATGGCCCCACCTACAGCTGAACTTCACATGACCTATCTTACGCAAAAAGAATTGTAATAACTTGCACTGGAAGCTGTTATAGAGGAAAGGCTGTTATGATGGAAAAATATGAGCCAGAAATGCATATAATGCCCCTAGAGGAGAGAGCTTAGTATTTTCACTTTTACTCAGTGTTTTCTTTCACAGTGAATAATTGAAACAATTTTGCTCAACTGTGTAAAATTATTTCATCAAGAATAATTACATTTGATCTATTAGCACCTGATACTATCTACTGTCTAAATTGCTTGCATTCAATCCATGAGTAATGTCAACAGTATTAACGTCTATTATGGAAGCATTAGCTGAGTAAAAATAATTTTTAAATGTTTGACATTCTTGTACCCTTTCTCTAGCACAGTGTTCAAAAGAAGTATCATTATACCAACATGTTCTTGGATTTTTTTTAAGGCCTGCCTTTATTCAAGTCTGCAAACTCAGGGTCTTTAAAATCACAATTTGCCTGTTTTGTTCTGGCAAGCATAAATCTGCAGCAATCCACTCATTTTAAATTCCTCAGTGTTCCTGTCTATCTGTCCCACACTAATTGGCTGTCCAAATTCACTTCCATCAACTTTGGCAGGCTCCTTCACTAAACTAGTTTTTTTACCCCCCAATCATAAAGAGCCACACTGTTAAAAACAGAAAGAAGGAACTCTGTGACATTTCTACAACAAAGTTAGAGATATATTCATTAATTTGATCACACACGAACACGCTCTGGCCCAAAACTGAACTAATACAACAACTGAACTCACCCATCTGGAAAGCAGATACCTTTCTTTCTCTCTTGAAACCTTATTCGTATTTCAAAGATTTCTGAATTCGTGCTGCCTTTTAGCAGAGGAGATCTTATGAACTGTTTAAGATTACATTCTCACTGAAAGCAATGAATGCCACAGTCTTCTCCAGAATAAAAAGCTACTTTCTCTCCTTGAAATAGTAACTTTACAGTAATTTGGAGGAAGCAGAAGAAATAGTTGGTCTTTAAACATTAAATGTATTAATGGGGCACTCACAGTGTATGACTCGTCTGCAAAAAGCAGTTCAGTACTTGCATTTCAGGAGGACTGCTGCAATACTGTGATAAATTTAGGTTTACACCATTTAAGATTTAGTAGAATCTAACAAAGAAAGCTTAAACGAATGTACTTTCCAAAAAATGCATGAGTAGTATTATTTACATCTTATAGCTAGGGGAATCGAAAGGCAAAGAAAAAACATTCCAAAAGAGGCCCTTCATTTCCACTCCAAAGACAGAGACCTTTAGGACTTGGTGTTCACAACTTTCAGGGACTTGCAATTCCAGATGAAAACAACGACAAACCAGAACACTCAAAGCAGGAGTCCCCTAAGCACTTAAGCGGCATGTATAAAATCATCCACTTCTCCAAACTCATATTGCTCTTAAGTCCTGCTCGGTTCTCTGGAAACCTCAGACCTGAGTATATGGGTGGAGCATTTGGCAGCACTTGCTTGTTACATGGCATTGTGGGAAATGGAGCTTCTGCAGAGCTCAGAAAAATGATCCAAAAAAGAAGTGACACAGGCTACATATGATGCTGGCTTGATTAGTAAAAATGTTTTGTGTGATGCTCTGGAGTAGAGAAAAAGAACTCTGATATATTAGGAGATATAAAGAGACATAATTTCTAAGGAGAGAAATTCTGTCTGCTCTCTGTGAATCTGTTCTTTATAGTTTTCTTTCCCAGTCTTAGTTTCCCTTGATTTATTGAGCCTTAAAATCATAGCACTTTGGTGAAAGCTTTGTGCATTTCCTTATCCTGAAGTTCTGACTCGTTTAGGTCATTGGGAGGCAGAACAGTAACAGAGAAAAAATAACAGGACCACTTCAGAGCATACTTAAATCAATGTGAGAACTCTCAAGTCCAAGGTAAATATATCTGTTCACAAGGAACCCCAGAAATGGAGACACTAAGAGAAACAGGCATGTTCACTACATCCCGAGCTTTTAGTGTAGACCTTTGTCTTGTTTCGCCTGCTCTGTGGAAAATGAGTTCTTAGTGTTGTCTGAGGAAAAAAATTAGTTCACAGGAATCTGAAGAACAGAAATAAAATACTTATGCCTAGAGTTAGGGATAACGTTCAGAAGTCATCTGTAAGAGCAGAGTAGATGACAGGACTGTTTAGATAGTAGACAAAACTTTGGGACACACAAATATTCTATATTCTATATAAAATTCCAGATGTTCTATAAATGAAAAAAGTCAGCTCACCAAAATAATCAGAACCCAGAATCTTTTATCAAAAGACAGTAACATCTTGCTTATGTTTATGATGAGTAAAATTCACTGGCTGTTCAGGTGCAGGCAAGCCTTCAGAGGGAGACTCTGGGAAAAAGAAATGAAGTATGACATTCTTCGAGTAAATATGGTGTGTGTGTGTGTGGAACAATTCACTTGCCGGCCCCATCAAGTCCTGACAAAAGGAATGTGAGAGCTGTTCCCAAGGTGAAAGAAGACAGACTGAACAATGTGGCTAATGGGATCACATTGAGCTAACGGGATCACCATGACTTGCTTGACTTCTGTTGGTGCATGTCAAAACTCTGATGTGTTTTAAAATACATTCTACAACAGTAGGTTAAATCTTGAGGTGTTTTGGAAAGAATTTACATATCTTCAGATTTTGCGACTTGTGTGGAAAGAGTTGACAGGGCAAGAACACTTCAAGTTCAGAAATCTGCAAACTGTCAGAGCAGATTTTCTTCTGTCAGAGAAAGAAAAAAAAAGAAAAAGAAGGTTTGAACATGTTAGTATCTTATTAAACAGGCATTTACTGCTGCTGCCCTCACATAGACATGCAGAGGTTACAGACACCTCACACTTGCACAAGCCCCCAGTTGCTATCTCTCATAAGCCAGGTTTAGACAAGACAATAAACTCAACCACACTGTACCACCTAACTATCAGTTCATATTTGGCAAGTACTGACAACACTTGAGAATGCTGCAAATAATATTACTGATTTCTAGAAGGTCTGGAAAACTTGCTTAGTGATCTTGATTATGGTACCCTGAAAGTATTCTTTAGATAATCCTGAGTCAACACATAAGGATTTAAAAATAAAATTGTACAGGTCTTAATGATCCAGCTTTGGCACTTATAGTTAAACTACTGCTCCAGAAAAGAACTGGCTTTTCAAAGGGGCAGTTGCAGATCCTCTCCCAGCTCCCAATATGCAAACTCAGGTGCCTAAACTTATGTACATGAGACTGAAAATTTTGGCCCCACTATTTAACAGGCAGATCTGCTGGGAGGCCTCTTGTAACCAGATTTTTTTTAAAGCCTTATATTATTGGACAGATACTGGCCCTAGTCCAATCCACAACAGCAAATCCAAAGAAACAGCTCAGAGCAAACCAGCAGCCTTATTAGCTTTTAAAGATTTCATTTTCAAGAACTCAAGACTCTTTATTGACTAATGAAAGGTTGGGTCCCCAAGCCCACAGACTGATGTTGCTTGGAACATATTTTAATCATTTTGGAGTGCTAGCAGCCATCTGTCTAAAGAGCTTTGATGGCATAAATGCACTCTGAACTGCAGCTCCTTCTGACACCAAACACTCCAAAAGTAGGCATGGCAACTTTTAGACAACTCAAGGCCTTGCAATATGATAAGGCTGCTTTTATTATTTAGCACATCATTAGATTTAATGACACCACAGATAAGAGATACACTGAAAAGATACCATTGTCATCACCTATCTTATAATAGCAACATCCAACTGTGACTTTTCTTTGTTTCCACCCAACATTTGTTACTTACTATGCTATTTTAAAAGAATAGATAAATGAAATAAAAGGACTTTTTTTCCTGCTACAAACACCAGAAATATTAAAAAAAATGTATTTGACAAAAAATAATACAAAAGACAAAGGAAGACTCTTTTTTCTTAATAGTTTCCTACTTAGTTTTTAAAAACAGTTATATAGAAGACAAGCAAAGAAACCCCAAATAATCTACTGTATTTACAATTTAGGCTACTGACTGTTGGGCAGATATTGTTTGTACATACAAGTTTACTTTGACCAGCACTGAATACAAACTTACATTGAAAAGAGATCCTTTACTTTTACAGCTCTTAACATGAGAACATTTATAACAAATTTTACACAATTCTCATTATTATTTCCTACTCTTGAAACAATTTGGCCATCTCAAAGCTTATTTTGTGGTGATCAGTTTTTTTGTTGTGGTGTCTACTGAACAGTACAGACACATATTATTAACCCTGAAAGCCTGGAAACAACGACAGCGTCAAGTGTGAAGAAAAACTATTTAAATTACTAGAGTCAAGAAATTGCTCTTAAATCAAAGCAGCAGCCCTAAGACACTGGTAAAAACTGCAAAAAACCGGCTCTCTTCATGATGGGAGAGACACTGCGGTGGATCCTGTGTGGCAGACCATGACTTTATTTGCTCCAAATGTGAACTCTAAAATTACAATACTAGCAGGTTTCTTTTCTTTCTGAGATCTCATTCTTGGCTCTCTTAGTTACTCAGGACATTAGCTACCAGTTGCCAGGAGAAACTTTTACTATTTCATGGTGCAATATTGTATTTTTCAATTCACAACTGACATAATAAATGTGGGTAGCTAGCAGTGTGAAGAAGGTTAAATAAATAAATAAATAAACACAGCATTTGTCAATCATGGAAACATTTGTGGCTGGCTATGCTCTAATGTGCATCACTGATACAGCACAGGCTAAGAGAAAAGAAGACAAAACCATAACATGAAGTGGCTCAGGTCAGGGAAGAGCTTCTCTAAACTCTCTTCGCTGACAACAAAAATATACCACCGATGATTCACTCAGCATAATTCCCTCCCTCTCCTCCTGTAGGTTTTCCTTCCAAACTCAGAGCGAGAAAAGCTCCTCTGCTAGTGAGATAGCAGCTCTGTACCACTACTCACGTGCCTTCTTGGTAGCGTTAGGAAAAAAACAAGTGGCTCTGTGCTAGTTCTCCTGCCTATCATGACTATATGAACTGCAGCTTGTAAAAGCAAACTATTACTAGTATGTTACACTTTACTCAAATATTTGAAAGATTCAGAATTGTGCAAATCCCAGCAGGCCCACTTACTCACTGGAAAACTGTGGTTGGAGCTTCCAAGTTGGTCTTTACTCTCCTCAAAATGAGAGCCTTCGCACCTATGCTGGAAGAATTACCCACACCAGATGAGTAACACATCACTATGGAATGCTGGACACAAGGTTAAAAACCTTCAGCTTCCAAAACACAAGACCTCTATCACATTAGTTGGAAATGCATGACATACATGTATCAATTTAATAAAAGCTCTAAGTTTATAGACAGGAACTGAACAAAGAAAGTACCTTACTTTTGACTTTGTTTGCAAACACAACAGGTGGGCAGTCTTCTGGTTTATAATATGTAACAGGCAGAGGACTCCTCCTGCTACCTGCATTCCTAGATACTTCCTAGCAGTTTGCTACGGCGAGCAGTGTTAAGCGCAAAGTAAGAAAAGCAATGTTATGTGTAGCACTGGCTGAAAATTGCTCATGTGGGAAGTCTTCTCATCAAAGAGTTTGTTTTTTATTGGGAGATGTAAATTTCAACACTAAAATATATGTTGCCTTCCTGTGGCAAATTTGTAAGTGAAAACTTTTCTTTCACCTTAATATTTCAACTTGAAGTGCCATTTTGTTTCAGTTCTTCAGCTGAAGAGAACTAAACTGAAACACATCAAAGTGATGATTTTTCAAAATTATTGAACTGACATTTTAACATAAAAACATGTCCTGTGAAAAACCAACAAAAAATGAAATGGCATTTAAAGTCCTCCTGACAATGTTATTACCTTATTTCTAAAAATCGTATTAATAACAAAAGAATTCCCATTCATACAATATTTACAGGGCAAGCTGAATTCTTTTTTTACACTTTTAGATTTTCTTTCTAACTTCTCAGGGGAAAACAGTCTTCCAAATAGCTCTTATTACACACACAGTTTTCCTCTGTTTCTTAACTTGCTCTAGAGAGGGCTGTTTCTTATCTTGTATCTGTTTTCCTTCCCTCATTTTAAAGCAGGAGTACCTGCATTTTCATAGTCTCTAAAGGCATTATGTAAAATGGTAAAACTTCTTATTCAGTTCATACAAACAAAGCAGCTGAAGCAGAGTTTAGTGATGTGATTCATCTATATTCATCCAGCACTTCAGTGGCAGAATCAGATTTCGTAGCCTCTGGCCGCATACCCTTTCTACCAGACAGCAGATTTCATAATCCTGCATATGCTCTTTATAGATTCTCCAATTTTTCTTTTGAGTATTCTTACATTATATAGAATACTTATTAACTCTAGTGATCTCAATGTCCTAATTTTTACAAGTATTTCTATAGGAGTATTGTATTGCTAATCTACTTTGTATTGCTAATCTACTCCAAACTACCTGTAGCAGTCAGTGGGTTGATTGCAGGTAGTTCTTCCATTTTATCAGGTTTTAACAAATTTCAAAACCAGTTCCTATACACCTCTAACTACGTGCTTATTCCAAAAAGCACAGCACAAAATTACCCTTCTTAGACTTTTCAGCTCACTGAGAAACCAAGGAAGTCCTAACAGAAAATTACAGAGAGCAGAGGTAAAAAGCGTGAAGGAACCAGCCAGGCAAAGGAGAGCTGTGAATGGAAAGCTAGTAGGGCCATGTATACAATCATGAGATCATATCAGCATCCAATGGCAAGGAATTCCTTTCTGTCAAGTAAATCGTTACTCTTAGAGAAGAACAGAAACCCATTTGAAAAGGTCCATCACAGCTAAAAAGACAAAGTAAACACTGTTTTAATTCTCGTTACCCCACAACAGCAAATAGGTAGAGAAGAAGTCTGCTCAAGTCTGATGAAATACAGTGTAAGGACTTGCCCAGTGCTTTTAGCTTTAATGTACTTGGCACAAAAAGTAACTGGTTGGTCCTCAACTAATCTTCAAAACTTAAGAAACTTTGCCACTATAACACAGCCAATAACAGAAGCAGTGGGAAAATTAGCACAGTACATGGTACAAATTAAAACTGCATCACAGAGTGTGTTAGGCACTTCAGTCCATATTCATGCTACCCATGTTTCTCCTCAGACCTGCTGCTTAGTCTTTTGTATTGGCAAGGCACCTCTGAAGGCCAAGAGCCAGCCCCTGGAAACATTAGGCACAAAGATTTCATAAAGTGTAGGTCAGATCAATCCACATCTGAGTCAACAGCAGCACAAGGCAATTTGAGTGTACTACATTCACTGCTGTACTGATTGCAGGGATAGTGGCTTGTTATTCCATCAGGTGCCTGGGATCTCTGACAGTTTAGTGCTTCCTCTCTCTCAAAGTCTTCATAAATCACTAAAGCTGAGTTGGAAATTGTTTTTCCATACTACAGTTTTTTTTCTCCAGTGAAATGGGGAAACTTTCAAAATCGTGTCAGGGCAAAAAAAAAGAAACATTCAAAAGTATTTTTTTGAGTGTGTTTCTAAATGAATGAGAGACAGAGAGAGATTGGAGAGCACTCGGATGGCTAAAATTTTTCATTGAGAGGCAAAAAAAGGACACCCCTAGCCCCTAGTAGGTTCAGATACTGCTTTGTCTTTTCATTGCCTGCCAAACAGGCACTGTAAACACCAAGCCTATGGTATATACTGGAGCTTTTCTCTATGATCCCTCTTCTGTGCAAATGGTCAAACATTAATTGGAGTACAGACGTGAGTCTGATCTGCCACACTCCCAAGAAATTTTTCTATCCACTGAATTATTTATAAATTTAGTCTCTCCAACTCTATTATTGTTACAATGACGAACAAATGCAGAAACTGAGACAACAATCAATGAGAGGCTTGAGAACAAGAAGTCGGGGAATGAGGCAGAGGGGGAAGAGGATAATAAATCCAATAAAATGTGAAATATACAAGGATAACACCTACAACAAGGGAAGGCTCTGCCTCACTGCTCATGTGCACCAGGACACTCAGAAGTACAGCGATCTCAGTAGTGCCAGTAAAACTTCATGAAGCTCCTTTGCCAATGCAGAGCAGCTTATTGATCTGTCTTCCCCTCTTTAGCTGTCTGATCCAGTTCGTGAAACAGCCCCCAAACCTTGGACTTTTATCTCCTGTAACACTAACAAGAGCTGTGATTGCACAAGCAATAAAGTGACAAAGGGAAAGAAGTCAATAGGGGCTTATTAGTGGGAAAATGCCCATGAGATTACAAAATGAGAAAGACCCATGAAATTAAAATCCCAATTCTTGTAGGGCTGCAGCACCCCACTAGAAAGTGGCATGAGAACAGAGGAGTAGATTGAAAATACAAATTCTAATTCCTGGTTCCAAATTACCAGGGTGTTGGCTCCCCTCACCCCCAAAAATCAACTAATAATTCACTGAAACTTCCATGGGTTCCTGAGAGAAGGTGTAGTTTTAACCAGTCTGATTTAAAAGACAGCACTGTCCCACCTCACAGATTTTCTACTAATTTCAGCACTCAGTTCAATAAACAAACAGAAAGAAAGCATATACACATTAAAAAAAAACCCAGACCACAAACAAGGGCTAAGTCTTCATTCCTTCCAAATCCAAATCTCCCACAGAAATCAACTGGACTTTATATGTAGAGAAAAAATTAAGAAATATAGTTTGGATGGTACCCGACCTTATTTATAATAATGAAAGACAAACAAAAACCTTAGTATTTCCTTAAGGAGCCACTGTTTTCCATATGTTTGGCAGTACCAAACTGGAGCAGGTTATTTAAAAGAAGACATATCACAGTCTCCCACTGCATAATAGATCCAAGTACTTTATCTCTTCAGTATAAAAGAGAAACTCTTCTGTGCTTGGAAGTGGTAAATTTAATTAGCTCAAGATTTAGGTTTAATGTCAGTGTCTGAAACTCTTGGACAAAACAGAAGTCACTGCTGCAAGGACAGAGAATCCTTAAAAGACAACTGCTGTCTTCTCCGTGATCTCCCCAAAATAGTTCTAAAAGAACAGAAGGGTTTACAGTGATACCATTATCTGGTCATTCTTCTTACTGACTGCAATTATACAATGTTGTGTCTAAAGCAACCAGTACTGAAACAACGACAGCAACTGCCAGAACTGCAGCAAGCAGACAGGATGAAAAGAGCAGGAAAATGAGTCAACGGCCATAACTGACAAAGTGAGATAAAAAAAACAGGCATGAAAAGATCAGTTCTCTGAGGTATGAAAAGATCAGTTCTCTGAGGTAAATTGCAGGTAGCCCAATATTGCTTTGGAGGAAGGACTGAGATCACTACTCTGCATAAGTGGTTGCAGCTTCACTAATACCACTGTAAATGGGTTCCAGATCATTTGGTCTGGGAAACTGGATGCTAGAGTAGTCCAGTCTTCTGTTACATATCATTCTCCTCTGAGAGAAATCTGGATTGAGAGAACTCTCAAAAAGACTGCGAGATGGCAGAACAAACAGGCTGAAATGTTTGAGCAGGGGTCAGTCAGAGTACAGGAGTCAGAATTCTTAAGCAATTGTATTCTGACTTGCTACTGCAGTGGCTGTGAAGATGAATATTGACCTGTTAGGTAGAAATAATTTATAGTTTTTAAAAGTCCTTAAGACCAGAATGAGAGCAACAGTCTAACAGCAAGAACTAAACCGTTCTATATCCACACACAGCATCCATGGAGCATGGTTGAAATGGTACCATCTGAGTATTATATTCCATAACACCAGTCATGAAACTATAGAATGGAATTTAACCAAAAACACACAACTGTATTCAACGCTTGAATAGAAAACAGCCTTTTTGTCTGGGACTCCAAATAATGCCTCATCTAATTCTCCTGTTATAGAGTGATTCAGTTCTGTAATTAAAATGAAAATTGAGTTTGTCCCTGTACCTGTAAGTCTTTCATTTGAGGAAATGACGAAAATAATTCTTGATTTTCTACTTTCACAGCTATTGATTTCAATCTTTAAAAAGATGAACCTCCTTGTTATTTTACAAGAGACTTTGTGGGAAAAATATATGGACGTCAATAAAAATCATTGTTATTTAGACCATTTGCTTGTGTCACTTATACATGAATTCCAATTTAACTGAAGTATTGGAAACACTGAAACTTGTAGATTTGAATTCTGATAAATCTCTTCAACACTTTATAACCTATAAAAGTGATACAACTGGTTAGGGAGCAAGAAAACTGCTTGCATTGCTGACAGAGAAGCTACCCATATTAACTGAAAGTTTGAATCTAAAAATATTTATATCAGGTCATTGTACTAATTGAAGTTATTCTTCTATTTCTTTATTGAAAAACATCACATCACTGTAAATTAAGCCATCTTTTTCTCCCACGCTGGCCATAACTTACAGATTCCAATTACTCTGCAACATTGTACTCATTTTGGCTTTGATACAGTTAATTTTCTTCATAGTAGCTGGTATGGGACTACATTTTGGAAAAAGTGTTGATAAAACATGTATGTTTTAGTTATTCCTGAGCAGTGTTCACACAGAGTCAAGGCCTTTTCTGCTTCTCACACCACTCCACCAGGCTGGAAGTATGCAGGAAGTTGGGAAGGGACACAGCCAGGACAGCTGACCCTAACTGACCAAAGGGATATACCATACCATATGGTGTGATGCCCAGCATAGAAATCTAGGGGAAGAAGGAACCTGATTATAAAAATGGACAGATCACATAACTGAAAAATATGCAAATAAAATTTTGTGATGATGTTCAAACAACGGAGCTATATGAGAAAGAGGTAGTGGGATTAACAATCCCACATACTTCAAAACTGATTATTTGGATATAACTTTCTTTGGTCACTGATGATCTATGATTTGCATTAATCCCTAGCATAAAGAGTAGTGTGTTGAAATAATTAGTAAGCTAGAAACTCTATGCTGTTCCTATTATGCAAATTTTTATTTCTGATATGTATTTTTGAGTTAGTATCCAGAAAGCACAATTTTCCTTTTGAAACTTGATACAGAAGCAATACAATAAGAACAAACAGAAGCAGAAAACCTGCCAAACTTTATTCAGAGCCAACTTCTTCTCCTTTCTGTATCTGAACTAGATTCTTCCTCCTTTTCTCTTTCTTCCTTTTAACTTCTTTTTCCTTTTTAAAGAAGACTGAAATTGTTCTGGGATGTGCTTTCTTTCAGAAAGTCAAAACTCATAAGGAAATCAATGTTTCATCATTAATTCCACAAAAACTCATTTTAATTTTGGTTTGGATCATTCCAGTTTCATTTCCAGTGATCATTTGGATCACTCCAGTTTCAGTTAGGATTCACTTTTCACTTCATCTGAAAAGCAGTATGGTTTACAACATAGACTTCTTTCAAAGTTGGAGAAAAAAAATGAATATTTTCAAACAGCAGCAGCTATCAGATCACAGAATTGTAGAATAATCAAGTTGGAAGTGACCAGTGGCAGTCTCTAGGCCAATCAATCTTGCTCTCAAAGTGATATCAACAATGAGAACAGATCACGTTACTCATGATTTTATCACGTCAGGCATTGGAAATCTCCAAGAATAGAGATTGCAAAACCTCCCTGGCAATCTGTTCCAGTGATGGACGGCCCTCATGGCAAAAAAGTTTTCCCTTATAACCTGACTGAAACAATCTTGCTTCAATTCAAGTCTGTTTTCTCTCACTGTTGTGATGGAGCACTGTCAAGAGCCTGTCCTTCTTGACAACCTCTGCATAGACTCTGTCAGGCTGCTGTTAGGTCTCCCTGGAGCCACCAGAGAAAGAAATATTTTTTTCTTTCCCAGGCTGTACAAGAGCAGTACCCTCAGTCTCTCTTTACAGTGTAAATGCTACAGCTTCCTGATCATACTGGTAGTCCAAACTCGCACATGTGACGTATATTCTTTTCTGTCTCATTTAGCATGTGTTCAAAGTACTGTCACCCTGTTGCATGACAGAGGCTGCAGATATTCAAGGAACGTAGAGCAAACTATAACCAAAATGTTAAGAAGTTCATAAGAATCTTCAAAATGATGCAATTAATTTTTAATCAAGGCAAAAGATAGGCATGAGACATCAAATGTTGCTGCTTATGCATTTACAGGAGTCCTTCCTGTTGCCTTTTACCTCCCTCACCAGGTTCAACCCTGGGTGGTCTTTGGCTTTTCAAGTCATGCCTCTGTATGACAGACAGTGTCTCCATACAGAGAGGTTGTGGAGTCTCCATCCTTGAAGATACTTAAAACTCGTCTGGACGTGATCCTGGGCAACCAGGTCTGGTTGGCCCTGCTTGAGCAGGGATTGGAGAAGATGACCTCTAGAGGTCCCTGCCAACCTCAATTAGTCACTCTGTGGTTCCACTTCAGAATGCATTAGCCTCTAGAACAGCAAGAAAGGAGATAAAATCTTCCCCTTTAGATGTTATAACTTGTATAACAGCAGCAATACAATAGTTCTTGCCCCAGGGGATAATTAGGTGAGCATTTCCGCACCTAATGGCTAGATTTTGCAAATGTCATCATCCAACCTACAGTGAAATTTCAACTGTTCAAAGAGCTATAAGCTAGTAACATGGTACACTCTAATGCTGATTCCTGTAAGTCATTATTTGAGATTTAAAGCGTTTACATGAGTAAACTGAGTTGCTGCCTACTATACTTGTTAAAGATTATATGTTCGTGCAAACTTGACAGGCTATGCCAAAAGTATAGCTCAAAAATCAATGAAAAATCTCCTACAATGTGCAGAGAAAAACACAAGCACATTCTTTTTTTCTGAAATATCAGTACAAAAATTGGATTTAAGTTTTTAAACTAGTCTACAAAACCCATTTAAGTGAGGAATAAGGGCACTATAATAAATTCTTTCTAGCTTGGTAAATCATACCATAATTTGTGCACACACTAAATGCTGACCAAATTCATTAAAAGCAATAATCACAAATTGCTTGGGGTTTCTATTCACTATTAACAGGCTTTAAATAAATGCCTATGAGATTTAGGAACAAAAGTTGTTTTTGAAACTTCCCTCCAAGGTTTTAATAAACTTAATGAGAAGGGGAAACTTGAAAAACCTCTAGAAACCCGAGTATTTTTCACTTGTGAATGCTGAAACACTGAAAACATACACAGTTCTGCTACTGCAAATGCTGTTTAGTCATAACTAACTAGTCCTCTTTATTTCCAATGAACATAGTATTCACACTACATTTATTATTTACCTCTGCAGCCCACATCCCTCATCACAGACATTCAGCCTTCAGATTCACAATTTTCTGCTGTGTTGATGCCAATTCTCCTGCCTTTAACCTGCTGGCAGCTCTGTATCCCCTCTCACAGAGGAGGTCAGGATGAAATGAGAGCTGTAACCCAACATCACTCCATAAAACAACCTAACTCCTTCACTGGACCACACAGAGCTTTTCCTCAGGGACTAAAACCCACTGATCCATGCAAATGTTCAGTGCAGCCCAACTAAATTAATGAGAATGGGTATTTCTCTCATTCTACATACTACTACAGACCATAAGGAATTAAAACATACATATATTGGGGCTGAAGAAGAAAAAAGTCTTTTAGAATTACAGATTTTATTATTTCAAAATCTGTGTTGATTAAGTTAGGTATGTGCAGAGAGGGAAGAAACAAGCATTTATGTAAACTGGTTCTTTCGTCCATGTGTTTTAAGTGATCACATTGCTACAGCACAGCTTTTATAGAGATTCTTGTGTGAGAATCAACTATCAGCAACTTTTCCCTTCCCTTAGAAGAAACTAATACAAAATTCAGGCTATAAGAAAGGGACTTCAAAGAGATGGTTGGTGAGCAGTAAAGCAGAAATGCAGGCTTTGATTCATTGATGTATTCACATTTTTTGAACAAATACCTATTTGATAAGGCCATTTCCTCACTCAGTCAGACACAGTACAGAAAATTTCCCCTATGAGTCACTCATTCATATTAGAATCAATCATTTTACCTGTAATAAACACGCAATGTCTGCATTTCTTCTTCTAGTTTTTTGCACTGTTGAAGAGCAGCTTCTTTTTCTAGTTGCAAGGTTATCAATTCTGCCTGTGAAACAAAAAACAATTGATAAACAATTTATTCAGAATACCCATATTGCTTTGAAAACATAACAATCTGTGCATTCATTTCAGCCATGCTTTATTATAGTAACACATAAAGAGTTATATTGTTATGTGACGCTGTGTCGTGGTTTAACCCCAGCCAGCAACCAAGTACCACTTAGCTGCTTGCTCACTTTCCCTTCCCCCTGCTGTGGCATGGTGAGAAGAACCAGGAAAGAAAAACAAACTTGTTGAAACAAAGTAAAAGATAATACTAATAATGATACTAATACTAATAATTGTAATAGAAAGGAGAAGGACAGAGGGAGATAAATCCCAAGAAAGACAAGTGATGCACAATACAAACTGCTCACCACCTGCTAACCACTGTCATGCCAGTTCCTTCTCCCTTTCCTGGTAACTCCCCCATTTTATGTATTGGCAAGATGTTCTACAGTACAGAATGTCCCTCTGGCCAGTTCAGTCAGTTGTCCTGACCATGCTCCCTCTCAGCTTTTTGTGTACCTCCTCATTGGCAGAGCATGAGACACTGAAAAGTCCTTGACGGGGTAAACACCAGTTAGCAACATCTAAAACATCAGTGTGTTATCAACATTATTCTCATACTGAATCCAAAATAGAGCACTGTACCAGTTACCAGGAAGAAATGAGCACTATCCCAGCTCTAAACAGGACACACTGCCTATTTAATTCTTATAAAAAATTCTTTCGTCTTCTAGCATTGGAATTCATTCTAGTTTTTTTCCCATGTTTTAAATGGCTTCCCTCATGTATATAGTTAATTTTTAAATGGCTAAGGTTAGAACTCTTCAGCTCAGCCAAGTGGTTATCAGTAAACATATTTCATATTAATATATATGTGTTCCTATAGTGCAAAAATGTTAACCAGCATATAGAGAGTGAAGCAAGGCACTTGGCTATGAACTACGGATGCACGACTCTTGGTCTGCACATGGCTCCCTGGCTGTTAAGTGCAGTTCCTATAGTGGGAGACCCTGGCTGATGTTAGCAGCAGAAGAGCTGCTGGATATCCAGAACCCTGAGCAGTGGCAGGCGATGGGCCAACAGGGACTGCAGACACCAGCACCAACAGCACACGCTGGGATCTGGGTGTATTCTCATCCAGGATCTGGTTTATAGTGGAGTGAGGGAATCCCTGAGCAATTTTTGTCATCTCCCATCTGTGAACCCTACCGGATGTTCCCCCTCCCATTGTTGATTCACACTGAACTGCGAAGGGCGTGTGACTCACGACCATTACGGAAATTGCAGCATGTGGCTTGTAAGCCAGGAAGGTAGCCAGCCCTGACAGGCCTTACAGTTAAAGACGAGGTAGGAGAAACACGTACTCAAGCATATTTAATATGGATCTATAGCTTAATCACCATTAATTTTAAAATGTTCAGTTTCAATAGCACTGCAGGACTTCTTGAGGGCCCAGGTACCATATAAATTATCTTTAAATCAGTGGATTATTTATTGCTGTAGCAACAAATAAGATTGGGCTTGCACAGCAATTCCTTGATACATGAGACTGACCATTGGGCTGGTTTTCAATGTTTTTAATGCATGCTGTAAGTTATTAATTGTACAAATTGTAAAGCCCTTAACCAAGAGCCATATGTGTGAGAAATGCCAACTGTGGATTCTGCCAACTCCTCAGGACAGCGTTGCGGAAAAGTTTCTTGGTAAATTAAAGACCTGTTACATGAGCTACAAATCCATGAAGGGAAATGCACATAATTCAGCCTCTAACTCTGCCAAACTCTCTGTGTAACCATGAATGACTCTGTCTGTGCCTCAAAATCTCTCTCCTAAAACAGGGCTCCCACTTGCTTCTGTTTCCTGTTTGTCTCAGACTGTAAGTCTTCAAGGCAGGTGTTTTATTGTTTACTGTCAACTCCCAGTCATCTATGGGCAATTTATTCTGCTGGTCGATTAATTATGTCCTGGACACATGGCTGATTCCTGGCAAATTTTATTGAACACTGCATTGCACAAATGCAGCTACACAGGCAGTCTCTGAACCATGAACCATGCTGCTCTGTGGGTCATATTGCAGCCAGGGTTTTGCATTGCCCGGGTACAGGACCCACTGCTGTAATTGCTCCTGTAACAGACATTCATAAAATTTTAACAGAAAGTTCCATAGAGAATAAAAACAAACTTTCTTACTACATGGGGGGGGTTCTTTCAGGCAGAAAGTGTTAATGTTTAACCTCTGACTGACACTGGTTTTGAGCTTCTGATACTAAGAACAATGCACTGGATATTGGCAAGCCCTAACTTCTGTCAGCAAGAGGTTAAAATCCTCTGCAGGTGAGCCTCTTGCCTGGTGCTGCTTGCTGCCTTGCAAGCAGAACTCACAGAACACAAGATGTTAGCCAAACCAAGCTATTTTCTGTAATTATACTGTTCTGTAGGTGAAACAACATTCTTAAAAATTGGAAAACACGCTTGAATCAAAGTAGGTGGTTTGTTCTAGAGGCCAATAATTAACATCCTTGCCAATTTTCACTGTACTGTGAAGTGTGATTGAAATGGTAGACTGGAAGGAAATGTTTGCAGCTGACACACCTACTCAAGGAGAGATTAACGGCTAGTCTCTTTGGAGAACTATCATAAAAAATACACCAATGTTCCACTTGCCTTTCAGGACAAAAGTCAGTAGCATTAGAGTCTGAAGACTCTTATTTATGTCAGTTTTTCAGCAGAGAAAACTGTCCTGATTTGACTGGGTTTGCATCAGTAAAAATAACAGCAGAATCAGGTGATTTGGATTAAAAAAACCCACAAGAGCTACAAAAACCGAAGGGAAGAAAAATAGACATTTGTTAACTTCGCCGGTACTTGAGGCCAATCCAATCTTTCTCAAAGACAATTTGAACTTACTTTGTATTAATAATATCTCCACATTTTATTAGTAACATCTTCCAGCTCTGCATCATCAAGCAATTTTGCTGATACGCAGCTGCTCTTCCCACCAAAGATTCTCAATGACAACATTAAATAAAACTGGTTCAGCACCAGTTGGTAAGAAATTGAAGAGAAATTCCACTAGTGAAATCCTTGGACCTTAACGCTTCTTTCAAAGCTGTTTGCTGTTGCCTTCCTGTAACTAGTTCCTTATTGCCTTGGACTAATCCCTCATCTCCTTCATGGGTACGTGACATTTTGCAGACAGACATGAACTAAAAGTGCCCATCCTTCCAAACAAGAGACTCTAGGTGAACCCAGTTAACAGCAAGCAGCATTTCCCATATTAAGCTTGTGCCTGCTTGTAAAATAACAATATACACATTCCCCGCTGTAATTAATAATTTTCCATATGGCAAAACATTTCAGATTATGTGTCATCTTATATAAAAAAAGTTTTCTTGTCTAAATAAGCAGTTATCATACCAAAGAAGAATTCTTGCATGATCTTACTTGGGTGAAAACTGTACTTCAATCCACTGTTGATGGATCCATGCTTTAAAAACATTTTCCTTCCAAATTTACTCTAAGGCCTCACAATAAAGACTAATTGGCCTACAGTTGTCAAAATTACATTTTTTTCCCTTCTAAATATAGATGCTGCTTCTGCTAATTCCTGTCATATGACACTGTACAAAGACTCATAGGATTTCTTTAAGAACTTTACTATAAGTCCTGCAATTTCAGGTACAAGCCCTTTCAGAACTGGGGATGGAAACCATTCTTTATCCTAATCTGAGCACAATAATCTGTTGAACAGCTATAATGTACTCCATTTGCATATCATATATTCACTTTTCTTAACCCTTGTCCTCATAGTTGGCACCATCATTGCTCAATGCTGGGAAAAAAAAAATAAAATCACACACTTTCAGACCTAATCTGGATTATCCTTGATCTCCATGTCATTCTCAGACCAGTGGCACATTTCTTCTTTCCTCATTCTCATTTCAGTCGTTACACTATTGTTTAATTTCCTTTCCAAAGGCAAATTTAGCTTAACCTCAGGCAATTTTCATTTGTCTCTAGATCTCCTGTTTTCTAAGACATAACTTTCTTTCTTAATAAGTACCCTTCTTGTGGACGATTTATTCGTATTTTATTTGTATGGAGATTATAACTGACCCAATTAGAACTGATATCCTTTTCCACCCACCACATTTTCCCATGGCTTGACTGAGATACCTGTTAATGCACAAGTTTTCCTTTACTCATAGTAGTTGCTACTACCATCTTACTTTCTACCGATACAGGATATTCCCATGGATTAGAAAAACGTTGGGTGAGAAGTCTGGGGAGTCTCAAAGTTCATTTCTACAATTTATGGACCCAGACATTTACCCTTGGTAAAGATGTAATGGGAAATGGGGAAAAATGGCCATAAGATGTCTTTCTGCTCTTTTGGTCCTATGTTATCTGGAGTCTGAAATGGAATCCAGCCACAAAAAGACAACTGAGAATTGCTCCCATTTCTCCTGGGGCAGGAGAATGTTTGTGCTGATATTAGCAGGCTAGCTGGACAGTAAGAGGTCAGGTGTCTTCTCAGGGCAGCAGGAGACTCAGAGGGCAAACAAAGGTTTCTTTCATCCTGAATTAGAACGAACAAGCAAAAAAAAAGAAATCTGGAAAAAATGTTTTAATCAACTGAAGAAATATTTTTGTTCTACACTATTTTTAATATTTTTACATTTTGCACATCATCAGTAAGAGAAATACACACTGCGTGATAGAGCAGGTCATGTTGTGACACATTATGACATCCAACTTCTAAACATTCTGTTATTTTTACATTAGCAGCTGCTACTTAGTGCAGATTACAACAGCTCATCTTATTTTCTGTATCAAAGTGTCAACATATCAAACTGTTCCACCAACAAGAGAAGTAGGTGACACTTTCATCTAGAAAAGAATATAAGCACTTGTCTCATTAATTAGAGGATCAGAGGTTTTTCAGGGCCTAGAAAAAGACTCCAGCTAACACAGGGGGACTGAAAATGCCTAGCACTCTAATAACACACTAAGTGATCTCCTTTTAAAAAAAAAAAAATCACAGTGCTAACGTGTCAAACCATTTCATTACAATACAAACAGGGGACACACTGACCTAGAAAATAAGACAAAATGTTTCAACTTACATTTAAGTATCAGCTGTCCTTTGATGATTTTAAAAATGAAAAGTTAAAATTAGAACTTACTATAATAGATGTTATAAAAATATTGACACATCATGAAATACATAATTCCAAATACATAAGTCCAAACTTAAAATGTAAAAATTAAATGTTGAATTTTTGAAGTTTGAAATGTAGGTTTCAATGTTCGCCAAATAAAACTTCTGGAACATAAACTTGGAGTTGGAAAAGTTTGGAATACTGACTGAAATTACTAGAAATGCATGAAAAGTTGTTTCTCTACACATAATTTTTTAATGGAAATAGTTTTTACTAAATCTATCTTAACTTTGAGTAAATCAAGTAACTCTGTTACTAATCCCTGATGGATCTGCACTGCTGTGGAGGATCAGTACAGCTAGAAAAAAATACACTGAAGAATCAGCTGAGAGTTGTTTGTGTGTGTGAATTTCAGGGTAACAGTGGCAGTGGTGGGAACTCTAACAGCCTTTAAGTTACAGCCCTCCCCAGCATACCACCACAACCACACCCGGGTTGACATTCCCTCTGGGCACAAAGGAAAGGGATCTCAACAGCAAACATGACCTTTATGAGTTTGCATCAGGATGAAACAATTAACCATAATAAGATTTTGCTCTACAATCTAATACTATTGTTGGTCAGAATAAATATCAGTTAATGAAACCTTTTTTTTTTTAATAAAAAGTATTGTTTCACTGGAACAATAAGGCATTGTGAAGATACACTGGTTTAGATGGAAATATTTCTGAGGAATGTCAGACAGGATTTCTGACAGAAGAACTCTTCCTCAGTCATGTGATTAGGTTCTGAATGCAGAAACCTACTGTTGAGTCCCAGCCTCTTGCATTAAGTCACTCTGGACATCTGGCAGACTCTCACCAGCGAGAATACTTTCCTGCTCTAAAGTCATATGAACTACCCTTGTTTCTGGTGACTTCCATTGTCTGTGTTCTCTCTTCACAACTGGCAAAAATTTTTTTTAATTAAATTGCTAAGTATGTGAAAAGCAGATCCAGATATAAGATGCATCATGGGAAAGCAGACTAACTGCAGTTTAGTCATCAAAATGTTTGAGGGTGCCAAACTTGGATCAGGGAGCTGAAATTGGGGTTTTCACGTAAATTATGTGAGTGCATCAACACTGGCATTCTAACCTGTATAGGTGCATAATTTTCAATTACTTTACAAAGGATGTCTTAATGTTTTCTCTTACTGTATTAAAAATTGTAACCCTGTAATCTTCCTTTTATCCCAAAATGGAATTGTCATTTTCATGAAGTGTTGTGCTTCACGTCTACCTAATGTCACCTTCCCCAACCCAGCTTTTATGCTATCCCCAATTTCATATATTAAGGAGTTTTTCAGAAGACTTGTAAGAGATACCATGATCTGACATCCAGTCCCTTCATCACAACAAACTCCCCAGTGAGAATACATTATCATACTATATGAACACTGCTTGCATGGTTGTTCATTTCTAATAGGTCCTGGTGTGACTGACACGACAGTAATAGGCCACAACAAATATTACACAGATTGTGCAATCAGAAAAAAAAAATCACCAAATAGCTTTTTGATGCCCTGACAAAGAAAATGAAAGGATACAATAGCATTTTTGCCCAGACTAGGTACATATCTGGTTAATTTTATTACTATAAGAGCAAACAATAACAATTAATAATTGAACCATTATGCCTGATATGTGAATACCTCATTCTTGTAGTACATGGTCACACCATACTGGGAAGTTCACTGTACCACCTGTATTTAACAAGCAGTTCACTCTTTTTTGGGCACATCGCTAGATGTGATCTAATGAGCACATATTACAGGCAGATTAGTGCAGAGAAGTTGTAGATGCCCTATCCCTGGAGATGTTCAAGGTCAGGCTGGATGAAGCTCTGAGTAACCTGGTCTAGTGGCAGGGGGGTTGGAACTAGATGATCTTTAAGGTCCCTTTCAACCTATGATTCATTCCATTCTCACATTATGCAAGAAAGTGTCTGTATGAAATGCTCATGATACTTTAAAGTGAGAATTAAGAATTTGCTCATCTAATCTTAGATATGATGTTGAGACCAAGTTTCTTCATCATCTGCAGTATTATTCTGTAACATCCTATACTTCCAAGCAGTATATGGTATACTGAAATTGCAGGTAAGATTAGCTATTCAAAAAACAATCCAAGGCATGTGATGAGAGTATGAGACTCGTACATGGAACCATTTTATTGTATAGAACGATTTAGAGAGTAAGGATAATTAACTTGGAATTCTGCCCCTGTTGATGCAAAACTGTAATTGACTTCCCAGGGTCAAGATTCCATTTATGGTTTCCATTTGTTTGCATACATAGCTAAAAACCCCAGAGATGCCATCATACACACCTACTATGTGCATACGAATAACTACCTAATGATACTGCAAATCTTATTTCAGGTAAGGTATAACCTTAGTGACAACAAAAGGCCCCTGAAAACTTTCAAGGATGACAGCTCCAAAATACACACTCAGCTGGAGTGGGCTTTGCACATAAATAATGCCATGTGCAGAGATGCTGACCTTTTAGTAGGAGGGATTCTGTTAAGAACATAAGCCAGGGGTGCTTTAAAAGAGCAAGTAGTTAGGTTTCCATATACAAATAGGTATATCTGTATACTTGGTCTTACTACTAAACCATGATACATTCTATGAAAAGAAAATCAAAAGAAAACAATCAAGAAGACTTTGTTTTAACAGAGAAACAAAAAGCCATTCACAACAGTTATTTTTGCATAGTAGCCATGCCTTTACAATCTCTATGAAAATAACACACGTAAATTAATTTCTTTACTTCTCAGATTAAAGACTGTTTACAGCTGTGGACTTATGGGAAAGGAAAATTTTTTCATTTTCTGTAATTCAGGTTTGGCCTTGGTGACACTTTGTTTCTGATCTAAAAATCAGTTTATAAAATGCAATTTCAAATAAATAATGGAAAAACATCAGCAGTACAGAGAAACTTATCTTATTTGAATGGAAAATAAAGCACATTGTTTTGGGCATAGTGTAACCATGTCCCCCTTCATAGTTGCATAGGTAACTGGACTAGAAAACAGATATAGCCCTTCTAAGGCGTATCAGGTTATCAAATATAAGCTTAAAACAAATGATAAAAAATGTCTCTGATTTACTTTAATAACAGGTATGTTTCCCTCAACTCTGAGTGACCTGACTTGCTTCACACCATGAAAATGATTGCACTATACAAGAAAATTTACTGGCAATCTTCTTAAGGGAAATCAAGAAGGAAACGACTGTGTAGGCTTAGTGAGCTGAAGAAGCTTCCAGGTGGTATATGAGTCCTACTGACAGGTTACTCCGGGAAAGCTTCAAACGTCAGCACCCACGATAAACCCATTGTCCACAAAAATAACTTTGGCCACTTATGATTTCAAGTCAGTATCTGTCACAAACAGCAAATCATCAGCACAGGATCATCAGCACAGTGTTGTAATGTTGTCTCAGAAGCTCTGTGGTAACAAAGACCCTATTCAATAAAAACAACCTTCCTCTTAGTCCCAAAAGTGTCCCATCCAGTTCGGGCCGGAACTGAACTGGCAGAAGAACAGAAGAAAGTTCGTGTTACAGCCAGACATGTTTTATCTGTGCCAGATACTGTGTGTGCTCTCAGGGCTCTCTGTTTGGCACAATTTTGAGGGTCCACTAACAGATCCCAAACTGATCACAGCACCCACCTCTCTATTGCTAAAACGAACTGACCAGAAACCACGCTCTGACTTTGAGATCTACTGGCATGATCTGCCTTGTGTCAAAGAAAAGTCAAAAGTTCTCTTCTATTCACCCCTAAAAGGAAGGGCTGCTAACACCAGACTATCAAAGGGGAATAGGCCCTAGTACACAGTATCATTCAAAAGCACTATTTGGGAGACTGGGTTAAAACCATGCCAGGAAGCTTTCTAAAAAAAATGCATAGGTGTGCAACCTATACCCTGAACCTATTTTACTTACTAGTGTAGGTACAGGTAACTGGTCTTGTCAACTAGTAAAGGCTTAATAAACTTGATCAAGATTGATAAATCTGACTTTCTATCACTCCCAGTAGGCTGGTCAGGGCACTCTTAACTGTTCAACAGGTGTCATCCAGAGCTCCATTCCAAGGACGCAGCAGTAATTCTTCCTCAGTAAATCTTTCTAACTTTTCTTCATCACTCAACCTCTACTGCAGACTCCTCCTTATAGTAAAGTCCTTGGCTTTGACCAGTCATTGAAGATGTCCTTTCATTGCTGTTTAGACTTGGTTGCCCTTGTCACCCCTGATTTCAGCATGACACCAGTCCAAGTGAAACAATCCAGTTGAGACACTGCAATATTTCAAAGGCTCTTTCCATTAGAAAATATGGACATTGAATTCATTCATGCTTCATAAAAGGGGCAAAAAAAAGCATTCAAGACAGTAACTTGAGGAAAAAAGGAGTTAACAATTCACGCTTCAAGGCTTAAAACAGATGCTAAGCGATAATACTCTCCAAATTATAACCTTTCACGAAAAGTGACAGAATGACTGCTACCTCTTGACAGACAGTACTACTGCAGAAGGCAGCAGTATCTAATCCTACTATCAGAATTAAACTAAAAATCTTTCATAAAAGCCATGAGTCTATAGAAGATTATAAAAATTAGCTGGCCCAATTATTTCAGTGGGACTGCTTCAGATCATCACTTTTCCAGGATTTGGAAGGAAAGGCAGGGAAGAGATTGAGAGGTACTATTTATTACTTCACCTTGTGGTCTTCACTTTATGGAAGACAGATTACTAGCAGATATACGTACATATGTGATATTTTTGTACACAAAGAAACACAGAACCAAAGTGCCGAGTTCAAAAGCGATTGATACATTTAAGAAAAGAAAAAACAACTATTGAATAAATGTATGTTATCAGGAAAATTAGGAATAGGAAAGAATCCATGATTATATGCTCCACCGTGACATGTCCAGACCCTAACTACCACGACATTCACCAACTTTGAATCTGGCAAGCCTGTTAGTACTCCTCATTTGATATCTGAAATTCTCATCAGACAATGTAGCAAGACAATTTGGGTTCTTTGGATTAATGTTGTGCCTAGCACTTTTGGGAAAAAGATGGAGCTGCATGCCTGCTCCTGAGGCTGGCTGCAGGCTTCATGACCTTGAGCCACTTGTGTAACTGGAGTGACTGTGAATTTCTGAGACACTGTGAACAACCTACCATCATGTCTCCTGTGATGCGAGGATCCTGAGCAGATAGTTTAAAACAGTTTTAATCTCAATTTTGCAATGCTAGATGTGTAAAACGGCTCATTCATAGTGAGTTTGAATAGCTGAATTTGAACAGAACAACTCCCTGTATCTTCTTTCTCCACAATCTTACTGCAATGTTTTCCACCCAAGTAGAACTCAGAGTAAGGATTTAAAATTAAAGTAAGAAAAACAAATACAGATGTTCATGAGAACATACATTTAAGTCTTTATAGGAACCATCTGTCTGATAGAGGGCACCTTTCTATTGAATCACTAGGGGATGGATGCATCCATGGATTATTATGGATGCTATACTGTTGGATGAGATCTGTTGATACAGGTGAGTTGCCTTCACTCAGAAATCAAAGATATGTTCTGATACTGAAGTTTCTGGTCCTTTCTGCTAAAAATCTATTTACTAAAATTTTATGAGGTAATCATATTACCCTCTGCTGCACATATTGTTCAATTTGATTCTATTAGAAACTTGCACTGGGCAAAAGCATTCTTTCCAGTTCCTACCTATGTTTTGGTGCTTATTTGCCTGAATTTCTGTTGCAACTCACTCAGACTCGACTCCATTTCAACTGGGAAAAAAAGCTAATTCCTGCATATCTGATAATTCTTGTAGTCTCAATAGGAAGGGAAGTGAATGAGAACAGTGATACGTTACCCATGGTCCTTTTCTTAGAAATCATAACTAGTGAAATGAAATAACATAATCCAATGAAAAGATAAACATTTTTGTCAACTATCAAATGCCCCAGCAATTTTCCACAGTGTAATCTAATACAAAAGGTGTATTTCTTCTTACCTGTGCAAGACAAAAGAAACCATCTTGATCAACAAAGATTGTTATGTACGAAAAATCTTCCTGATAAACCCAGAAAGCAAACACTTCTCTATGTCCCTATTTTACAGTCAGAATTTTAGCCAATGCTTTTGTTATTATTTGTTCGAAGCATATCTTCTACTTTTTTCACTGCACCTATTACACATTTCTCCATTTGAACACCTGTTGAACTAAACTTGTCTTGTCAGGATATTTTAATTATGCAATCTGTATTCTGTCAATGGCAAGCACTTGGACAGAATTTCTTACACTTTTCAACACACTCAGCAGATAATTAAGAACTCAGTGTACAGAAATATTTGCCAACTGAAATGTTAGTAAGACAAGTTCAATTAAGTGATCTTGACCAACTTTTAGAAAAGAATCACAATTTTCATCATCAGTTTAGCACTTCAAAATACCACTTTAAATGCTATTTCTTAGAAATTTTTATTGACTCATTCATTCACACAGTCTGTAATACATGCCTGACTTGCACAATACTTCAGCCAATAGTTCCATTAATGCTTGAATACTTTCTTTTCATGGGTAACACAATGAATGCCAAATTTGTCTCCAGCTTTTAAGAAAATTTGGTTTTGCAGGGAAAATCCTGATCCATTGAAGCCAACAGAAGTTCACTGTTGACTTCAATGGGATTAACATTTCCCTGTATTTGTATACATGCATTCCCTCTATTTAGTGATGAGTATTCCAATTACGTGTGCTATACCCAAGGATAAGTCTAAGAGAAATGTCTTTGAATTTGTGTGTGTTGACTGATACTATAAATGTAGATATTTAGACAAGCATTGTGCAGAACCCTCTCCAATTCTGTAATGATAAAATGGTGAGATTTGTGCAGGGCATTTACTTTTAAACTGACCAACATATGGGGGTTTCATCGGAGGGAAGGAAAAAAAAATGTCTGTGCAACAAATTTTGCAAAGCATCTGAAGAATATTAAGAAAATTATTCAAATAACCACCAGTTTTAGAATAATGACACTTTTTGGGGGAAGGGGTGCAGGGCTATTAAACTCATACACAAACAGGGAAACCCATCCCTTTCTTTCGAAGGCTGCTGGATTGGCAGCCCTATTGCGTAAGCATACTGCTGTGGATTGTAGCTGTTGTATGAAACTCCACAAAATGCTTTTGATCCATTTTATCTTGCAACTTAGCAAAGAAATGTTGCAATAAGAAACACCAACAAAGATCTGAAAAACTTAAGCTCTGGATTACCATATTGTGTTGTCCTGCCATTCAATGTGTCAGACAAAGGCAGTGGTGTTCAAAGTAGAAAAAGAAAAAAGAAACTGGTCACAGAAAGTGCAGAGAACAGAGTAAATAATATTCCTCCACATCCCTACTCTTTCATAGATTTGTTGTTAAAAGAGTTGCAGCAATTAGGCTTTTGTTAATTACCAGCTGCTGAAACAGATGTGTTGACTATCCTTATTAGCCAACAGCTGGGACAGGAGAACAATTGCTGCTCTCTAAAATCAACAGCCAGCTGCTTTGCGGTAATTATCTCCTATGGATAATACAGGTGATAAAGGCAGCAGTTATGAGTTTCAATAACCAAGGTACTGTTATTGAATATCACTGGAATTTATGGTTGATTTTAGAAAATGAGTAGAACTGTAAGTTGCTACGTCTCCTTCCTATCTGCATTGTGTCAAGGTCATGCAATATGCAAATAATAAGGGAAACACAACCAGAAAAAAACACCCCACAACTTTTATAATTTTTTTTAATCCTCTTTATTTTTTATGTCTTGCTGATCTTTAAGAAATGATTTCTCTTTCAGGTGACTATGATTAGTTGTCATTCATCATTCACTCGGTTTCCAATATGCTTCTCCTTGTATTCAATTTTACCATAAATATTTTGGAATGTGCAGGTGGCTATTCCTACCTGTTGGGAAATTTTATTATACAATATATAATAAAGAAATTATTAAAGAGGGGGACCATCCCTCTAGAGAGTTAGTCTCAGGTGCATAATGAATTCTTAAGGAAATTCACTTTACTACTCGGAATTAAGTTTCTCTACTGCTAAAATGGGGGAACTATGTTTATCTTGATCAATCACTTTATGATTGATGACTTTAACATACTATTTAAATGCAAAGTAATGCTTGCATAATACATTACTGTAACAGTAAAAAAACCCCATATGCTTTTCTAGTATTGATATACATCAAAGGTTATAAAATGAGTAGTTCTTTAAGAAGCACAGGCATGGGATTCACAAATGTAAGTCCTAGTATCTAAATGGATATAATATCTAAATGGAATATACCAACATAGGTAGTAAGACAGTTTGTACTTACTTTTGCTCCTGCTTTGATTTATATTTTCTCATCTCCATACCCTACTAAATGCATTAAAAAAAGCAAAGCAGAGATTTTAAACCATTTCTATTAGCTGCTCGGTTCATCTCAAGCCAACAAAAGACATGTCTACAAGAATATACAATCATGTCTATTCACTAATTAGTCTGCACTTAAAGACACTGCCTTACTGAAAGCAAGGATTAAGGCTGGTTGAATACTTTCCCTTTCATAGACCTCCCTTATGTCTCTGTTGGGTCATCATAAGCAGCTTGTTCTCTGAGCTTTAAGTAAGGAAGCTTGACAATCAGTTCTGGGCTCATCTGTAGTCACTGGGGCAATTAACAGGAGCTACCAACATTCTAAGGGACATGTGAAGAAATCAACTAGCCAAAAAGTTTCAATAACAGGGCTGGGTAAAAATATACATGGTAGCTATGTTTTAAGAAAGATATACTGCAGGATGCATTATTTTTTGTTTTGAAATAAAGCAAAACAATGTACTTCTCTGTTTCCACTTCAGACTCAAAAGAAAAAAAACATGTCATTATAGAAAGAATATTGACATGGATCCTTGTACACACATCCTTCTATCTATTAACAGGAATCCACTACACACTACGAAAGAAACAGAGTACTTGAGCCTACTTCGCAGTTTTCTACTTTTGGAAGAACGCTAGAAACGATGAGAAAATGAAAAGAGAAGGAATGGCTTTAAGCAACAGCTTTTCATTTGCTTTTCATTCTCTCCTTATTTCTCCAGCTGCTTCTCTCTACCCTTGCACTGCTTTCAGGCCATTACAGTGGGTTTATCCCCAGAAGGCAAAACTTGGCTCTTTGCCTTTTGTTTGTCATCCATGAATGAGTCAGCGGGGGGGGGGGGGGGGGGGGGGGGATTGGGGACAGGGGGAAAGTGGTTTAGTTTTGGTCTCACTCTGCTTTAGCCTACCAATGCAAAGTTAACATTTAGACTGTGCCAGTCAGTAGCAATGGACAGTACAGGGCTATTCTGCCTTAGGGAGTGATCTGAAGAAAGGTTTCTATCCAACGTAGACAGATACTAACTAAATCTAGGATAGAATCTGGAAATTTTCAGAGCTGGTGTTCTGCATGGATTTCCATAGCAGAAACTATCCCAAAGCAAGCAGGAACTTGAAGTCTTGAAGAAGAAAACAATGGTAAATATTGTTTCACCTTGGCCAAGACATACTGTAGGAAAATTTCAAACTGCATGTATGCAGCAAGAGCCTCTGCTGCCCAAATCCTGCAGTTGGCATGGTCAGTTCAGTCCTGTGAACTGGTCACAACTTGAAGTGTATCTCTGCAGCGTTAACCACCAGCCTCTAAGAGCAGAAAAGCACGCGAGGGCGTGTACTGCGTGGCCACTGGCATGCTGACAGGCAGCCAAAAGCACCTGGACTTTGGTCCCATGTCTTGCAACAGTCACAGCCTGGTAACACATAGCTTTGACAGACTCACCACTTAAATGGAGTAACACCTCCAAGCTGAAAAACAGACCTAAGAAGATCTGAATTAACAAATGAATCAAACACATTCTGTCTGCTGAGCAACTTGTGAACGTCCTCTGCACCAAGGCCACAGTAAATCTGTTCCAGTGAACTTAATCCAATATATATCAATGTCTTGGTACCTACCTTGCTGACAAGACCTACCATACACAAACTGGAGCCAAAGCACAATGCTTTTCCCTTTGTAATTTTTTTCAAATAAAACATTTAGGGACAGCACAGGCCAGTTGCCCAAGAATGTAAAGTTGAAGACTGCTGTCCAAAACAAAACTTTTCTATTATCTCATAAAATCTTTGTAAATGTGACAATCAAGCCCTCGAGAAAATTCACCTGGCAACAGCTGCATTGAAACAAAGTTACTGCAGTAACAAGTAACGTCACAGTGTTAATAATTGACATGGAAAGAATGAAAAGGTGAGCAAGGGATAAAGAGGACAAAGGAAAGATTTCAGTATAAACTTCTGCTGGTAAGTAATCAATCAAAATTAAGATTGAAAGAGTTGGTACGAATGTTATATTGAAAACTGAAGCGAGTCTGATATCTTGAACTGCTGAATGGGGCTTGTAAAACTCCATTTTCTGCAGCCTGATTTGCAAAATTTGACAAACAAATCCCCTGCTGATTTGAATCTACTTTCATTCAATTCCCCCCAGAAACTAAAGCAAACGCAGGAACAGTGGCTTCTCATGTTTGCTGTATGCAGGAAAAGAGTCATGCAATTCCTGGTTCTGCAGGTTAAGGCACGAATTAGAAACGCAGTGGTAATGAATGAGTTTCCTGATTTACATAATCCAACAAAAGACCACTCCCCTCGGAGGGAGGAACTGCATCCTCGAGACACTGTTTAGAAGAAACTGTTTCAGATGACTAAATTATCAACAGCCTTGAGTGAAAATGGACTGCTATCTTAATATCCACCGCTACTACTTCTAGAGGTCAAAGCAGCAGGAAAAAGTGTTGAGACTACAAGCTAAATATTAAGAAATCAAGACTTTTTCCCTCAAATCCCATTTTTTTTCTGTATTCCATAATGAAGTCCATAATGACCAAATTTGGATTTTTATATTGAAGCCTACAAACTATCACTATTTCATTTATACCAATATTGCTTTGCTCTTTGGCCCAGAATCCTGCAGCTGGTAAAATTTGTTTTCTACATAAGATATACCCTAAGTTTAATTGAAGTATCAGAGTTAACAAAATAAATAACTCATTACTAAAATCATATAGTTCAAAAGAGTGGACTCACAAAATTAAGGAATTTTCAAGTTCAGACCCAAAAGGTACTGTTTTTCAGTGAAGCTGGTAGACAGTCTTGGCTCATGATCTATGAAGATACACTGAAGTCCCACCATTTCTCAAAGATAGAAATCCAGTTGTGCTGCACTTCTTGAGGGAAAAGAAAGTGCTAATTCATACCAGCTCTTAGGGACATATCAGCAGTTGCTGAATGAAGATGCCATCAATAGGACATGTTTTGTTTTTTTTAAATATCAAATAAAATCTCTAGAAAAGAGATAATTTAGTGATAATTTATAAAATGTAAACAATTAACAATGAGCTGCAACTGTCAAAATTATGTCATAGGAATATTTGCAGTTCACTGGACTTAAATACTCAGAATTCAAAGCTGTTTCCACCGATGTCAACATAAGTTGTCACAGTAAGGTCAGAAGGGGCGAGAGGTTTCTTTCTGGTCTAGTCACTAATAAGTTGTTACTGCTGGCAAGAATTAATAAACTTCTTATTTCCTACAAAGATTAATTAATTTTTCAGGCTTCAAGAAAATGATACTTCTACAGTCAAAGAAGCATTATTTAATACTCAGACTGTCTGCTGAGGCCTCACAGTGTGACACAAATTTAAAATACAATGTATTATAAAACTTAGCTTCCTTTTTATTTTACTGCACTGTGGTATTCTGAAAAATTCTGAGAACTTTATCCAGCATCTAGGTGGTACATAGCCTTCCACAAAATGTCTCATTTTTAACATCAACTAGACTGCAGATAGAATGCCAGTTTTTCTGGAAACAAGTCCTTTTATACAAAACAAAATTCATCTCTCTCTTAGATAAACTGCTAGGTCAGAGTCTGTAATCAACAATGGCTTTTTAACTCTAGGTATCTACTCCTATGACAGAGTTACTAGCTAACCTCTTTGCTTGTCCTACTGTCTTCAAAAATCTTTATTTTATAGATACATTATTTTAAAGGATTTTTTGTAACCCTCATATTATATTTTAGAGAACTATGGTAAGGAGTGTTTGCTTTCTAGAAGCTATAAATATCATCATCATTTTTGTAATTACAGCATTTAGGTTGAAATACTTGTTGCTACAAACACTGAAGCTAACTGCTGGTATCTACAATAAACTCCAAAGTAAAAAGCCCACAGTAAGTAAATACTGATTGACAAATTCAAAGTATATTTGATAACGAAAGTATCTTGCTATTTCATTATTATTCCACTGAACCAAACTATTACAGTAACAAAATAGAACTTTCCAAAAGTTTGTAAAAAATACAATAATTTACACTAGCCATTCATAATCTTTCCTTCAGTATAATTTTGCAGTTATTATGCCATAGGAAGAAAGCAAGTGACACTTCAAAGGAACAAAGATTAAATCAAGAATATTGATTAGAAAAATCTATGCTGACATGCATTTTAGGAATTTAATTTTATGAAGAACATTTTGTTAAGAAGGTAAGTAATGGCTTAATACTTTTACTGACTAGAAATGGAAGGACAACGCCAGGGAATCTGTCTCAAGTTAGCCTAATCTCCTAAACATGTATCTAAAAAAGTAGATAACATTAGCAACTGATTGAGGAAAAAAAGGAACATATCCCTTGATTTCCAGGGAACACATCTTCACCTTCTTTCATTATAAAGAATAAAGAACAGAAGTCATATAATCTCTCACTCTCAATGCCTTACCAAGCTTCCAACAGAAGCCCATTTCATACCCACACCTTGAGCAGTTCTTGGCTTGTTCGAAGTGGAAGGAACCATTCTTCACCAAATCAAGTCAACTCCCTATCACTGCCATACGTAGAACATACTTTTACAGAGATGATCTGGGACCCTGATCCAAATTCAGTAGCTCAGTTCAAATGCAATGTTAACACATCTGAGGCTTGATTTAGGATTTATTTTGAAGTACTGTAAGTAGAGGAGACACACAGTATTATGTACAGCTAGATCTTAATACTGTATATATATGGGTGTATAAGGCCACACACACCTAGACACATCTATAAGTGTACCTTTCAACACAGACCTATGTATATAATTATACACACAAATACTACACACAGTGAAATCACACCATTTATCTCCCCTACCTTCAGCCACCTCAAGTTTAAGTGAACCAGGCACTTCCAAAGAACATTTCTTCTGCATTTATCTTCAGAGAAGACAAACTACCTTTTGGTGATATATCCTCCTCTTTGTATTGACTACAAGTGGAGCCCTGCCAAGTGGCAACTAAATCTGGGTAAGTGAACCCCTTCCTTGGCAGGACATTAATAAGGTCATGAAGACAAGTACAGAAATATTAAGAAATGCCAGATGTAAGGTTACCAGAGCATACACATCATGATGCTACTTTTAACTGCATTATCATGTTTTTCCAGATACCCTTCCAATTGTTGCATGGAGTGGACCTATACCCGGCCATGAATCATCCCTGCCCAGTGAAAGAGTTGTTGGCTGTCTATTCCCATTTTTTTTGTTGCAGCCATTGGAATGGGACTGCAGTAAGACAGCAAATATGCTTCTTTAATGATATTTAATGTAGCTGAATGCTGCTCAGCTGTCATGGAATGTATCTGTCCTTTGGCCACAGCACTCAGCATGAATTAACTGAAAGTTTTCAGAGGGATTGATAGTATGTTACCCATTTTGTGACTGTGCAAGATAAATCCCTTGTGTCTAATCTGCCAAAGCACCCTGCACTCAGAGCTGCAACTGGAGTCAATGGGAGACAGAACATAAATGCTATATAATGCCTTCACAGCAGACCTCAGATGAAATTACCCAAGGCTTCAACCACACTGAAAACAATTAAGAGGAAAATTAAAATATTAGTGGCTATCCACAGTTATCACAAGTGAGAAAGTTTATTTCCAGCATTTTCTGCCTGTAATCTGTGACTGAAAAAACAGGCTGATTTCAATCCGTGAAACAGCACATCAGTGAAAGAAGGGACTGTATGAACAGGACAGCCTACACCACACAAGTAGGAGGCTAATCTTCTCAGTTGGAAACTAGCTGGAGCAGCCAGGATATTAAATCAGCAACACAAGGGGAGATTATTTGGAAGGCAAATGAGGTACATGCTCAAATTCAGCACCTAACAAGCAAGCTGAACCAATGCGGCAAAGAATATAATGAAAAGAATCTCTTCAGTTGCTTATGTATTGATCCTAGGAATCTGGGTAAGCAGCAAGAGGAAATTCATTGACGGGAATAAAATTTATATAACCAACATTACTAGAATGTGGTGAACAACTGGTATGTTAAAATCTCTGATTAACAGGAAGGATAAGAGAGACAGAATGGGAACAGGATGCCTCAACAGCACCCCTCACCCCCCCGTGCCATTATTCCTTTTAGAGTGATCAGTAACAAGACCACGGCTCTTGAACACGTAGAGGTCAATATGCTAACTAAAATAACTTAAAAAAGACTTACTTGGTCAGCTAACTAGGGCACAGAACAAGTTTTTCTTCAGCATGTATTTATAATCTTTGGAAAAGAAAAAAAGTGATGCTACAGGAGACCAGTCTAGGACACATATTCTGCGAGTCCTTTGTACAGTTATAAACTGATATTACACATCATTGATAGCCATTTATGATTTATGAGCATGGGGTAAACAATCTCATTATAAAACAAGAGATGTTAATTACTATACTGGAGATTGATAAATACTCGGAGGATAATAAACCAATTGAATTCCACATGGGAAAAAACAACCAGAATCTTTATATGCATAGAAATACTTTAACAAGTATTCAAAGCACATCAAAATTGGGAGAAAAAAAGGATAGAAGAATATCACAGAAAACTGGGGAGTCCTTTGACAGTGGCTATAAAAAAGAATGACCTCACAACCAAGTGGATGTAGACCTTTTTAATGTAGAAAGTAAATAAAATAAACCTATGACAAAATGTCACAGAAGTACAGCAGAAAAAAAAAGCAAAAATAAATTCTTAAAAGTAGAAGTTCTGAAATTATGCCAATTGATAGGAGTAGCCATAAGAATCAATGAAAAATGTATCATTGACAGGACTACAGACAGTAAGGATTTCTCACTGTGAGAGGAACAGTAAATGCATAAGTCCACTCCAAGTTTGGAGTACCTATACCAGAAACTGCAATGCAAAAAAACCTGAAGTGGGAGTGTTCTGTACACAAGAAGTCTGTATTTGGAAAAAACCAGGATGCTATAGTTACAGTTTATGTAGAATTAATAAACACTTTCATTTTATGAGAAATCAAGGAGGAATAAGTTTTACGTTTACAGATTCAGACAATTTTCACTTTAGGTGTTGCAGGGTTGCTAAAATACCAGGACATTCCCAGACTGGAAGAGCACATAATAATGTATCAAGATTAAAAAAAAATATTAAAAAACCCCACTAGTGGTACTAGAACTGGGCCGTATAAGTGAAAACACTAGATTCAATTAAGACAGATTTTAATGAAAGACTATAATTATTACCAGTCAACACGTTTTTAGTAAAATGGGTCTTGCACACAATCTGATTTCCTTCTTGGATGAGATTAGAAGGGGACATTGTACAGTGATTATTTAGACTTTCACTTGTCAGATGTAACATTGATTAAAAAAAAATTACTATGTACCATCAAGAAAAAACTTAAGTGTGTTCTGAATGGACTGAAAGTCAAAAAACCACAAATCTCTCCATGTTCCAAGAGGCAATTGTCGCTGACTAATACTAGTATACCAGCAAGGTTGAATGGGTATCAGTACTAGCATACTCTTACTCAACGTATCCTTCAATTATTTGGAACCAGGTAGACCCTGCTAGTAATGTTCATGAACAACAAAGTGAGTAAATAATGATGACAAAACAATGTTCTGGGTCACTTGGTGAGGTATTCAAATCAAGGGTATTTTAATAAAGCCAAATGCAAAACTCAGTCTAAGAACAGTGAATACAGGCTACACTTAAAGGAAGAGCAACTATATTTTAAAAACACTGACTGTGATAAAGATATGGGGGCCCCCTGGTGGTCTAGTGGTTAGGATGCGGCGCTGTCAACGCCGCGGCCCGGGGTTCGATTCCCGGTCAGGGAACCCCTCCGGGCAGATGGAGCTTGTCAGCCCTGTAAGGCCATCCATCTAAGAGAAGGTCACTCTAAACAAACCTACGTCCTGAGGACCTCACTGCCACTGTCTGAGCTTCACTCCACCCCGGCAGATGAACCTCAGGATTAAAGGGTGGGCTCAATTCAGCACACACTGTGTCTCACCTAAAAAATCCACTGCACAGGCTCGAAGGGTAAAGACCTTTCCCAAATCTTCGTTCACGAAGACTGGCCATGGATAAAGATATAAGACTTCAATAAAGGTGACATTATAATGCAGTGGAAAAACTGGGAAAATGCAACTTTTTTTGGTGTATACGCAATAAAATAGTATTTCCATGAAGCAACTAAGGTGATTTTACTTTACATATGACACTGAGAAACAAAGATATAAAAATGCATATGTATGTATGTCCATATGTGAAAACAAAAGGATGTTAAAAAGCCAGAGAAGATGTGGAAAAGAGCCATACTGGTAACACAGGCACTAGAGAACAAGGCATGTAGCGAAAGAGCTTATTCTGTTCAGACTATAAAAACCCCTGAGGACATGTGCTAATTTTGAACAAGTACCAGGAATGGAATAGTTTTATGTTGCTACTGATTCTCATTGTCCCTCGATAAATGGACAGAAAATACAGGATGTGAAGGAATTTTTAATCTAGTTGAGCAAGGGCAACTTGAATCACTAGAACAAATGATCAAAGGGAAATGGTGGTTTCTCCACCCCTTGAAATTTTTACATTAGACATAGATACCTTTCTGGAAAGCAGGTTTAATAAACCCATAAATTTCTGGGCTCAATACAGGGACAACTGGTGAAATCAATGATCTTTGATATTCAGAAGAGCAACTAAATTGCATAAAAATATCTTCTGGACTTGATCTTAAATGTTAGGAATTTATGAATGATAAATATTCTAAATTGTAAATCTTGTGTGTCTCAATTAAGCATGCAAAATTTGTGGGTGCTTAATTTTTTCATGCCTTGGTTTTCCCATGAAGCATGAAGAAAACATTTCTGCAAGAATACATTAAATCACTGTTTATTAAACCTTTGGTTTCTATAACATTGAATACTAGAGAAAATCCCCATGATGGTTGCTCAAAATTCTGTTTTCAGGAAAAAGTTTGAACAGTATCCAGTAAACAAGGGATTGGCACACATAATGAACAAAGATAAAATAATATATTGATTGGCTGTTCTCTGGATACTGTGTGGAGCAGGAATGCTGTGAAATAAAGCACACATGATCCTGTAATGAAAAATGTTAACATACTGTTTCAGGGGAAAGGGGAGTAAATGAAGACACTTGCTTCAGAAATGCCAGAACTGAGGTTAACTCTTGATTAACTGGCTACTTCAGTGTAGCATTTTGCTTGTCTACCAAATAACACTGTACAATTGCACAAATACACAATACGCATAATTATTGTCTAAATAATCTGCCTTCCCGAAAGGAAAGAAAATGTTCTGATGAATAGCTTCGCTGAAAGCAAGGCCATTTGCTTGCCCTATCATGCACTCCTTAAATCCCCTGTAATTTGTCAGCTTTGAATGCAATACTTCTCCAGAGGCTACCAATGAGCTTTTCACATCTTGCTCATGTCATCCATTTTCCATTTGATTAGTGGAGACCTGAAGTAATCTTTCTGCTTCACAGAACAGCTAAAACCAACATACAGGAAAATGCCAGTATCTTAGGTACAGCTCTTAGCATGGGACAAAGGTCTTTGGGGAATGTCCAGGCTCTCGGTGGCCCAATGAAGTGGTTGAAGCAGATGAGGAAGAAACAAACATCTAGGCTGAGAAAAGGAAGGATGAGTTAGGAAAACAATGAAGGAAGACAAAAGAAAAAAATTTTGAGAATGGGGAATAAAGAAAAGCTACATGATGTTGAACAGGTATGATGTAAGATGTGAGAAGAGAGAAGTAGTAACTTGTATGGAAACATAGAAGAGAAGAATGCAGAGCTCAATGTACTTTTCAGAGGTAGGTAAAAAGATGGACAGAGCAGAACATAATATAAAAATAAAAATAAGAGTAAATATTTTTTCATATCCCATTTTCTTTTGTGTGACAAAATTTATGTGATTTATTTTTATATTTGGCTTTTTTGAACATTTCTATTTTGAAGTACTCGCTTAAACAACGTGTATCTAAAAAGTTTTAATACTAAAATAGCAAATGGATTATTCTTCTAAAGACAAGTAAGTGAAATTATTCTAAGATTTGAAAATAAGACTCACTTTTCTGCCTTTGTTATAATTTTCTGAAAATATTTTTAAAATATTTTTTTCTAAGTCAGAAATGCCACTGAATAAATGTTTGACCACAAAAGTGAATTAGTCTAAAACTATGAATAGTGGTTTTGGTGCCAATATCTTATCAACATCAACTTAATTCAAGTCCCACCTCTTTTAATCTGCCCTATTTCCCCCCAAAACCGCCAGGGATTAGTTAGTGGTTCTGACATTAGAAACTAATGAAAGGTGTAGACTTCGATTTGAGAAGTTAAACCCTTCGAGGTTTAATGTCATCACTTTAAATGTAACATAAAAAGAGTAATGTCGAGAAATGATTGAAGCTCTTCACCATGGTTGTACTAGCCTTGATGGATTTAAAATTTGCACTTCTGTACTGGATGCAGTATTTTGATACATAAAAGAAAAAAAAAAGAATAAAAAAGTAAATCCATGGACAAAAGATCTCTGTAAAAATAGTGTAAAAATCAAGTAATTTATTCGGTACCAGCCACACTAATAAAGCTCCGTCTGATACTTAACTTTACTTTTCTCTCTCTCTATCCCTTGCTTTCCTCCTACAACCTTTCCTCATAATAACAACTCATATTCCTTCCAATGTCCACATAAAATTAATGGATTTCCCCTATACCCTTTATATCTTTCTACTACAATACCTCTAGCTCACTTTACTCAACTTTTTTGGTCCATCATTTGAACAGTAGTGGTACTCTGCTGCACAGCTGCCCCCTTCTAAACAGTAATGGCTACTGATAAAGTTATCCTCAATTTCCCCTTCAATGGGATATTAGGACTTTCACAAAAACTGGCAGCTGAGTAGATGAGAGAAACCCTGTTACGGATCCAATCATTATTCTTCTGCCAGATATGGTTGGAAGTATCTAAAAATCAGAAGGTGAAAAGAAAGACTGTACAATCGTATATCCCTTATTTTCTTAGGGAAATGTGGCTAAAAAAACCTGCTTGTTAGATATTTCAAACAAAATCCTTTTTTTTTTCCATATTAAAAGTACATTAAAATTAAAGCACACGTCTCATGCAGTGTTCTCTTGAGAAATCATTTCTATCCAGAAGAGAGTGTGATCTAAAGACCACAGAGGGCTTCCAGTCACATTGGTACACAGAAAAAAACCAGAACAATGAAAGGTCATCAAGAAGATGAAGATAAGCCTTATATTTGCAAACCAGGACATTCTTAAGCAGTTTTTTTTTCATGGACTGTACATACAATTGCTACAAACAGAGGCATAAGAGTATACATGAAGCTCTCCAACTCTTCTCATTCTTGTTGAGAGTCTCTGACTGAAAAAGGAAAAAGGCAGATGAATTTTTGAGTTTTTACAGTGAGTGGAAGACTCACAGTTTCGGTAAGTTAAGTATACATACCAGTAAAGACTGTGCAGGCAGCAACTTCCCTAAGGCGATCAGAAGTAGTAGCTGATGTATCAGGTAGTTAAGAAAACAACTTTCCCAAATCAAGCACTGAATGGAGAAACCAATCCACTGCATGATGCTTACAAATAAGAACTCTTTACAAATCTCAGATATTGACATATTTTAGAAACAAGTCAAATAAACTGTTTGGCTTCCTTCCAACTGCACCTTGATTAAGACCAGGTGAAAAAACACCATGTGGTCCACGTAGAAACAGATGCACTGCTGTCTGACACTTGTACACTCCTCTGAGGATGTGATATTCCCTGGAAACACAGTAAGATGAGCTGCTGAGGCTGATGAAAATATATCCTACCTCTAAGACGTTTCCTTACCTCTGGATCAGAAAGATGTAAAGTGACTAAACCCAAGATGGTTCAAGCAATCTTGCCAGCACACAGGCCTTTAGAAAATGGATGGGATTTCAGTTGTAGCAAGATATACAAGATCAGTGTTATCAAAGTCGCTATTGAGTAGGATGAAAGAAAAAAACAAAACTGCAGAGACTCTAACTTTTGTATTTGTCCCTTTTTGGCCGAGATAGAATATTTCTTTCAATACAGATGTGATTCTAGTATGGGAACAGGAAAAGTCCAAAGGCCGGTAAATTTAGGAGGGATCCCAAAAACCTGCTTTGCAGACTTGCTACAAATGGCCACACAAGCCCTTTTTGAGCATCTATATGAAAGTATTCCCAGGTGAGATGCTAGGTATCATGTGTTGGATTTAGTACCATCTGTGGCTGGTCTGAGCAACTACGCAACTGTACCCATTTATGTGCAAATCCCTCACGGGACAATTGGTTACTGCTCACATATTTATGCCTTTTCTTAGACATTTGCCTGATTTTGTCTTACATCTGTAATGAATGTGATATTTCACAGATACTTTAATGGACACAAGCATAAACTGAACAAATATATTTTATAAGGGCAGACGATTAGATTTTTAGAGGTGCTGAAGCAGCTCAAGACAGGTACTTAATGGCATTCTAAAATCTGTAGGTGGATTAGATACCTAAAAATCATTGAAAGTCTTGAGAGGTAGGTATCCAAACCACTCAGACATATTTTGAACATTTGTTCCCTATTTACCTCCTTCTTATCAATATTGCAGTGTTGCCTTCAGAAAAACACTTATATACAGAAAGCCTTCTCCTTTCATGTATTGACATTATCTAGCTTTCTTTTAAGACACATCTATACACATCTACACCTGGTAATTTAATAAATGTGACAACTTCCTTATCTTTTAGAAGTATCATTTAATTACCTTTGGGACACCCTGGAACAAATTCTGTGAACTCTTTATATCTCTTGTGCTCCCCATTTCTTAGCCAAGGCACTGGCTTACGTCCTTGCTTGCTGATATGAAAGAATACTACTCCTCTACGGATTTTGGTGATACAACTGTGTAGATTCTCAGGTGAGGATTTAGCTCACAAACTCTTCTCCATGTTCAAAGCAGATTCAGATAAATATCCTCCTGATTTTCTCGTAGAGTCACTGAAAAAAGGGAATGTTAAACCCCCCTATTTTTGGAGCACATTTCCTTGCAGTCAGTTGAGAGCATGCTGTGTGCTCTGCAGGAGGCAGCTTTGTCAGAGCATGCACTTGTACTGCTGCTCCTGCCCCTTGTGAAAGCCATGGAAAGGTGGCTGCTTGCTGTGTATTGCCAAAAAAGATCATTCCGGGTACAATTTCTCAGTTTATTAGTCCTGATCTGAAAGGGATTTGGCATGTTCTCAGTTTGCTTTGCCAAATCATCGTGTTAGACCAACCCATATTAAAGGACCTGTGCTCCAGTTAGGCTATATATCTTGGTTAAGGGGTTTCATATTGTTGATCCCCACACACTGATTTTGAAACTATTAAACTCACAAGTCTAAAAAGAAATCAGTCTAAGGGAGAAATCAACTGTACTCCTGTATCAGCACTGTATTTTCTTTTGCCTTTTTCCCCTACTTTCAGAAAACAAAACCTGACCTATACTGAGGGATCCACAAGGAAAAACATAATTATGAAGCAGGCATTATTTCTATAAACAGGAATGCCACACGTCACCTGAAGTAGAAGGTGAAAGAAATACTGCATCAATTAAAAAATATCAAAAAAAGCAGCTGAGGTTTTCTTAAAAAGCCAAAGAAGTTTGTAAAATATGAACAAATTTTAAAGGTAATAATAAATAAAAAAAAATGTTTCTCATCAAATGAATATCTTAAATACTGATGCACAAATGATTTTCAAATTTCTAAGCAGGCATTGAAATAATGTGATATCTCAGTTTGTCTTTATGTGAGAAATTAACACTGCAGAAGGTTAATACCTATCAAACACTAGGATTTTATAAAGTAAAACTCTATTCAGAAAAGAGTTGTAAGAAGAGTTTCTTTTTTTTTCAGGGAGGGTGGTACAGGAAGGACTGTGCCTGAGAGTTTTTTTTGTTTTGTTTTGCTTTGTTTTCCTTTTTTTTTGATTGTTTACTTTTAAATTGCAGTACGGGTATGCATATTTCCAAATATTGGAATGAAATATCACTTTGCAACAAAAATAATAACAAAAAATTTTGTTATTATTATTTATCACTAAAAGAACCCACAAACCAACATTTAATTTTTGCTAAAAAATAAAGTAGCAAAGATAACTATTTAGCTTAATAGATTAGTAAAAAAATACAGGCACTATCTGATAGACTATGAAAGTCTGGAAAAGTTCAAAATGTTTTCAGCTAGGCACAAAAATGCTGTTAATGATTAGCTGCATAACAAGAGATTTATCTCTGTCTTTTTTCCTTTCTTTTTTTGTGTGTGTGTGTGTTGCAAAGGCAACAGAGCTACACTGCAGGTCTGTCTGTGCCATTCTTAGGCCACTTTCAGGCTGATTGAGAAAAGCTGGAAAGTAAACACAGGTGTTTTAAAACTGGAGCCGCTGTCATGGACAACCACAAACACCCTTAACTCTGATGTGGCAACGCCTCTTTCCCGCCCTCTCTTTTTTAAAGCATTGCCCAAAAAGAACATGTCAAATGTTTCACCTTTCACCACCTCAAAATAACTTGGAGCTTATGGTATTGTTTGGCAAGTCTCAAGCAAAGAGATCGTTTTTTCATTCCTTTTCAGATGTAGTCAACTCCAAATCAGTCACATAAAATAAAGAGCCATTCTATTTCTTATTTCATCTTATTTTCGGTGTCCATTGATTTACCTGCAAGCACCACGTTTTAAGTTGAACACTTCTTTCCTTCAAATGTAATCAGGCTCCTTGTTTTCATGATTCAGGTTCAACTAAAAAGACAGTGAGGGGATTTTGCAATACCGAAGCAAGAGATTTAATCCAGTGGATAAGAGGATAAATAAATAAAAAAATAACAATAACAAAAAAGCACAACAAATCCCCCAACCAAAAGAATAAACCTTGTTTTTTTGTACAAGAATATGTACAAAACTGAAAAAGTACTTGTTTGTAAATTAGCTGTTCCAGAAAAGAGCACATCCTGTTCAACTACCATAAATACTTCCTAGCTAGAGAAAAAGTATGGAAAGCAAAAGCAGAACATATCCACGGAAGGTATGTAGTCACTGTTCACTTATGTAGTTGGTGGGTGTGGGGGGAAAAAAAGTAATATATGAACAAAAATGCAGCAGTTACTGACAATTACAATTTAATTCTGAAAAACTGGTAAATTAAACAGAGATGGTTACACTTGGACTGAAAGTAACAGCCCAAGCAACACTCCTCACCCCAAAATGCAGAACTGGTTCATAATCTAAATATAAAAATTTAGATCCAATATAAAAATTTTGTACTGAAAGCAGCATGACCCTCAAATCTATACCAACAGCGAGTGTATTGCAAACATCCAACATTGCTGAAAAGGTAACATATGCCAAAATCAAGTCTTACTTATTGTAAAGGATGATTTTTCTTGTCAGTCTCAGCCTTCAGATTCCTGAACGATTTTCTTTTTGATGTAGACGCTTACACATCCCAGTTTCAAAAACCAGACACCAGACTTACTGTGTGTCCTGTGCTTCAACTTAAACAAACACAAATGACTTCATAAGACAGACAGTGCTCATGCATACATTTATTTATGTTAGGACACAAGTGGGATTTTTCTTTTTTCCATATTTTGTCCACTGTGGTAAAGAGACAGTATTATTTACTAAAAGATCTGTCTGAACAGCCCTGAGCTGCCTCATCCCGTTATCTTCACTGGGCATTCAAAATAGTTCACAATCTCACAAAACAGGCCTCAAGAGATGACTTGAAAAATTGAACTTTATACTAAAAGTCAGTCATTGTTATTTCCTTTAAGCCATTTTATCTCATTTTTGACAAAAATTATGAACTACTTTGTGTACTTTTCAATTAAAAGTCTAACCAATAATACATTTAAAGCTTTACTGAAAATGGCCAAGAGAACACAACTGTAGCAAATGCAAAGCATCAGACTTCTGCCAGCTGCCGGCATCACTCACAGTGCTGTGCTTTACCTAAGAAATATTTAAAAGAAATCACACACAAAAACAAACTTATTAAACTACATTATTTCACCTCATTTGTTGCTATTTCTGGCCTCTGCATTAAGCACACATGACTTGAAAATCATATACCTTTGAGACTATTACACATAATAGACAAATTAAACCAAACAATATTGTGTATAAATTAGCTTGATCATTGGTTTGCTTTAGAAATACTTTCCTGTTAAAACGGGAGGGATTAATGCTTTGCAAAGCAACAGAGTTTAATCTGATCCATTAAAAAAAAGTGCACTAATTCGCTAATGGAGAAAACCATTGAACGTTCTGATAGCAACAATTCAGAGACAGCTAAAAAGGGAGAGAAAAGCTTGTTGAAATAACCCTTTTCAAGCGCAAAAATTTCACCCCATACAAAGATGCAGCAATAATGGTGTTATTTACCTGCAGTTCTGTGAGGTCTCAGAAGTATGTTTTAAGCTAACAAACTGAGTTAGGAGTACTTTATAAAACCACTAGCTACCATTAAATAGCAATGACAGATTTATCCCTTAGCACTACAGTGACCTCCTGGCCAAAAGCTAATTTCTCATTCCTCCAGCCTTTTGTATTCAAAGGCACCTACTTCACAAGAAGTTGTGGACGCTTAGCTTATTATTTGATGCAGGTCTGGAGAGTAACTTTTTTTTTTATGTGTCTTAAAGAACCAGCAGGAGATAAACAGTAAAACTGTAAAAAATACTAATAAGCTTTAAGTGTGAAAAATTAGTTTTACTTGGTGAAACAAACTGGGAAGCTGATTTTGTCCTTTAAGAAATGAGGGAAAAAAAACTCCATAAGAAACAGATGAAAAACTGATCCCTGATCATCTGATTTTATTCAGATGAATAATAGGTACTCACAGAAGTAGCTTCCTGTGTGAGGCTTACTGGATTAGGCCCCAGTTCGTGAAAATGTTGTTTCTGGACTCAGACCTGCTATTCTATGTTTCAGGTTGGAATGAAGTTTTCAGAGTGAAGCTCTTAAGTCCTAAAGATAGAGGTCAGAAAGGAAACAACACAAGCGTGTGAAATACGCTTGTTGCTGCTACAAGATCAACTCTGCCTGGTAATTTTTCTCTGATTACCAAAGAAAGGAAATATGATGTCTGATGTCACTTTTTTCAAACATAAACACATCTCAGCAAGACTGCTAGTCTTTTTCTCCCAAAGAATAACTGAAAAAAACAAAAATATGAGAAGCAGACATTCCTTTGTAAGGACAAAGTTAATAAAACATTTTATTTGGGAAGTAGACTTGATACAACTGGAGTTTGAAGGTGAACTTAGCTCTGTTCTAATATTTTAAATTTGACACTTGTCAAAAGATGTTAAAATTGTTTTGTGGTCTAACAAGTCACTCAGCAAGAATAATTTTTAAGCAGCTTTTCTTTTTGTTTCAGTTAAAATTAAAATCCATGCTGTGTAATCCTTGGAGTCAATCTGTAATTAAGGGGATTTGAAGAGAGACCACGCACTGCATTAATGATAAAATTTAATATCTGTTTTAATACTCTAACATAAGAAAAAAACTCCAAGCAACATACAAAAAAGCACTCATCTCCCTATTTTGTGTGAATGCAGCATATATACACCATTACTATGTCTAGGAGCAATGCTGTATTTGATGTCAGCCTTTTGTTTACAGACCAAATGTTTCAGGATTTAGCATCTACAGAGCTTAAAAGTGCATCTGCTTGAAAGCTGGCACCCAGATTTAATAGGCTAGATAAACAGATTTTATTTTATCTAGGTTGGAAAACCAGTGTTTTTGTTGTTACTGTAATATAGCAATTCCAAACGGAAGGAGCTACCAACAGCATTTCCAAGGTTTCAGTCACTCTCCTCCCAATCACTCAGCCACTCTGTCCTCCAACATCTACAATTACAGTTAACTGTAAGAAACAGAAGATAACCAGCTAAAACCAATCAATTTTATGTGAAATTCTTAAATGGTTAAAATTCTAATACAATACCAAAAAAATTATAATGTTTGGTACTCTCCTCTACATTACATGCAAGGAAAAAGTTTGAAATCTGCATCTCTTTAAAATGCAGCTAGTTGACACCAAGCAGTGTATTCAAATAATTTACTCAATTAGAGTAAGCAACCGATGAACAGTGGGACAAACAGAGTTCTGTTTTTAAACTAGAAAACAGTGCTAAATAGTTTCATCTTTTCAGATGATGGGATGATGGATTACAGTCCAAAGAACTCATTAAAAAGCATGGTTAAGGTAGAGGTGATCTTAATAAGGTTTTAGGGGAAAAGGTTTTGAAGGGATATGTTTTTCACTGAGAAAGGATAATAGATTCTTTTTATGTTTACATCAAAGATTTTTTTCTTGTTAAAATGTCTCCTGGTCCGAGCTTTCTGAAAGAACTAGCAAAGTATCAACGTATTCTTACCAGATCTTGTTGTATCATGTAAGATAGTTTATGAAAACAAATTTTAACATAATTTCCTCTGATCTCTGAATATTCCTTTACAGTCTAAAGGTGTGTATAATAGCCTAAGGCTTCACAGATCTGGGACCTATGTCACAAGCTTTCAGATCAAAACAAGAAAGGGTTCATTTTTTCTCAAAATTTAGATGCTATAACAATAACTCACTGACAGCAGGACTACTCTCCAGCAGTCACTGCCACATACATGCACAGAATCTTGCCTAATCTGCAAGATCAGCCTCAGTGCTTGAAAACCTGGTCCAAATGATGCTTCTAATGTGAAAAAATAGTTTAAATGATATTGATTTTTTAAAAACAAAACAATTTTCAAAATGTGTGGTCAAAGTATTTGTAAAGAATGAACTCAATGTGCTAGTCACACCATCACCACCATCTTGACAACTCCTCCAGTATAGCAGGTATTTCTTTAATAAACAAACTAGCATTGAAATAATCATCTTGACTGCGATACACAAGGAAATGGGGAATTTATGAAACTGTTTGGAATCTAAATACATCTAGTAAAACTGTGAAAGATGACATCTATTCTTCAGTGGAGAATCAATTCTGAAGATGGAAAATCCAGTATCAATCAACACAGCTCAGAAAAAGAAGCCCCTGAAGGTTTCTTTATATATTAAATCTAACTACAAAATAACATTTTGGTCTTTGATTTTATTTTAAATTGCAAATTTGGCTGCTTAGCAGCTTAATACAGTCACCAATATACATTAATACCATGCTCAAGCCATGTGATTTACACTTATTTACTATTATACAATCACATTTGTTACTTCAGTTTCCTATCCAAAGTTTAAAGACAGCTTTTTTCTCATGTCACCTTTCTATTGCTTTTTCTTTGTAAGATATATTTACCTTACCACTAAGAGAGGCTTAATTTTGGAAGTAACAACAGAGATGACTGAATTTTGAAGGCATTAAAAAAATTGAAGTTTTAATTGCAAATGTCTTTTGCTGGAGAAATCAGAGGTTCTTTGAGCACTTTCAGGTAACAATTCCTTTTTTCTGCAAGTGTAATGAGCAATTTTGATTCAGCTACATGACAGTTATTCATGCAGTGTTTCTAAATATGAAGATAAACCTAATATACATTGAGTTGAAATCCTAACATTGATACACTTCTGCTGATGTGAAGCTTACTTTATACCTTTCAAGACTTCAAAAAATAAAAAAACATATATCAAATCATATGTCCAATTCTATCTGTGCCTGTGTTAATCAAAGTAATATTAATATACTTTCTGAATAGGTGGTACACTAGAGTGCCCGCACAGCGTTTTTTAAAAAGCTGACTCCTAGAGAAAAGCCAAAGTCCAGCTGTCAGTCCATAATCTCATGAGAAAACAGGTGAGGAAGATTTTACTTCATAAAGCTCGCTTTCATAGAAGAAAAAAAAAAAGCTAAAAATAAATCCTTATGTATTCTTTACTTTAATTCTTCAAGCATTCTCTTAATGACCTGTATACAGCCAAGGAAGAAATGCATACCTACTGCACTCAAGGAGTCCCTCTCTTCCCCGTGGCCACCTGAATGTGTGAATAGCAAAGTCTTTTTTTCCATTACACCTCTGTATGGCCACACACATGGAAGTAAAATCAAAATTTTGCTCTTATTTACAGGGAAAAGGGATTTTCAAAAGCCTCTCAGTGATCTCGTAGTACAAGTGCCCTAACATCAAAAATGTGCCTCTGCACCAGACCAAATACATAGGTGAGAATTAAACAAGACAGGCAAAATGACTCCTGACTCCTCTGATTAAATGACAGCTAAGCACCAAGCTGCACTTTTCAGACATGGACTCTTTTGATTTCAATTCATTCTAAAACCTAAAGTTGCTCACCTAGGAATGGAATAGGAGAGACTTCCAGATTGTAGCAAAAGGGTAAAGAAGAGAAAACATGTAGCATCTTGAGGATGTTGAATCAAGGCCAGTCTGCAGCTTTGCAACCATACTAAGACCTAATGTTTCAGTGTCTTCTTACTCTGAACCAAACTCAATATGATTACTTGTTAGGAAAGGGTCCTCCAATTCGGAACAGATATTTGGATAAACTTAAACATACAAAGGCCGAATATTCCTTTTTAGTAAATACCTAAAATTCTGAAACATTTATATTGATCCTTTATCCTATCTCTGGTTTCCTCTACCCAACATCTAAAGCAGATTCTATCAATTCTGAGAGGTGTTTCAAATAAAGAGGTCGTGGATGAGTCAGAGCAAGATCTTTGGTATTTAATGACCTTGCAGCTTGCCTTTTGCACAAGAGCTTAGGTTACTACCTTTTATATGTTATATTGAAGGGCAAATAACTTGCATGTCATCGTGCATCCAGGCTCAAGATTTTGTTTACAGTTGCAGCTCAAGCAAAAGAGGATCATCTTCCTGTGCAGTATAAAAAAATGAAGAGTGTACAGTATGACACTGAAAAAATTACTGAAAATTAAGATTTACCACACTTTCTTTCTGCATGCATGAATATCTCATATGGAGAAAGAAACAAGATTTATGAAATAAAAAATAATACATAACAATGGCATTCTTCCTCTTCACTCATTAAATCTGGTATCTTGTCTCCAGCATAATACTTTTAATATCATTTAATATCTCCAAGAATGAAAAATACTTAATTTAGTTAAATATTTTGGACCTTTTGGTCCTTATGCTACACTGCCAATAGATATTTTGAAAACTATGCCACTGGAGATTAGGGATGATGTTAATAGAAACTGATGCTAAGGGTGCCTTTAAACGTTGCAGAAAACAGTTACTATTTTATATACAAAATGGCTTCAGATTTAGAATGTCTCAATTAAGTTTGAAAATGTGTTTTATAGTATCAGAAAGCGGCAAGTGAAGGAGTGAGTCCTAGTTTTCTTACAGTAATTCCAATTAGATTAACATATGGCCTTCATTCCTGATCCATGTAATCCTGAAATGAAGGTCCATACTAGTGGGAAAGTAAAAGAATTTTTTTTATAGCTGGTTGAAGTGCAGCAACATGATACCTCCTCAGAATTTACAAAGGCTCATAGGGGTACCACTACTGACATGCTATTGGGCAGAAGGAAGGAAAAATGAACTCAGGACTGGGGTGACAAACTATACCACTGGAGATGGCAACAAAGGTAATAATTACAGTTAGAGTTTTTGTTTTTATAAGAACAACTCACCTTTCCATATAATCATAGAATCATCATAGAATCTTTAAGGTTGGGAAAGATGTCTAAGATTAAGTCCAACAATTAACCCAGCACTGCTAAGTCCACCAGCAAACCACGACTCTAAGCACCACATCTGCACATTTTTTGAACACATTTAAGCAGCTTTCCTAATATGACTGTGGTTCCTACAGTATATGTTGCTTACATATCAGATTCTGTGATTCTAATTTACAAGATACTGATGCATTTCAGTGTATTCTAGAATACACCAATTTTTTATCATTAGTTTAATGCATGGCTGTCACCTCTGTGAAAATAAGGATTGAAAGAGCAGTAGCAGACAGCTTTCTAGTTGCCCACAGGATGCCAGTGTAGTTTGTTTCATCTTCTACAACTTCAGAACATTTATTTATTTCAGAATATATATTTCTAGAATACATATATTAAGATCTGCCGCAGGTCCACAAACTGTTCCTGTTTTGAGGTCCTTTAACAGAGTTTAAGAAAAAAACCTAAAAATGCTGCAGAACATTGAAACGTACCATCCTTGAAACAGTAGGGTCAAGTGGCAGCATCACTTAGCAAGGAAGGAACTTCCTTAAAGTCAAACAGACAGATATCAAATATATCAATCATACAAAATGGGATCTATTCTGTTAGAAGGAAAAACAGGTGTGTAAAAGTGCAAACTATTTCTAAAATGCTAAGTTAATATGCACAAATACAGAATGGTTAAATGAAAAACAAGGTTCTTGATGACAGGAAGTTCATGGTCACAGAATCCCATTACCATGAAAGAGATGATTCTTTGCATACCAAAAGTAAGGAACTGGAGGCAGCCTAAAAGACAGTGAATATGATAGTTCAGATTTAGAATCACCTGAAACCAAAATGTTACATTCCAAGAACCCACTGCATTAATCAGAAATAATACTTCTACTAAGCAGAAGCAGTAACACTGATTGACCTCATGGGGTGACAACTTCCACCTCCAAAATGTCAACCAAAACATAAAAGACTGCCAAAAGGTTTGAATGTGCACATCATCCCTAATGACAGACGGGGTAGTATACAGTATATACAAACAGTTGATGTTTAAGATTGTCAAGAGTAATCTGGTGCCAAGAGAGATTTGAAGGCTGTCAAATAAAAAGCAACAGACCCCCACAGAATTTTTAGTGGAACAGATGAAAACTAACATAAACCACTAAGTGTGAATGAGTAATGAATTCCTTAATGCTTAGAACTGAATCAAAATTCAATAAATACATCTCCTTTGGTTAAGAGATGTTCAGCATCTGCTAACAGGAAAGAAGCAAGACTTATAATCCTCAGGCAAGGTGAACCAACTCTTTGAGCTAAGAACGCTGTTTGTTTGATCTATCAAGACACATGCAGTGCCATTCCCGTGCAGCTGTTTATGGCACTATGAAGCATACTAAAAAGATACAGTGCTCTAGACAAGCATAATTAATCATACAGATACAACTCCTCTCAAGATCTTTTTCAGGACAAATGTTGTTCACTTTTATTCATATACTACTTTGCTTTGAAATAACTCTGAAAGACTTGAGGTCACATAAGAAACACCACTGGTCTTCTTTCATTTGAACAGACCCAAGAAACCCTAAGTAGCTGCTGTGCAGACAACACTGTACACAGAGAGCTGAAGTGCCAGACAATGCAGTTAGTGAAAGGACAGCTTTAAAGATACAGGAAGGTGGCGTGGTCAGTGCAACCAAGAAAGCACAGATGAGACTTGGGCATGTCTATTTGTTTCCTTCAATTTGAGAACAACCCAAGACTTGGACATATTCAAAATTGTGGCCCACAGAGATGCCTCAGTGAACCAAGAGTAGCACAAATGTCCCTGCTGTCTATCCACACAGCCACTTAATGTCATCACAAACTGATCACTGAAAATCATGTAAGTACTAATATTACCAAACATAATTTCTCTTCAATGCCCAGGTAGATATAAATTGGATTTATCGCATTCTGGAAGGCTGTGTTTCTGAAGGCACTCCGGGAAACTTCACTATCAGTGAAGGGTAAGTGTTTCATAACTTTTTCCCATGTTTTCCATCGGGGAAAACATTGTATTATTTGCTTATGGCACATTTAAGCAATCATTCTAATGTTCAACTCCCCTTACAAATGAAGATATTTTTGGTCAATGAATACAAATGTCTATCAGTACTAAAACATTAATTACCACATGGGAGGAAACTATTACTAAGAATGTCATGGAACAACTTTCTGTCAAACTGTAGGATTATACAAGATTTTTTTCCTCTCCAGAAATACAGATAACTGTGTAGGCTGTTGGAGTCTGCAGCAATAGCTTTTGAATACACTGTAAGTTAAAGGAAAAGAATGTAGAAAATTATTATGCAAGTGGAACATGGACAGAATGATTTCTGCATTATTTCTGTGGCCTCGTTTTAGTGTTTATTTATGGCACAATGCTCACACTGATATCCTCTGGGATGTATGGTACTATTGAATAACACCAAGCCATAAAGTGACTAATCATGTTTCTAGTATGGATAAGAGCAAAACAGACTTGGGTCTAACCTCAGCAACACACTTTAAGACCTTGTGATTAAGTGTTTCTGGGTGCAGCACAAGTAAAGGCTCTGTTCAATGCAATTAAGATTGCTACTGTATCTACCCTGTCTGATAAAGTGTCTAGGAAGCAGCAACTGAAGAAAAATATTTGTGCATTCTTATCCACATCCAGATTGTCAGCAGCATGCTCCAAGTTTTACTAGGTCTTTTATTTTCACTTCCACTATGTAACTAAAAGCAATTCAAGCATACAAACTTCAGCAAACTTCCACTCTAAAAATTAATACCGATCTCATGTGCTTTATAACAAGTTTTACTAATAGGGCAGCAAATTTTCTTCTCACATTGCCCAGGCATTTAAAGGAGGGTACATACTGTGTTAGGGTAGCTACTGGAGAGTGAAAGGAATTCATCATGCCTTTCTACAACCTGAACAGGACAATTATTTTAAAAGCTGAGTAAGAGAAGTGGAGACCTTCTTAGGAGAAAAAACTGAACTAGTGAAACAGCTCCTGCACAAAGTTAGAAGTTGCAGCTTACTTTGACAAATCCTGTATTACTTTATCCTCCAGTAAGTTATTGGAAGAATAGCATGAATCTTTCAGGATGAGGTGTAACAACATATTATTTGCTAGAGATAATCTCCAAGAATTCTGTTAACTATTCCCATTGCTCCTGAAATGCTCTTGTAGTTTCAGAAAAATAGATGCAGATCATAAGTAAATGCAAGGGCACAGTTATCTCCTCACACTGAGGCAGATCTCCAATCTACTTCTCCCCTTCTGTTTCCAATATGAAGCTGGCATCCTGGTCTTCAAACATGCCTATAAAATCATTTGCAAATGTGACAGCAGTCCTTTTTGTAGACAGCAGCACATGATATGCAGGATGAAGAGCATGACTGCTTTAGGTTTACCTCCACAGAGTGAGCTCTTGAGCTGAGCTTTCACATGTTGCTATTCTGTTAGATACAGAGGGAACAATGCATACTGGCCAGAATTCATAACAAAACATGAGAGAAATGGGTGGATTGCCCAACATGAATATTGCTGAGGTGCTTCATCGATAAAAATCCAACCACTCTAAATAAAAAGCATCTTTTACCAAATAATAACACCATACCAACAAGTGGATCAATAGCAAATTCAAACTCTCTGCAGTGTCTAGTTACTTTGTAGCTAGGAACTGAAGAAAGATGTAACACCCACTTCACCAGTGGACAACATAGCTATTCACCTGTTAGCTATAACATACTGGTAATAAGCAGCTGTTTTCTATCAGTCACACAGCACTGCAGTAACTGCACTGCAACAGTGACAATGGGCGAAGGTGGCAGAGTGGTGTTCTGGATGCGGCTGGGCCTTGACATGTTCAAAACTTACATTCTAAGCATCTAATAAATCAACTTGATCTCTATTGCCTCATGTAAAATTAATATGAAAGGGTACAATTAATAAGTATTACAATGTAAAAACTATATGTTGAGCTGGAATTTGAATAGAAGAGATGTGATTGGAGTCTCTTGGTTTCCCAGCACTGATTCAGTCAAGTTTCCTTGGAATATGAGGTATCTCAAAAGCATGTGTCTCTGTTGGAAACAAATCAGAGGCTTTACAGACAAAACCCACCTCTAGCTCATTAAAATGGGGCTCTGAAACTTCAGCTCTGAAGCGCTAAACCTAAAAACATTGTTAGAATTAGTTTTTGCAGATAAAGGCCACATTATCTTAAAGGACCTTTTTCATAGTTAATATTGTATGTCTCAATAGCATTAATACTACATGCTTTTTAACAGTAGCAAACATTTTATACTTCATGTTAAAGCTTTTGAAAAAAATGTCGAGCTCTTATAACATCAGAATCTTTTGTGATCGTGCCCTTCCTGGATGACAGAGTGACTAGTCCACTGGATTTGTTTTTGTAGTCGGTGTTGTCAGATAGGTATGGAACAACTGTTTCTACTCTAAGAATCTGGGAATTTCTGGGAATCAGAAGAGAACTCAATACAATTTATGACATGCAACAGGGAATACTTAAATTAAGTCTTCTAGAGTGGCTTTTTTACGGGCATCGTCACCAGAACAACTACCAAACTGCTATGCATGGTGGATTTCCTGCCCTTGACCCAATTCTTATATGTCAGCAGAAAGGAGGTGACATCAGCCACAGTTGCTTTATGACACTACTGTAAACAAACTTCTGACAGGTCCTTCAGGTCACTTTCTTGACTCTAAATTTATTATATTCCTAATAAAACTATGGAAGCATGTAGGATAAAAAAGAAACTGCAACTAAAAAGATAGGCAGATATTACAAAAAAAGCCAATCACAACAAAATATTAACATCTTAACAGCTCTAAAGGAGATTAATAACCTTTACAAGTTCTAATGACATCATAATTGGATGGAGTAATCTCATTTAGTTAGTAAAGGGCACCTGATTTGTATAAAAACATGAAATAGCCCTACTGTCCATTTCAAGAGTTGGTCTTCAAAGTACAATTAGTATGTATGTCTCTCTGGTCTTTAAACTAAATTAGTAGCTGCTTTAAGAAGAATATGCCACCTAATTAAAAATTACAAAATAGATCAGACTTGTGGAAAAAAAAAGTCATCTCTATTTCATTCAAATCCTGTTAAACATTTTCTATACAATTTCACATAAAGTTATTTATTTCACAAGACTTACCTCCTATTCTTCTTCAACTCAGTAAAGAGGTATGCATGCTGGCAAAATCCTTATTTTTCTTTATGAAAAATATATTACTTAAAACTCTGAATTTCAAAATTACACACTACAAAGCTAACAACAATAAAATGATCAACAACAATATTTGAATACCAATGAAAAAACAGCAATTTTTCAACTTTTCTATGTTTAATTGAATCAGCTATTTCTATGTATTATGGGAATACATTTATCAGAATCAGTAGAGACCAAATGTTAATTATGAAGACCAAGCACAAATGAATAATCTTACATATAGACCCTGACACATTAGAACTGCAAAGCACTCTGCAGATCTTATTTTATGAAAATGTACTAAGAGCGCAAATGTATAGGCCCTTAGGAAGCAATTATCCCTAAAAGATTTAGCTATAATTCAATGTGAAATATTATAAGAGATTTTTAAAAATGGTTTCACAAAGAAGAGGATTATTTTACTTTAACTATGGAAATAGGGGCCCGCATGCTTCTCTGAATGACCTCTGTGCAGTTGTGGGCATTGCCTGGAGGGAAGATTTGAAATTGGCCTTTTCAGTCAATTAATACAATCCCCTGTGACCAATAAGAATATTATAAAAATTAGGAGTGCCAGTTTGACATTGTTGGGCTGACTGGGCCACATCACTGTAAGGAATGTTCTATGCAATAAATATATTAAATATGGAAATTTTAAATCACATATTACTAATATGTATGCAGAGATTATTTATGAAGAGCTATCTTCAGCACACAAAGATGTGCAGATGTTATATGGCACAGAAAGATGAAATGGCACATTATAATGTGCACAGCATGCTTTACGTGTCATATGTTCTATTTGCCACATGATCCTCAGGTGCGACATGGGATCTAGGAGTGTAAAAACAAAAGTATGCAAAACAGTGCTTACATCATCCTTGTTATTTCCAGATCCTGGATCTGGTCAGTTTACTGCCACGACACCTCTCTCACAGTCTCCCTGCTGCTTTGCCTCAGTCCTGACTATGGGCTGCTACTGCCTCAAAGAAGGGGACAGTAGCCCTGTGAGTTAATACATCTAAAAACAAATCTGAAAGCTTGCACCTTATCTTACCTATTAGACCCTACATCAGTGGGATGAAATAGGTTTCCTGTGGATTGGTCTTACGCTGTTTTACTTCCAAGCAACTCAATAATATGAGAGAATGCAGAATCATAGAATATTCTGAGTTGGAAGGGACCCACAAGGATCACCAAGTCCAACTCTTAAGTGACAGGCCCATAGAGGGGATTGAACCCATGACCTTGGCCTTACTAGCATCAAGTTTTAACCAACTGAGCTAATCTCAGAGTCTTTAGATGATTTTAAAAAGTAAAAAAGAAATAATAGCCATTGGGTTTGTTGTTAAGTGTGCTTCAGAGTCCTACAGAGGTAATGAGCTCATTTTTTATCACAAACTTATATGCCATCTTTAATCTATCTGATCCTGATTACTATATTTTTATCCATTTAAGATTGCAAATATCCCTGCATCATATCTGATGTTTACACTTCTGTTACTCCCTGAAGAAAATCTAAAGCAGATCAAATTCATCATCATTAGAATATGCCTTCTGCCAAACTGAATCAGACAATGTTAATTAAGTTCAAGATAATAGGGAAAACTAAAGATTTTTTTTTTGAAAAATCTTTCTTGACAGAAACTGTCCTGGACAGACTCAGAAGAAATACCTGGACTCCTTCTGTTGAACAGGTTAATAAACACATAGCACAGTTCCCAGTTTGCCTGTGGAAGTGGTTAAAATAAATGTAGTTCCCTGTATCACGGAGAAAATAGTAGTTGTGTTGATATTTACCCTGCATCACAGAGACAAATGGCCTGTCCTATTTCTCTGAAAACCGTCAGATATCCAGAGGGTGTACTGTGGTGGAGGGAGGACAGGACGGGATGCTTGGGTCTGTACATGTGCTCTGCATGTAGCACTTAAAATAGTCACTGAGTGCATACAAGAGGCAGGAGGTAACAGCTAAGAACAAGAGGGTTTCACAGCGGAGTTGTGTTCCGGGACCCTGCAGTGTGTGACCTGTCAGGGGGCTCTGGCTGGATATTTCTTCCTCTGGGAGCTGTGCTGCTGATGGTAGCCATCTGCAGCCAGGTCCAGAGCACTGACAAACAAATTCCTAAGGGAGTCACTGAAATGACTTTCATCCCTACCAGATAGTCCATTTCCCAGGCTGTACTAGACTAAAAATGGGTGATAAGCTTTTCATTTGCATGACTGCTTAGGTTAGGATGAAGGCTTATATGCTGTATATCAATATTTCACTGGGGCATTTTAAAGTTTTCAAGGTCAAGAACACAACTTGACCCATCAGCCTTTTAAAAAATACTATAATGGACCTGTCCTCACAGTAGGCAACAGTGAGATGAACTGAGATAAACTCTAAGGAGCTACAATATTAAAAAAGGTTCAACTTTACCAAAAATTGAAAAGCATTCCTTTTTTTATCTCCCCAGACTCTCATCCCTAAAAGACTATGACCAATTAACCTCTAACTTCGAAAAATAAAAAAATGCCTGTGACAGCCAGAAATGAAATTCTTTAAAGATTAGGTGCTAGAAGAGCAATATCGGGCTTAGAATGAAATCCTAGTAACACTCTGACCTATCAAGTCATTTCTTGCTCTGAAAATATAATTATTCTGTAAGCATTATGTCAGGCAATATTAAATGTAAAAAGTGTAGTTTAAATAAAACATTTTTTTTTTCTAACAGAAAGACTCTGTGTGTAATATTTTCAATGACACCCAAAAAAACCAAGTCAGCATGCAATTAATGAAAAACAATACTACATTTAATAAGTAGCATGCTTGGTAAGCTTTTTCAGTGATACCAGATTCAAAAAAAATACTGTTATTGCAGTCAGAAGCAGCCCTAAATGCTTATGACCTCTATTTTGAGTAATCTGCTTTCTGCATTGCACATCTGATTTTATAATATTCACCATAGATTCTGATAGCAATAATAAACCCATGGAATATACAGCATTTGCGTGGCACTCAACCTCTGTCCATTTATTCATTATACTTATTTTTTAACTGAGAAATGTCAAACTACACAAGAATTTACTTTTATTCCTATACTTTGCTTCAGTCAAATTGTTGTATGAATAACGATGTTTCCCAAATACAAAGAAAACAGGAAAAGGAGGCAGAGGAAAATCTGTCCATAAATGAGATATCCTTGGATCTTACTGTCTAAATCAAACAGTTCTAAAACGACAACACAGTACAAACAGAGTAACTTCAGTATTTATATTGTATCTCCACTACCCATAAAAGATTTTTAAGAATATAGGGGTTGAAGAGGTGTGCACAATGCTTGCATATCTTACCTGGCATAGTCTCTTATTCTGGCTAGCGGTGAGATTGCTGGGTATGTAGCTATCAATTCCACTGACATTACAATTTCCCTTTCTCAAAGCAGCAATAACCTGTCACTTTACACTGTCCTTTCTCTGACCCTCTCCCGCCTCTCTGCTCATTTTTATTCTTATTGACAAGACTTATTATTCCTCCTCCCAGTTCCAACTAGCTACCCTTTTGCAAATAGTAGTATCAACTATGTGGTCACTAGTAGTATCGGTCAACAATGTTATTAATATAGCACACACTGCCGGGAGCAGATCAAACAGCCATGCTTTAAAATATTAGTTTTGCAAAGGTACCATGAGGCAAACAGTTGCAGTTTCTTCACCTTATAAAATGCAATATTGCAAGGACAGATCTCAAGAATTTAATGTTAATTACCAGCCTAATAATTTGGATGATATGTTATTTTTTTTCTTGTTGCATTCAGATGCAAAATAAAACCATAACAGAAGGGTGCTGTATCTGTGTTTAAAGAAGGGGTTGTTGGCAAACACCATAGCTCACTTCTGCCGAAATGTACACAACAGATATATGCAGCCCAGAAAGCTGGCACCAGGGGCTTACAACCTTAATTTGCCTGCAAGAAGAAATGGAGATTTACCTTCAGAGCACGTTCTTGATTGTTTTCAGCAGTCAGATGTCTCGTGTTGTTTGCTGAAGTCTGGTTCTGCTCTTTCAGATGATGAAGCTCCTGCTCCAGCCGTTTGCACTGCAACGAGGAAAGAATCCCATTAAGTAGAGGAGTGTGGGCATATTTTTTTCAACAAGCCAAAAGAATTAACGTAAATCACCCCATCATCATTTCTGCAGTAGTGAAAGCATGTGATAAAAGCAAGTTACAATTCCAGACAGTACTAGAGATATGTTTTTTAAATGTGAATCATTATTCAGTTTCTTCCTGGTCCAACAGTATACCAAAAAAGCCAAGTATCAGATAAAGACATTTTGCAGAATGTTGTAAGAAGTCTTAGAAATGTTGAGTTGAATTTCTGCTCTTAGTTATGCCAATATATGGCTAGATTTTGGCTTTTATGTATTAAGTGGATATAAAGGTAAGAATGCATGCTTTTAGAAAACAAAGCAAATGAAGACCCTCCTTCCAAATCCAGGATCCAGTCTTTTATTGGAATATATACATGTAACGTTTATACTTGCATTTTTTACACTAAGGGGTTACTCTAATTCTGCAACACACGCCACATACTGAAAGAAGTTTTAAGATTGTTTTCTTTAAATATTTAACTTAATTACAAAAAAAAAAATTAACACTTGCTACTGTATGCATATACATAACACTTGCTACTCTGTGCACGTATATATATACTTACTGCTGTCTCCTGAGCATCTATTTTAAAGATCTGCAAGTTGTGAGCCAAATTATATTTCTGTTTCTTATGAACCATAAAAGGTCTTGCCCACTTATCGTGGATTGAAAGAGTAGTTAGATGTCACTGGACAGTTAAATGCCTTATGAAAAAAACTGTTTTACAAAAAAAAGCAAACCAAAACAGATGAAATACCAGGAAGATGTAGGAGAGCAACTGTTAGAACTAGGGAAAAGCACAGTACCAGGAGGTGAATTTTACAACAGTATATTACAAGCGGATAGTTTGGATATCACCACCAAAACCCAAAGCTAATAGACCGTTGGAACAAAAGACAACTAATTGATAAAAATATTTTGATACATACTTTCTGAAAACACTAGTAAGAAAGGAATAAGAATTCGGATATAATGCCAATGCTGCTTCAAATGAAAGACCTGGAAATGTCAGTCTCTTGTGCTATCTCAATGACTGTCGACAACACGGAACTGAACTTCCCACCATGTATGTACACACAACGCATATACAACCTGAGCAATTCAGGACATAGGACAATGGCACATGACTCATGTAAACTCTAAAAAAAGAAAATCCGTGAAACCGAAAGCTGATGGACTGAGGTCTAAGTAAAATAACACAAAATAAGTCCTTAACAATGTATCGCTCATCAGGCATCCAGCATAGTATATAACACAGAATGATCCATTCCTATATTTGAATAAATTTTAAATATTTGTAGAAGCCCAACAATACTATTAAAAATTCAATTCACATATCTGTTTTTGTATTTAACTACTTCTGTTAGAAATTTGAGCTTATTTCTATTAGCATTACCTATTTTAAAAGCAGTAAATTTCTCTGGCCTAGTGCATTCTCTCAGTGTGTGTTGTAAACTTTCTTAATGTACGGTTTTGGTTTTTTTGCAAGAAAAAGAGGAAAAGACACTTTCCCATAGATAGGGAAATACAGAAAAAATATTAAGATACATTTGATTATATACATTTTTACATATGTGAGATATATAATGTCTATGTTTATTTTACACCCACAACAAAATCAGAAATCACAGAACCCCAGCTGTAATTCTTTTTCCATATCCAGCGTGAAAATTATGTGTTTACAGACACGAAGATGCTAATAAAACTATTGAAGAACTAAACCCGGGTTATGATTCTTTTTCTCTAGCACACATGATCTAAACACCATTAAAAAAATCAATCTACCACTTCAGGCTTTATTATGACACTATATGTTACATCATGTAGGATCAGCAGAGCACTTACTTTTTGCTTTACCAACAATCCTCTTCAAAACAGTCTTTTGGAATGCCCAAATTTGACAACAGCATCAGTTTCTCACAGTAAATACTATTAAAAATACTAAAATCTCAATTCACCTTTACACTTGAATTTATAATCACACTATTCTCTTGATTCCAAAATATAGGTGAAAATATGCTTAGAGCCAAACCTAGCTACAGCATACAGAAAAAGATCTTGTGTACAGTGCTGACTGCACAACTAAAGGCATAGATGCAATCTTAATTCTGCTCTCCACTTCTCTCCTGTGAAGACAGGACAGTGAAATAAACAGCAGCACTGGGACTCCAGTATCTTGCAGAACACAGAGCATGTATAGTAAAAGATGCAACACAAGTAACATAAAATGGATGGAGCTCTTTATCAAGTCAATCTTGACATGACTACATTTACATCAAATTTGCTAACATTTTGTAATTCCTCTTTCATTTCCACTAAGAATGTTGATATCTGAAAAAAACTGTGCATATTCAATCAGCATACTGCATCACTGAAAGAAATGGTGATCTAATTTGATCATTGCACCTAAGTGTTTTAATATGTTCAAACCGATGTATTTAAAGAAGATGTTCTGATTTATTCTTGGCTGTCTAGGGAGTAAAATCTTCAATTATCCTGTTTGTGAAAGCATTGCAATAATACTCTCAAACAGCAACATTCTGTATGTCTTAGTAAAATTTTATACTTTACAGCTTTGATACCTGACCTCGTTTTAAAACATTAAAATAGCATTCTAAAAGCAAGTACTCCTTTTCATAAGAACAAGAACACATGAAATTTTAGTGTAATCTTGCTGTAAAGAAAAGTTTTAAGAACAGAATTTAAAACAATGTAGCCCTTCTATTCATTTGAGCCAACATTTTTTGAATTCTGTGTCACTGGTTGTTAGCAAGGTCCAGTAAAAATAGATGTTCTTTAAAAGAACATGTGTTTTTATTGGTTCACTCCAGGGCTCTAAAATGCCAACAGCTGCAAGTAAGAAACTGGATTTCCTTCTAAAAACATATATAAAAATAGTTTTTGGAGCACAGTGAAGAAAAGACATCATCCAACTCAGTACTGGCAAAAAGGAAATGTTGGATGCATCCTTTTAAGAAAGCTGAAAGCTAAAGGAAGTGTTTAATTTAAAATACTATAAATAAGAATGTCTAAATTCTGTTATCTCAAACATGTGAAAACTCATACTTGGGAAAACTTTGAACAGAATTCTCTTAAAGTCAGAGAAAAAATATTTTGTGCAACATAGCCTATCTAAACACCAGATCTGAGTTTTAATGGTGCCCTTAAATTGAAGCTCCCATGAGGTCAACAATTTACGAAACACAGGCTGTTAACTGAGAAAACTGCTTCTCTACCTCCAATACTTTGAGCACATCAAGGAATATGAGAGCAGTGTAGACACATGTCAAAGAGAATATGCCTTGATCAGAACACTAAAGACTTTGCTGAGTAAAGGATACTAAAGCCTCGGAAATAGTAACATATAATTTTATAAAGGTTTCACACAAACAACTCACTAAGAATTGGCTTTATTGCATGGTCTACTGTGTGCATTCAGAGTTCTGTAGGCAGAGAAGCAATACTGAAGACACAAAAGAAACCCCCTCTAAAGCCTGACAAAGGTTTCCTCTCTTCCTTCAAATCCTCATATTTTTCTCTTCTCTTAGTATATTTCCCTCAAAAAGTCTCCTACCTTAGCTAGTCTGACTTAGGTGATAATGTCCTTGACAGACAGTGAACCTCGTTAACCCTACTCCAGCAAGTGTTCCTTGAGCAACCATCACTGCCCAACTGTACAGTTGTCATTACATCATCATCCATTCCCCCCAACAGGCACTCAGTCTTCTCTTTAACTGTATTTCCACCATGTAACTCTTCTAAATACATTCAGTCTTTTGAAACAAATACGTCTGTATCCAGCACAGGATACAGCACAAGCAGCTAAGGCACAAAAAGAAAAGAAAAGCAGGTAACGTACCAAAAGGCTAAGAAGAGATTCAGACAGGAAAATGACGACAGACAGCAAGTCTAATCTTCCCTCCCATCTTAAAATTTAAACTGTTAGGCTACTGGCAAGTCTTTTTTAAATGAACATCAGGTAACATGATTCAGCAGAACAAGGATGTTTGTGAGAGGCACCAGTTCAAGCTGCAGTGGATGCTGACCCCTTTCAGTAACTTTCCAGGTGGGAGTATTGGAATGCCACAGGGAAAATCCAGACAAATTGCAAAAAGGAGCACCTGCTAAAGGGAACACTGATGAAGAGGTCAAGAAGTGCAGCAGGAGAATATCACTGAATAAAGCCAATGAGGCTCACCCAGAAAGAGCCTGTTAAAAGATAGCCCCAGTTCCAGTTACATAAAAGGAGTAAAGATGGTTAACAATGAATCAAGTATTTCAGAAGATAGAAAAATCAATGCAGAAAACCACTTAATAGTGTTTGGCCTTTACTAGAAAATGAGGTTGCATTAACATATCAAACATAACTTTAGCACTTGTATAAATAAATCATCTTTAACATGCTGTCAGCTTCCCAGCATTTTCTTCAACTCGTACCTATAACATGTTAACATGGTGTTATGGGGCCTGCCACATCTACACAGATTTTTGATCATTATTTAACATGATTCTTCAGTGAGGTGTTCTGAAAGTAAAAGGTACAGACATTACACAAAGGTAAAGAAAAATCTGCAACCCACTGGAGAAATAATGCTAGTAGGGACAAAGACAGAATACAGCAAAGTATTAAGATCAAGCGGAACAACTCCCTACCCCAACCATTTGGTCCCTGTGTAGTTTGTATGATGACAACATCTATCCCTAGAGGCCTCATGAAGAAGCATGTTTAAGTCTGCACTACTTAGGTCCAACAGGCTGTTCATGTGCTTTCAAAGAGACATAAATGTTTTGCTACACCGGGGTCCCTAACTCTCATCTCACTGAACTAGATGGTCATGTCAGGTGAATTTCTCATTTGGTATTTCAGCACAGATTTGACCCAGGCAACTATACTGTTACTATCCCTGGCTCAGGAAGCAACAGTTAAAGCTGAATATAACAGAAAACCATAACATTTCCTTACTACAAATGCAGTCCTGGTGCCTATTTAATCCTGTTACATCTATATTTGCTTTTAATATCACTATATGGCATTTAATGTTTTCCATTGCCTTTCATTAAAAGGAATCCAAACTAACCTCTCCTGAACTTAAGGCAATATGCTAGAGAAAAAAAGAGTCAACACATTATGCCATTTATATACTAGGGGAAAAAAAAAGGAATTGATTTGTCTCTGTTATTACAGGTATGAGGGTCAAAGTCTAATAAAACGAATGTAGTAAGAGCAGGCAAAATTCCGCACAAAGTTCTTTCCTGAATTCTGAATTATATTTGATTGTCTCATCCAATTATTACATAAAAAAGATAGTGCTTCATGAGAATACCTTTGTTCATCTAGAGTCCTTATCAAAACCTGCAATGCTTACAACCTTAAGAGTCAGCACTGTCATAAACACAGAAGACTCCACTGAGGAGCTTGCTGAAAAAAGGGACAGTACCTGGGTGGATGTACTGCAATATGCTTGCCCTGTTCCTGTACCGTTCCTGAAGCCCAGGTATTGGCAGTGTGAGGTCAGGGTGGTGATCTTCGGTCTGATCCAGTCAGTCTTATGTGGCCTCCGTAGTTTCAAACTAGATCTTATACATTACCACAGCCTCCCACAAATAGTTTAATTCTGTAATTAAACTTAAGGTAACATATTTTTATTCAACTCACAAAAAAATCAACAGTGAGTGCTAAGTCACTTACTCTGGGTCAGCCAGTGCATAATGACTTCATTGCGTATCAGTGTCTTCACTTCAACGTTCTGTGGACTTTTGCGGATGAAGACCTTGCTGAACTGGGATCTTAACTACTGAAGTAGTGTGAAATAAAAATAACCTAGTTCCTACTGAATAACTTGGGAAAATGTTTTATATCCTCCAAATTATGGGAAAGGAGGAGTCCATCTGAGTGGCAGAACTATTTTCCAACATGCATTCTTCCTTTATGCATTTTAAGCAAAATTCGCATCAGCAAAGTAAATGACACACCATATCTTGTTGGAAAATGCATCAACACCACTGAAAGATGAGTTTATGGGATACTGAGATCCTACTACTATACAGCATAATACTTTCAGAAGTGATAAAGCGCATCTAGATTTTGAAATCAGTTAACACATATTCACTACAATAAACAACTGAAGTATAAATAATTATTCTAGACACAAAACATGACAAAGATGAAGAAACAAAGCTACTTTTTACATGTTATATTTTTAAGTCATCATCTGTTGAAATCTGATTACAATAAAAAACCATGTGAAGCAAACAAAACCAATTCAACTGATTCTTCTCTTAGCCGATCATTTTGTTCACTTTTTTTACTTTGTTTATAATGATCTGTACTTCAGACTAGCTCCCAGTTCAAAGATGCCAAATGGAATGCAAGTGTTCTCACTTTGACAGCCCCCTCCTCTCCCCCTCCCCTCAGTATTTTTTTTTTTTGAACAGTCTGCCCCTTGTCCCAAATTCATCACAATTTCTGGAGAGGCAAATGTCTTGCGCCACTTGGATGCTGTACACTCTTTCCTTTGCAGACAAAAATAATACCAAAGTCATCCAGTCAAAACACAAACCAACCTTTGGTGTCACTGTGAATTATGTACTTTGAACTGCAGATGTTTGGAAGCACTTATATTTATATAAATAAAAGTTATCCTTTTTCTTCTAAAGTAATAATTTTAAAAGAAATAAAGAAATAAATGAGTTTCTATATAATTATCACTAGCAATATTTTTCCATTAAATTATAATTTTGAATTAAGGCTTTCTAAACTCTGAAAGAAACGATTTCTCTTCAAAGTTTTGGCAGACCATCAACAAATGTGTTTAAATGATTATTTATACAATGCCCAGCAGCTTAAAACTACTGGGATTTCAAGAAAGAGAAGTGTTTTTGTAGCCCTTAGGCCTCAGAAACATATGCATCTTTAAAAATTTATATTCTATTAGTCAGAGAAACACTTACATGTAAATACTTTTTTTCAGCAGTGCAATGGTGTCCTGCTTCAAAAAGCTACAAAAAGAAATGCATCGAAATACAAATGAAACGGTTTTGTTATCTTTTTCACTATGAGCCAGTTGCAACCTGTAGCACTAAGGCAGATAATATGGTGTAGGCATGACTTATTTTCCTCCTACCATTCCTTTCCCTCTCTATTTCTGAACACTTCAAGTGCAGCAAAACAAGCTTAGAGTTAGAGGAACTGTAAGTGCACAGTAAGACATTCAGAAAATTTAGACAATAAAGTTTAGCTGTTTATATGGTTCATATTAATGACCCTTAGATGTGCAGCTATTCCACAATGCCACCCAACTGCATTCTCTATATATTCTTATTTCCTTGCAGCGATGATATTTCAAAGACCAAGACAACCCTGATGTACTTCTCAGTGAGTTCAGCACACACAGACTTTCCTAATCAATGACACTCATTATAAAAAATGTACAAGAAATAGAGAAAGGAAAATGCAAAGTTCTTGAGCTATAGGTGATTCACAGGTCATTCAAGCAGGGTTCCTGTGCTGGCTGTGCCACTGGATGACTACAGCTCTGCTAACAGGGGCTGCTGGTAGACTCCTGATCTGCAGAAGCAAACAAACACAAGAGCTCTTGAAGCCACGTAACTGGGTCACCTTCACATTTTCCTGTATTCATTGCATGTAAGTTAACAAACTTACCTCACCTCTGAGTTGTTTCTAATCAAAATATAAACCCCATAACCTGGAGTCAAACATTTATTTGTGAGGCTGTACTGGGTCTGAAATTAAGCAAAAATGCATTCAACTAACCTAAGAGTGTTTTTTTCCTAATTGCCAGTCATATATAAATAAGCGACTTCTGTTTTACATGGAAGTCACACTATTAATTTTATTTTTTAATTTCATGCCTATAAGTCTAATAAATAATGTATAAACTAAGCATGTAAGCAGATGAGTAGTACAAAAGTAGTATGCCTGCTCACACACACACTCCACTGCAGAGTTTTAGAAACACGAGACACTGCCACTGTACAATGAACTTAGAATTTGCTTATGAGTGTGTGATATTCAAAAGCAAAGGAAATTAAGAATACTCCCAAATAATTCAGCAAATGTAAAATATTAATTAAAATTTTACCATAAGATAAAAAAAGCACTCGAGTCAAGATTCTCTTTTTAAAACAATGACAAAATAATAAAAAAGGAAGTCTTTATTAGATAAATTCTAAGTCATTGAATAAAGATCTGCAAATACAATACTACATAGACTAGGAACACAAATTTCAGATGCCATGGACTATGTTTTTAATAACTATTTTATTTTTTATTTTATTTATCCTCTTTCATTGTTGAAAGGAGGAAACATAAGTCCTCCCTTTCCGACTTCTTTAGTCTCTCCTGCCTTCAAATGAAGCATCTTTCCTTCTGTTTTTTGCATGGTAAAATAAATGAACATACACATACTCTAACTCTCAATTCTCATCTTGGCCTCGTTAAGGTTCACTCCACTGCACTATCTCATTTTTTGTCTACATTTTCGCTTCATCTTGTTCCCATACATATTCTCTTTATTATGTGATTCTTCTCAATAACTCTTCTTGTATTTAATTATGTTATAACTCCCAGTAAACATTGGCTAATCACTTTTTCCAGCACTTAAATCAGTTTCGTAAATAGGAATTTCTTGTTTTATGGGGTGAGAAATTAGCAGAGAAAGTTTAAGAATCTTAACCAACTGATAAGATCACGTCAGAACTTGATTACCACACCCAAAACCCTTGCTTTACTGACTTGACCAAATGACATGGAGCTTTTGCTTCCTGTGGCCACATGTTTTGCTGGTTCCTCAGAAGAGTAGTCAGCTCCATTACAATCAGATGGCCTATGGCCAAGAGACAGCTTGTCAAACATCTGACACAACACACCATGACAGAAAGCTGACAATTGCTTTTGTATAAAGCCTTTCCCTCAACCCCACTGAATAATCCCCAGTGTTGGTTCTCAAACAATATGCGTAATGGAATAGAGGTAGTGAAAGTGTGAAAGGTGTATGAAAAGGAGAAATCTTAGCCTAATCTTCCAAAAGAACTAGAAATTAGGAATCTAATTTGCAGATATAAGCAAGGCACTCAGCTGCTAACAGAGGTATGTTTTTAGAAAGTGTAACCTTGTTTAATTGAATGTAACCAATACCAGTTGACAAAAAAACAAAATTTGGTAAGCAATCTGTCATTCTAATGAGCTGGTTTTCAAATAATCTTCAATGGATTTTTGTAAAATCCATATGCAAACAAGGCTATTGCTGAAACATTAAGTTGGCATTTACTGCACAAAAGGACAGGAACACTTCTGGTCCATCTTTAAATATCATCACATTTTCAAGAAAACAGTATCATGGATCACTATATAGATGCCAGAGTTTAAAAATCTATTTATTCAGATATTGCAATCATGGTATTGCAGGTGTTCCTTGTAGTACCCACTATCTGTTTATCCCTATAAATTTTGTATTCTCAATTGAGCTATCAGTTGCTTAAGTGGCAGTTCTTCAATTTTTTCTTGTGTATAATATGTCCAGACAGAACTTCTTTAATGTGTAATAAAAGCTACTTTAAACTAGAGATTATCACAAACTAAAACAGCCTTCACATAGGTAAAAGCAAAAACCTCTGAAGATATGTCAGGGACAAGAAACACTTTTTGAATAAATGATCTGAATCTGTAGTACTTGCTCTTTCTCCATGGATTTTTAGAAAACTTTGATACTAAAGAACATAACTATCTGAAAGCAATATTAATGTCAGTGTTTTAACTGTCTGAGAACAGGCGTGAAAATGGAGTAACTAATTATAAATCTTCAAATGTTATTGTGAAATCAGTTTTTGCCTCATCAATACAGAGATCTAGATAACAGCAAAAATATCAAATTGTATTTCAGACATGTTTTCCAATTTTTTTATATGCACTGAAAAGTAGAATAAAAATATCTTTAAAAAATCAAGAAATAAATCAGCTTTGCAAAAGCGTAAAATAAATCATGCATAGAAGACAAAGGCACCCCACAAAAAAAGTTTAAGAAAGTAAACAGAAGTTCTGCAAAACTAAAACAAACCCACATATTTAGAAATTATGTATTGCTCAGAATACAGAAACATCTGTATGATTTTTGGTACAGGAATAAGTAGTTCAATCTGAAGATTTTACCTCTGTAAAATTAGCTTTAGCTTCACTGAGGTGTTTTACAGAGATCAATGTGACAAGCTACCCAAATAGATGCACCCTTCTCAAGTGGACTGACCCTGCACCTTTGAATTAACAGCCACCTAACAGCTTTCAGATATGTTACGGGAAAGCAGAAATGCTTAAACCTAAAATCAGCTGCCTTTAACATGTGCAATTACCAAGACTGTTCTCTCTCCTCCTGGCAATTCCATCACTCATGTACAGAGCGTAGGACACCCTAAGGAGAAAAAAAATTAAGAAAAACACAAAGATAGAAGAATGTTATGACAACTTGTAAAAGCAAAGTGATGGGTCTGCCTGCCAACACAAACAAAATGGGTAAAATGCATGACTACTGCTGAGAAGAGTCTGGATGCCATAGAAGACACTGTACATGACATAAAGAGAATATGTAAGGAGAGACACAGCTGCTGGCTATCTCTGCAGCAGAAAGCAGGCTGATGTGACTATTTAGCACAAGGGATTAACAATGATTTCGCTTTTTCTTCTTGGAGACTGGCACTGGATGCTCTCCTTTGCAAATTGAGATTTTCAAGACTCATTTTTCAGACTGAGATACAGTTGAAATCCTAACATTTTGATTGTGAATGGGACCCCAAGCAATGAAGCTGAAAAAACCCCTGCAGATTAAAGAAGAAAACTTTGTCTTAAAGCTCCATAAGATGAAGGAGTTAAACTCACAGAGAGGCCTCGTGTTCACTCCTGTCCTGAACATAACCCAGCAGAGCACTTTCAGGCAAAACAGAGTGAAAACTATTGTTTCCTAACATTGTTGGGATCTGTAATACAATCTCTGAGGTATGAAATTCCTCATCACGATTACAACATGACTTGGAAGGAAATCTTACCTATTGAACAAGTCATCTCATGAGTCAACTAGGAGCAAAGTGTTCAGAGGAATTCTTCTCTTTACTCTGGTTTTTGGGGTTTATCTAAACTTTAGTAATACTTCTGCCAACAGCAGAGAAAGGTGTTACAGCTAATTAAGAAATAAGCAACTCAGCATAACTGAAAGATGACCAGTAACTGCTGCACAACTTTGGTTAATATACTTAGATTTACATGTTTATAGCTTCTAATTCATTAATTAGAGGTAATGTTAAAATTTCCTCCTCTCAAAAGGTAGTTATCAATTCTATGCTATCAACAATATAAAATATACATTCATAAGCACTACTGTTGATTACCCTGCATCAGTACATTACACCAAAGAAAGACCCTGTAGTTAGTCACTGTAATCTGTATTTCTAATAACTCCAGAACTGCAAAAAGTTGTCATACTTGTATGATTTAATACTGTTCTTCAGCCACAGTAATTTTTTTTGTTATAGCTACAAGTATTATACTTTTAAAATAATCACAGCTTCTTAAGGGCCTTTAAGTATTTCTACATATTTGAATTGTGTAATTTAAAAAAATATTTTCAATACAAAAGTAAACTATAAACCAAAATGATATTTTGTGCTTCATATTCAACAATAAATCAAAAACATCACTGAAAAGAATGACAACAAAGCATTAACAACAGAAAGCATTAAAAAGTTCCCTGACAACAGCATCTTAGAATCACATGCAGATTACAATAGGAAAGCCTGTCCTTCATTTGCAATAGAGGGTAATGGAAGCTAAATTTTTCTTGTTCTCAAGCAACTCAGCTTGAAAAATAATTAACAGTGAATAAACAGAACATGGAAAAGAGGCTAAATCCTAGATACTCACAATCTGAAGCACGAAACAGTAAAGCCATACAACAAACAAAAGTAGGCATACTTGGTGAACCAGACATAGATAAGTTAATGCTACTGTGAAATCTCTATTTCATAAAGAGAATATTGACAGATTTTCTTGTTCCTTTTTTTTTTTGTCAGGACCATTACAGGCTTTAGACCAGAATATGTAAAATAACCTCATCCAGCCTACGGACTTGCAAAATTTGATTAATAGCTTCACAACCAAAGAAAAAAAGATCACAAGACCAAAGCCAGAGGGAAAATTGCTGTTGTTGTAACTGTTACCTGTTCATTTCAAACAATTAAAAATGTGGAAATAAATGGAACTAACAAAAATTTTTTTAAGGCCCATATTTCAGTCATAATCATCTACTATTCTGTTGAAAAAGAATAATCAGCTTATCATCATCACAATTTTTCCTTCCCCTGTTACTGCCAGACCTAAAGTTCCTTACTCATCTCCTCTCTTTACTGCTTAACACACATGCTGAATAGTAAAGATGACTGTGGAGGGTATTGCAATGCTGGAAGAGAGGTCAATATTTCATTTTAGGGACTCTCGAAAAAAATAAATTAAGTCAACAAAAAGTAGCTTCACATCTCACAATATTCTTAGTCAATTAGTGATGTTGTGAAGTGGCATGATCAGCAATATAGTTTGGCTGCTATTCTTTGAAGGTATCTCCACTGGACAATTAAATCCAAACTTCACATTCTCTATGTCATTTTCTTTGCAATCTGTGCTACTAGTTTGAAACCTATTTCTCCTCAAAGGAACCAAGTTCATTTATATCTCGAGGACAGGATCAAAATCTTCATCAGAAAAGTCTGAATACAAACATATTAGAATACTTTCTCCAAGAACATTGATAGCTTTTATTTCCCTATTTCTTTTAATATATCTGATTCTCCTTCTTGAAATCATCTCACTTTATCCTTAATTTCAGGTACACAATTTGCATGCTACCTTGCACTGAGGGTGCAATTTGTAATTTCTCTCACCTCTCTGTACTTACTATGCTTCGTTCTGCCCCATGAAGTGCTATCTTGAGAACAGGAACCGGATTCTTTTTGGCCTGGTGCACTCTGACACAAATATTCAGTCCATAGGACTTGACTACAGCTAGTCCAATGTAAAAAAACAAACAAAAAACACCAACCCAATCCAACAATAACAAAAAAGGAACAGCCCACCTTTCCAAGGGGTTAATGTAGATATCAGATGCTGAGAACTATTTCATACTCCAGATCCACTACTATTTGTTCACACTACTTGCTAATAGAGACATAATAAATCACAAAACTGCAAATATGAATATTCAAGAAGTGTGAAGTGGGGAAAAGCAAGTGAACACATATGTCAGGCATATTAACATTTTCAGACTTCATGTTAATTATAAGTATGAAACACAAAAATCTTGTTTGTCATCTATCAAAAGAATTTTTATGCAAACTCATCTGTGTATCAAAAATAACGAAGCAATTTTGCATAAAGCTACCTCAATAAGTTGCCTAAGGAAACCAGCTTTTCATATGAAGTACACAGTCACATTTTATTTTTTTCAATTTTTAAGAAAATCCAACGTTTTATCCAGCAGTAAGCAAACTGAAATCTGATTCAACACTTAGTACCTAACTTGTAACTGTGAAGTGTCAAGTATTGTGGAAAACTTATTCAAGGTACCTCTACAATAGATTTGGTACCTTCAGACCTTACTGCACGCACAGCGATCCAGTCCCCTCTTGAGAGGGAATACTATTTGAATTCTGCTTCTATTACATTAGAAATTTCCTCTATGGGTTGCTGCTACTGAAACAGGTGATCAATAAGCATACAAAACATTTTTGGTCTCTTTCATCCTAGGGTTTTGACATTAAATATTTAAATTAATTCTAGAAATTGGTTTGGAAGTCTAAGCTATGTGAATCTAAAGCTTAGCACCATGATAGATGAGTCAAATGGCAATTAATGGAACAAGCTGGCATGCAAATTTACGGTCATTTTCAAAGGCGTGAGGAGTGTCTAGGTTGTGGAGAAAAGATGACTGTTCAACTGGAAATTCATTAAAGTTTACAATTAAACACATCAAGCTTGATCATGCCCTCAAATACTATGCAGACGTATTTTCTGAATTCTGCACAACACACTGTTTGCAGAGGAACAACAGGTGATTTAACAATGCAAACAGTGATGTGTCTCAGGGCATCATTCAGTCAAAACCTTATGGCAGTAAAAAGAAGAAATGTAGTATCAATTAAAATTTTACTTCAAAAGCTCAAAAAGACAAACCATAATCCCTCTCTTCAAGGAAACACTGCATTAACATTTACATATTTACTCATACTTAGCATTCATGGAATAAATATAAAAGTTCAGTATAAGAGCTCCTTAGGGTAATTTCTTCAGATCCTCCTCTACCTCTACTAATGACCTACCATCTGAACTGCAGAATATATTGACTCAAAAACTACAAGACCTTATGAAATCAAAGCTCTGTTGCAGTCTAAACTAAGGAATAAGTTGCAAAATACTTGCTTTATCTAGTGAAATTCTAACTTCAGTGAAACCAAAGAGAGTTTCATGTCCTATTAATAGATATCTGCCTATAGAGAAATCACAACCTCTGCTACATCAATCTGAGAGACAAACTGACACTACAAACATGGATTTGTAGTAACCTTCTCCTACCATCCTCTCTGACCATCTCACCAGTTCTCAGATTTCTTAATGCTTAGAAAACTAAGAATTACACACTGTGATCAAATGAAACAGAGCACTATGGCAGAAGATTAAACAGCTGCTACTCTTTTGGGGTACATTCTACATAAATCAGAAAACCCAGTGTAAGACATCAGGAGGATTCTGTTTGGCCAGTTTCCTCTCTATTTCAGTCTCCAGTGGACTAAAGTTCCTACTTCAGAAGAAAAAATACTCATGATCTTCTAAATGTAGCCAAATATATAACTGAGTATTCTCCTGGAAAATATTCATGCTACAGCTAGCACAAATATATCCAAGGTAGAGTCAGAGCATACCTAATCATCTGAGAAAGTAAAGAATTATTATAAATTTTCAAATTGAGTTTATTTTTAGAAAAAGTAAGCATCCAAGTAGTGAAGAACCTGCCCTTTTCTAAGATGTAAAAAATTTTTGATGCTCTTCAGCATCTTTCTCGATAGTTTTACTCCATGCGTCCCAAATACAGCAATCACTGGCTCGGTTTGGCACTTGATGACATTCAGTTGGTTTGTTCTGAGAAGAAGCAAAGAAAACATGGACTTAAACATTTTTAGTATAACATGGACTTCCTAAAACATGGATTTAGTCAAACTTTCAAAAGCTTATCTTTATTTAGGTACAGAGGAAATGAAACATGACTTTTAAAGCACTGTTCCAGTGCAACACAATCAAACAGAAAAGTAATATTGCTAATTACAACCACTGCTCGTGTAACTTGGCTATTTGTAATCTTCTTTCAGGATCCCTTTTACTCATCAGTACTTCCAAACAAGAAATATCTGTGAGGTTTACCTGAGGCCACTGATGTGAATCCCAACAAAACTGACAATCATTTTATCAACTCCCATTTCTTTACTCCCTGCAGTCACAGTGCAACTTTTAATGTTAAATCTCAAATAATTATTTTTTTAAAATTTACTCTATATCTTATTCCATATCCCTACTGCCTTCTTTCAGGACCTGGACTAAATTCACAGGGCAAAAGGAGCAACTTGCAGATAGGTGTCCTCTCTCTTTTACTGGCAAGTAATTTCTGCATGCCCATTCATCTGCTGTTCAACTTGTTGTTGCCTGACCAATGGAAACCAGCCATTACAATGAATCAACATGGTCCTTGGACCCTCAAAGTACAATAAACATCCCCTTTACCTTTCCTCCTCAAATAAGCCCATGACCAAAATCATCCATACCCAACAGCAGCTGCCTGGTTCATGAACAACTGTGAATACGGTGTCCTATCTCTTTTTTTCCTGTTCCCAAATATCAGTGGCAATGGGAAAAGTAGGGTAAGCATCTTGACAGAGCATCTAGGAGGACATCATCAGATGTGCTTCTGGTAGCCAAGAACTTGATTAGTATCTTTAACCAGGCAGTGTCAAAGGGTACCAACACACAGAGTATAAAACCAAACTGCTGATATTCAATTTACTAAAAATAGCATCCCTAACTGTGGTTTGGGTTGCAAAGGCACCACCTCTATCCTAAGATAAGAGTCATGAGGCACTGCAACCTGTCACCTGAGTATTACTCAATTAAGGGCCCAATCTTTTTCCATTTACATATGCTTTTGTTGTTTTACACTTCATACAGCTCTTGGGTTTATTAACCCAAGAAGACTTGTTCACTCATGTGTGCTGAGAATGCCTGTGAATCACAGACAACACAGAGTTCTAAGATGTTACTTGGTGTAGAAGGAGGAAAATTGCTTTAGCAGAATATAAAAAAAAAAAGTTAGCAAGAAGCTGTCTTGTTACAAGTGCAGACACTTATTAGTTATCAGTCATTAGTCGAAACTGATAATGATGGGCAGTCAAGCACAGTGCATCTCCTCATTGTTTTCAATGATGATAAAGTGCCTTCTGCTGCCAAACAGTGCCTCAAAATGGAGAAGGGTACTTAAACTTGCTTCAGATGAGCAACTGGGTGCATGCCAATTTTTACATGAACAGTCATAAGCATGTTCCTGCACAACAGGATGTGATCAAACTATTCAGAGCTGTAAAACCAGGTTTGCTTGCCAGTTATGTTATTGCTTCAAGATCAGAGACTACATACTTTGCCAGCCATGAAACCACTGCTTTTCCTTAACAACAAATTATACATCCTTAATATTTAAAACTCTATATAGAACTGACAGAATTAAACACCCTCACCTTTACAGAATTAGTTAGGCCTGAAAACATATCAAACATACAATCTCCTAATCTCTTAATGAACTTTAAAAAAAAATCACTTTCTTCAAGCTGTACCAATTAAAAGATTTCCTTTCTTCTTTAAACCAGAAGAAAAGGAATTGTAATGACTAACCCAAGTCTTCATCTGCCAACCCTGTAATGATACTAGCATTCCTGTCCATAAGATGTGATGTGGCTAATAGCTGGCTGAGACATTGTACTGTATTGCCTCCTGCTGGAAACCATTTCTTTAAGAGTATTTTATGAAGATCACACAATGTGACTATGCCATACTAAATGTCTGTCACTAATTGGATTACTCAAGCAAGAAAGATTTTAGAAGAAAGGTAATAGTGTATTTCAGTCAACTGGAAAAGTAAGTTTTTTCCTTGAATGGGTTAAGACAAAACCAAACATTACAGATGAGGAAATGATGTTCAATTTCTCCTAACAGTCACTATATTTCTCCATTTTTCTTTCAGAGGATCAGTAATAAAACACACTCAAGATTCTCAGTATCACACAATATCTGTTCACTAACAAACATATCTTAGCAAATACAACCAAACAGTTGAGTTTGTTTTTTTAAGGGGGTTGGTACAGGAGAAGGTGGATGTCAATGTTTAGCCATGCTTTAGTTATTTGTTTATTATTCACTTGAAAATACATACTAAAAGTAGCATTAAATATTTGAGTTTATACCATTTCATTGTTTTCACACATACAAAAAGTAGTTTGCATATTTGCTCAGCAATCTAGTGAAAGATCTAAGATTACGTACACACGCACAGCTCACTACAGTGATAGAAGTGCCTCTATCTGCTTCCTAGTAAGAAATAACATTCGCATTGGAAATCTAAAAAAATATGCAGAGGTTCTTGGGTGTTACAGCTCAAAAAAACCACATTTTCATGACCTTTCCAAGATATGGACAGTGTTCTCCATTTTTTGAAGAATAAAAAAATAATGTAAGAAAAATTCAAGTAGAAGAATCCAAACTAGCTAATTGTCAAGTATGCTGCAACAGCAATCCAGTTAAATGTACCTTAGTAATATACCTACCAGAAAAAGCATTATAAAACTGCATTTAAAAGACCACTTGGAAGTATTCTGTATTTATAAGAAATGCATAGTTTGTAGAATGTCCATTCTCTAGCGATGTAATCTATCCTTCACTTGAAATCAAAACGTGCTTGAACTGTGAAGGCTTTTGTGTTATTGTTTCTCACTCAGAAAAATAAGAAATTCTGTAAGTAAAACCCCAAAAGCTAGATCCTACTTATATTCACTGTGCTCAATTGTCAAACACCAGGCTATTGTGAAGAAAATCATAGAGAAAAGTAACAGATGTAGCTTCTTTAAACACAGTCAGTCCAAACCCTTGTTACTGTACAATAGTAGCTCTCTGCCATATGGAACTGGTTATGGTAGTCACTCAAATGACACTGCTGTCTCTAGCACCACACAACAGCAAGCAGGACCAGAGCAATCCAGTGTTCACACTTTGTGTCATGAAGCATATAACTTCTATTGCCCAGTGACCTCTCAACTTTAAAAATGCACTTTCCAGAGGACAGCCATGCCATGCTAATGATTTACTCTATTTCTGCTTTGTCTCAGCCTGCTCTCATCAATTCCCCCCCTCATATTTGATGCCAGTGCCACCAAAAATAAAAAGATTTTAACTTGCAGATGTTATGAATGCCTGAGGCAACCCCAGATCCAACTTCCAGTAATTTGCATTTGTTATGCTAAGCATATATATCCCCTGAATTATACCTAGTCCCTTTGTGGTCTAATGTAGGAATCCCTCTCCTATTGTTCTTGCTGTTAGCACTGTAATAACTACTGCTATTGCAATGTTAACAAAAGACTACTAATAATTCAAGTATGGTACGAATTCCCAAGGAATCATCAAGTGAGCAACACAGGTTGAAATGGTAGCTTCAATTCAAAGGAACTATTTTCTAGATTCAACAGTAACATATATTTGAAAACACACGATTAATAGAGTTTTATTAATAATAATTTTAAACAATTGTGGTATAAATTGCAAATGGTATCACAGTATTACAGCTTAATACCAAATATTTAAATTTTCATTTGGTGAGGATTTATTATTCTATTAGCTTATATTTTCAGCTGCAGTATCTACCTGTGCTGTTTGCTGATATGCCTAAAGATGGCTTTGCGAGTGGTGACACTTGAGCCATTACCATCTACAGTCATTATCTTTATTAATTGCCAAGCTGATTACTTGGAAAAGATTACTCCTTAAACAGGCATCTTAAAATCAATTAAATTAAAATGTATATTAAATGCCCTACAATGACATTCTTCTGACATTGACAGACATTTTATGGTCCAAATATGCCTGAAAATCTATTTCAACAAAGAAGCAAAAACTGACAAAATGAAAATAAAAATATCAAAAGATCCTCCTCTTTTGTTAAAAGCTTTTCTCTTATAAGCTGCTCACTTTTCAAATGCCCTGCGCAAAGAAGAAAGTACATAAACTTTTGGCAGGACTATTGGATATTTCCCAGTAGCTATGCTACTCATTATTATTAAAAAATCGAAAAAAGTAGACTGAAAAAGTAAAATACCACCATCAAGACATTAACATCCTTCACAGTACATGCTTGACAGATGCACAAAATATTTTAAGCACCAGGCAGATGGGGCTTTCAAGGTTAAAGAAGGAAAGAATGAAAAAACAACAACCAGAAAAAAGTGAAAATTACAGTGTGTGTAGAGGAGACATTTTTATCAGAAGACTTCTCAATACAACATAAATTCAATCAACATTATTAATATCACAAACCTGACTTTAAATGTAGCAGAAATTAGTTAGATGTGAGCTAACTTTGGTAACTCACAATAAAAATCAAAATCTTCAATATTGGAAGAGTCAGATGAAATTTGTTGCCTGGCATAAATACATAAGCAGGTTCATCCAGTCTAAAATCTTTTCTCAGCAGATACATCCCCTACTTCAACTGTTCCTCTCTACAACCTGCTCCTATTGAGTTAAATCTAGTTTAAAATTTAGAGGAAAAAAAGGTGGGTAGACAATTATTTTTCTGTCAAAATAGGAAATTGCAGGGAATGAGTGATCTAAGCAGAGAAAAGAACCCAGCTTCTTTCAAGTCACACAGCAGATGGGTAAGACTTTGAGAGTCAAGGACCACATGCTGATTTTTATCTCCTGAATGTAAAGCAACAAAGGGAGAAACTGCTTGCATTGTTGCACGTGGTATTGTTACCTTCCTTTATTGTATATTTTTGCCACTTATATCCTTCAGTACTAGTTAACTGTCATCCAATGTATTTTACCAATACAGCATACTGCAAAACTAAGCCTTTAATAGCTTTTTAGATTGGTCAAGTCACCGAAAACTAATTTGTTTTAAAAAGAAGACAGCTAGTAATGAAGTGCAAAAAATACAAAAATAACTTGTCTCATGAACACATGGATGCCATTTTACTGGGCACTACTATCATGAAGAAAAAGTTCTTTGAGATTTTCAACAGAGAAAGTTAAATGAAATAATTTTCTTCCCCAAAAATAAAGCAAAAAAAAAAAAGGAATAAAATAAAACGAAATTTGGTATTGAGTGATTATATACTTGTAGAGACTTACTTGAGACAAAGCAGCATCCCGTTGTTCTATTACTGCATTCATTTCCTCAGCTATTATTTTCTTTTTACGTTCTTTGGTCCTGTGTATTCGGTTCAGAATTATAGCTCCATTCTTCAGTATATCTATCCCCGTGTCTGCATTGTTTATTCTGTTCAGTAATTCCTGTAATGTCTACCAACAGCATTATATGTTAGTCAGACATGAAGTTTTAATATATTTTATTTAATATAGGGTTTTAATTAATAGGCACATGTGAATTGTAAATTGACTGAGTGAAGTTATTGAATTTTCATATTGCAGCAAAGATGTACATTATTAGTGTGTCAATTCTTCTTTTTCCCACATCTTAGTTCTTGAAACCCACTCAATTGAACTTAAGCCTCTAAGATATAAGACTGACATCAAGAAATCTCCTCAGAGAATGGCTTACCATGTCATTTTCTTCAGGGTTAATATTTTCTAGCCTAGAAAAAAGGGACACAGAAAGCCTGATCAGTAGCATTTCCTTAGTGCAGCAAAATGAGTTCGCTTTTTAAATCTTTAGAACCTCAAGTAATTTCATTCTACTAGTCTTTAGAGTCAACCATGACACTGAACATATTAAAGTGCCACCTGCTCGACTCCATCTTTCAATAATGCTCCATATCTTCAGCACTGACTTCAGACTGTTAAGTTATTAATGTTTACTGCTATATATGACTACAAGGATCAATTGTTCATATGTGCTTAGATGAAGAAAGTTCCCCAGTGATAGAAATGACTGATGCTCTTATTTTATTTATTTCTGGGCTTACAACTTTTACCTGATGTATTTTTGTTGTTTTTACTGCACCCCAAATGTAACAGAACATAACTTCTGGGCAGTTTTTTTTTTCATTTTTAAGTAATTCTTTTTGCACCTCTCTCTTCCAAAATGAGGAAAAAAAAACCCAGTTAAAGTTTCCTTAAAAATATTTTAATTTTATATCTTGCATAAAATAGGAAGCTAAGGCAATTCTCTGCAAGGCCCTTATTTAATTCTGAAACAAACCCGCCTGCACTTTCCTCCCTTTCTATTTCAACAGAACATATATTGACCTGTCAAATACAAAGATGATACGAGGAATTTAGTCATACAGCATTGAACACTGGCTGTGCAAAAGCATTAAGTGATAGCACAAAAATTTAATAAATGGGTTAGTACACATTTTATTTTACCTAAGGTTAGTTAAATGGACAGAGATTTCTTTTCTGGAAAAATGAGCATATGAAAGTTACATTACCACTCCATTGCTACTTAGTTAATGGTGACCTATAGTAAAAGTAAGTCTGCCAGTATCCTATGGTATATTAAAAGACAGGTATATTAAACATCTTCTAAACAGCAACACTTTTTCAACAGTGCTGAGACAGGCACTGCTCCAAAGCCATGATTTTAGCTAGCAAACATCATAGAACACTTGACAGCACACTATCACCTTTTCCTTTAAAGCATTAGTTTTACCGAATAACAGTACATAAGGCATAGTAAATCAACCAGTAGAGAAATTAATTCTTTAAATAAAAGAGAAATATTTCAGAATGTACTATCAGCGTACAACAGCTGGTAAACTTATATGGCATTCACAAGCAGCAACTACTCCAACATACTCAGTCGGCAACAGAACTAAACAAAATAAAGTAAAAGCTAACCTTTGATGGGTTTGACTTGTATTCATAAAGCAACACAAATCATAAAATAAGAAACATAATACATTCCAAATTCTCAGAACTGGCTCCTTGTAGAGTTCCTGCTTCAGGTTTTTAGATTGCTCTAAGTGCCACTTCATGTGGGACTTAAAAATGGATCTCCAGCTAGTTTGTATTCACAATGAAAGGAACAGTATTTGTCAAAGTAAATTGGCAGGACTGACCCGGCTTCTCCAGAGGACTTCTACCCTGCTAAAAGTGTGGGTCAACAAAATCACCCAGCCGACCAACAGGCTGGGTAAGCAAGACACATTAGGGAGAAAAGGGAGTGGGAAAAAGAACATGAACTTCTGCCATATGCATACCTTCAGCATACTACTGCCACAAGGGATCTGTCTGTAGGTATACAAACACCTCCTTAGGAGACAGTATTTTTAAAAAAGTAGCATCCAGAGCTGTGTATTTGCCCTGCTACCTCTCCCTGTACTGTGCACAGACAATGAGTGAAAACCTCATGATTTTAAAGAGCAGTAACCAAGGATTCCTTCTCCCCCCATTTCTAAACACATTCTGCTAATGTTACCCCTAGGGCCAACAGGGCTGAAAGAATTTTGATTGTTACAGTTAAATAATGACAACAGAATTGCTCCAGCTGCTAATTTAAAGAAAGCATTAAAGCACTTGATAAAGGTTGGCAGGCTGTTCAATATTGCCCTCTTGTAAAGTTCTCTGATTGGAATAAGTCCAAAGCAGATGGAAGGAGTGACCTGTGCTCTAAAACTTGATGAGTGTGGCACAAATAGCCAATGTTCTTTAAACAAAAACAAACCTCTATGTGCTCCACGTCTGAGACAGAAAACTTGACCTTTTGAACAACGACCATAGGGAAGGAAGAAAATATTAAGGGTGGTAGTTAGAAAAGAAAGTTGGTGTTCTCCACAGGGAAATCTCTTATGCCAATTCTGAGACTGGAAATAGAATCAGGGTAGCAGACTCCCCTATAAAGCACCAGAAAAAACACCCAAGTGGATGACAGCCACAACAATTGCTATTCTGTAAATGATAGCAATAAAGTGTAGCAGCTTGGCTCCAAACTATGGGTCAAGGAAGTTACTGACCCTCTCCTGGGAGCAAGTACTATTTTTGCCATTATCAGTGTATCCAATGCCTTCTTCAATGACACGCTTTTGAGGAAGGTACTACACATGTTCTCTGAGAAATGGAATTTCTTCTCTTTTCTCATCGTTTTGCTCACAATGAAGTCATTTTTCCAGTACATGAGTAAAGCAGACAGAAGGGACTGAAAGGAAAACAAGTGAAGGTGTTCTGAGGGATTCATGTGTGTCAAGAACTGCCACCCATTTGTCTATGGATTCCACTGCAGAAAAAGCAGCAATACACCAGAAACACAAACAACAACTAGGTTTGTTGGCTAGAATAATTAATTTTCTGCACGACTTGAGTGCTTTAAGCCTAAAGAACTTGAGTTTATGCTAACATTTCATACACAGTTTTAACTGATTTTTGGAGCCATACAAAACTTTCTTTATTCTTGGAACATACAAGATTAGAAGACTGACAGAAAAACTGGAGACTCAAGTAAGGCTTACAATCATGATGCCTCTCATGGGAATTTAAAGTACATCTGTAATTTCCTCAGAGACTGCTGTTTAAGGCAAGCTTTCAGATGCACATACACATATAATGGGTTCTATGAAGATGTTTATCAAATTGTCCACTAATTCTTGTGAGTATGGAATCTCCTAATCCTGCTGCTGAGTCATACTTACTGTGACAGTGAGGCTACGACAAACTCTAGCAATTTATAAATTCTAGTACTGGTGCACAATCTATGTATAGATTATTGAAATTAGTTAAGATGACATTCTCTGGCCCTACCTATAAAAATACCCAAAAGAAGACAACTGATTTTCTGCCTTAAAGAGGAGTTTTTTTAGTAGAATCAATTATTTAAAACATAATTGCCTGCCATGTAGTTAACTAACAACTGCACCTATTCAGTCTCCTACCATGAAAAACTTGTTTGCTTTGTATTTCTCACAGCAGAAAAATAAGAAAATTTCTCAGCCACTCTAGACCTTGGGGGAGTACCCTCTGGGGGACTAACATAGACAATAACCCAGATGATAACAACTCAGATGGAGAAGGATTACATGGAGGGGCAAACTTCAAAGCTGTCTATATCCCAGAGAGAAAAGAAACCATTCTTGATCTCTCTCTCCTGACTTGACAGTTTTGTTTAACATGAGATTGCCTATTTCTGTTGTGTTAACATGGTGTACATAAAACTCCATGAACTACTAATTGTATCCTTATGGCCTTACAAACTGCTTCTCACCAAAGATAAGAAGAAAAACCTATATATTTTTACTATCTCACCCACATCATTAGTAGATGGAAGAAAATGTCTGGGAGCTTAAAGGCTTGATTGATTTCCTATATGTTGCAACTTTTGACTGACATTTTGCTTCTCTGTGTCAAAAGATCCCTAAAAAATGTCACATACATCTTATTTATCCCTCAATAAATCAATACCAAGGCTTTTGATTATATTTTTAATTTTTGTGATCAAAATTATTCACCTTGCTCTCAGTCTCCAGAGAAAAATACGGTCTTACAGGATGGCTAACAATTTAACCAATGACACAGTAAGACTAGCCCTGGTCTATGTCATCACAGAGAATTTTGTGCTAAGTTTTCCTATAACCACTGTCGAGCAGTTTATGACTGTCACAGACTGACACAACAGCCTTTTGCATAGGGCAGGAAATGCATACTTACTCTTTGAGAGACTGTTCTAAACGCTGGACTCGTAGAAATGCTTCATCTCTCTCTTCATTGGCTAACCTAAGCCTTGCCATGACAGCCTCATCACGTTCCCGCTGAGCAGAATAAACTTCTTCCACCAGAGCTGCAAAAGTATGTTCAACAAACAAGTTTGACATTGATTGCTAAAATCAATACTTTAAGGAATAAAATAAAGCTATGTGTTTTCAAATTCATCCCTGTAAAATCTAACAGGGCGAGAAAGTGATTTGCTGGGCATTCCGAATACTTGCTTAATGGAAAAGTAATTTTAAAGTTCAGAATAACATTAGACACTAGTAGGTTTCTTCTAGGACATTAGTAGGTTTCTTCTAGGACATAGCTAAAAGTAATGATCCATTAAAGCAATTACCACCAGATTGCTACTATCAGGGTGGCACGCAGATATTAAATATTAAAAATACTAGTACTTTCATAATCTGTCTATGGTATCACAAGAGTGGCACAGCTGGCATCTCTCTTTCTATGCCAAGCCTTTACTTTACTGGGTAATATACTGTTATATTATCTGTTACGGCATACATGGACCTGGGAGCATTAGGTACCAATAAACTAAGATTTACTGTCTATCCTTGGGAACAAACTAACATCTTCAAGTCATTTTTCATCCTGAGCTTACATTTTCTCCCTGCTTCTCCCCTGTCAATATGTCTAACACCATCTCTGGCACACTGCCAGAATCCTTACCTCAACCCTGCCTTCACTAAAATCTTTATTCATACTTTCATCATTTCCATCTGCAATACTGCAAATCTTTTCTCACACTTATCATAAAACCCTGTTGTTGCAATGTCTAGGGACTTTCAGGATGCTGTAAATAAGACCGCTGTCACTCTAAGAGAAAGGACTATATCCTCTCTCATTGTCACAGGCACCTCCAAAAAAGTCAATTGAGGTCTGTAGGTTCCAGAATTTTCTGTATACTCTCCTTTTGTCAACCCGGGGTTTAGCCACAGTGTCCTAAGTTCATATTATGGTCTCTTTCAAATTTTGGCATTTATTTCTCAAGAACTTTCCATATTAAGCCATTGAAGGTGGGCTTCCTTACTATCTTCAGAACTCTCTGTTCCTCTCCAAACCACTGCTTAAATCATTAAACTAACACTCAAAGAAAGGCTTCCTCCCTCTTCACTTCAGCTTAGAGCTTTTATCCCTCCATTCTTACCTCAATTGCCATTAACTTTTTTGCCTTTATTTGTTATTTTACTCTTACTTCACCTTTTTACATTATTGTAGAAAAATTAATAGTGTGATATAACAAAAAATTTTATTGCTCTTCACAGAATGAAACAATAGGATCACAGTAGCACATTTTAGTAGCAGCTATATTGCTGGCACAAAGTATACTTTATCAGTACCAAAAAAACCCCCAAAACTCCTGAGCCGACTGAAATATAAGAAGTGAAAAATTTCTATACATTCATAAGCAGCTCAGATAACCAGGGATGTAAGATGACCAAGAAGATGAACAGAAAAAGAATCTGGAGAGATGAATTAGAAAGCTGTTCAAGGTAGAAAAGCAATCCTCTTGTCCTCAAGATGGGGGGGAAAGTGTCACTGAGGAGTAAGGAAGCATTTTTTGCAAGTCTAGCAAAAGGTTTCAGGCTAGCAGAAGATAAGAGAAAAGCAGACAGGGAAAGACTAAATGTTACTTCTGAAAGTGCAGTCTGTCCCCTCACAAAAATCTGCAGAGGAACTGCAAGCCCATTCATCAGGCCGGAGCTGTAAGAAGTTGTGTCCCAACAACAACAACAAAAGACATAAAAGACATAAAGCTGCAAGTGGAAACACTATGCAATTTCTGTAATGAAAACAATTGCTGAAATTAATAGAAAGCTGTCTAAAATAACTGAAGATTTGGAACTTATTACTGTTCTGAGGTTAATTACTTTCCAGATTAGTTAACTTCTTTCTGGTCTCTTCAAGTGCATCCCTCCTTCTGTCAGATCTCAAAACATCCTCACCTCAGCAAGAAAAACCACAATTTGCTGACTCCTGCAATGGATCTTGAACATACAAGTACACTTAAGAGTGAGTGTTTTTTGGCATATTTAATTTCCTCTCTGTGTAATTATAACCCGTGGTAATAATGACCATACAGGCTTTTAAAAGCCAGATTATTGCTTATTTGTCCTTAAACCAAAGTAATGTATATAAAACAGTATGAAAGCATTCAGAAAAAGAGATATTTTTAAGTTACTTAAGCATCCTGCTTATCTGAAACCTTACCATCTCTGATAGCAGCCCAGGAGCTAATTGCCTTGAACAGCAAACCCTTCCCCCACCCAAAGGTATATTATAAAACACTGTCTGTAAACTATTATCTATGGAAAAGTGATTTAAATTGAGCAACTCTTTCTTGTTGTTTTCTTATCCTTCCACTAAATTAAAACATTGGAGTAAATATCCCAGTGATAAGATCCACCACCTAAATTTTGAAAAAAAATTATAGTCTCTCCATATCAATTACAAGTGTTTGGCTTTTGCTTCTATTTCTTAAAATAAATATTGTAAGTCAATTGTTTAATATTAAAACAGAATATGGAAAGTGTAGAAAATCATTAAAGATGTCTGTATGGTAATCTAAGTCAGAAAATATATACTTAGCTACATGGCATTTTTAATATCACACAGCAATACTGACACTGACCAAAAGAAATTACTTATTTAGAAAATACTTAAAGTCCTTATCTAACTCATTTTAATGGTCTACAGAAAGCTAACTCACCTGATTTCTTTAACAGCTTTCTGAATTTAGGTTAGAAATTTTTGCTATCCAATGCCTATACAATTTTGACTTTTATTTAATATTTTATGAATTCTTTTTTCCTATTACATGGAATATTATGACAGTTACACACTTGCAGGTAGTCCAAAGTATGATGTTGTTAACAATAATATTCACTATTCAGATTGAGCTATGGATGAGTCACAAGTAGCAGTTCAGGACCATAAGGACCACAGCATTCCTCAAATAAGTCACTGAAATGAATACATATTTAGGTTTCAATGCAGTAGCAAACCAAAACATTTTGCATCATATCTAGGAAAACATGTGATGTATAAGTTGTCCACTTAAAAACTATGAGGGAGAGTGACAGGAAATTCCTCTATACTAAAAAGAGTAAAGAATATGCAGATTATCATCCCTATGCTTCTTAAAAATGCCAGGCAAAAACTGATTGAGAGTTAACATGTCAGGCTCCTAAGTTCAACTCAAGATAAGGCATACCCAGCAAAATACTAGCTCCATACTGGCACACTGACTTGATGCCTGGTTCAATGAAAAAAGAGATCCAGCTACTTAGTCACCAACTGCTCTGGTTGACACCACAAAGTTTTTCTTGGAGACACCTTCCAGTGGCACACCAACCAATCCTACCCTGTCTTGAGGCCTGACCAAGAAGAAACACAAATTCTTATAGAACTCATGTTTCAAGCAAGAAAATTACACACAAAACCAAAGCAGGAATAGTCTAGTATTAAGCTAAAATGAATTGTATCATTTACTAATTCATACACATATAATTACATTAAAGAGTTAAAATATTTACATTCCAGAGTGCTAAGTTATGAAAAAAGGATTATTTTACAATGCTAAAAGATATTATAATATATACAAATATAACACTATTATTTAGTTGCATAAACTTTATTTGTTTTGGAAGAATTCAATAATATCTTTCTCCTTGTAACTAAAATCTGCATACTCTAAAAGAGCTCTTTATTTTAAAAGAATCATTATGCTAAACTCATCAATTCTAAAACATTTTTAGTTTTTAGTAAAGAAAACAATTGTAAACAGAGAGCTTTTGTAAGGTAGATAGCTATTACAAAGTTCACTCAGAAAATCAATATAGCATTTTAGCTGGAATTTGCTCATTAAACACCCACAGCTCTAATGCAAATTATGATGGAATGAATAAAGCAAATACATATGCTTCTTTCTTTTTATTAAATGTAAAATCTACTGTTAATTGCATCTGGTATGTCATATAAACTTTTCTCCTTAACTATTAAATGGAAGCTTTTACAAAAGTCATTAGAGATTCTCTTTCTTTGACTTGTATAAATTTCAATATTTGTTCAGTAAAGGTTCACAGCAGTTAAATTACATTAACAAATATTATTAGCTACTATGTAAGCCAACTAAGTAAAATACTTATATTGCAGGTAAAACAAATCAATGGGTGTTTACAATAATATTTGGATATGTCCATTTTTAAACAAGCTTATCAAATATCATGTAATTCTTAGTCAAATGAGAGAGACTCAAAGTAGATTTTTTTATCCCAAATACTCAAATTTGTTTAGTAAGCTAATTGTTTTCTAATATGGGCAAAAGTAAATATGAAGAAGATGAACCATACCAAGTATGAGTTTACTGAGTCAAAGCAGTGTACATATTTTCTTAGTTGAACCTGATTCTTTCGGCAAACTTATCTCCTATACTTTTTAAACTACCTTTAAAACACAGCAGTACTAAGAAGGTGTGCTGGAAATCATTCTAGTTTAAACAGTGGTTCATGATTTTCCAAACAACAGAACTTTGGGGGAAGTAAGGGAAGCACGACTCCCAGGGTAAAAGTCTGTTTGCTTATTTCCTAGAGGTCATCTGTGTAAATAAAATAAACTGAGTGAGAAAGGCAAAAGAAGAAAATGTTGGGACTTAAAAAATCAATGGCAGCAGAAATCACTTCACATAACTCATCAAAAAAGTAAAATCAGAATACAGTACAGAGCTTATAAAGAAGAGATCACTAACCACATTGCTACGATAACTCAGAAGATACAGTAAATACTATAATACTACAACAATTGTGTTTCAAGGTAAGTCAGAAAAAATAACAATATTTTGGACTTTGCATGGTGTTTGTTATCAGATGTGATGAAATACTGCTTTTGGAACTGGACTATATGAAAAGCGATCCAGGAAACAGTGAAATTAAAATTTTATTAATTGTTTTTGCAACAAGCAGTAGTTACAGCAACCAGTTACTTCGAAGAAAAAGACATGGTGAGAATGTATTTTTGTTAATAACAATGTATTGTCGCAGAAGGTCAGGGTTTTGCAGTTTAAGATTTAGTATTCAAGATCAGTGGTTGCGGAACAATAAGTGACTTAGGATTTTCTTTGGCATTGATTCTGATACATTCAAAGTAATTTTACTAGTTCCTCGCACCATTACAGCAACATGAAATACAAATGAGATCATACGTTTTTACAAAAAAGGCACTGAGCATCTTAAATATTCATGAATTTACTGAAATAATAACAAATAATGGCTCAAAAAATGTCAATACATTATTTCGCTTGTTCCGTGAAGGTATACAGCCCTAAGACAGCAGTGAATATTGAAATCATGCAAAAAATGAAACAAAGAATATTTTCTGTTTTCTGCCTTTTGGAAACATATATTATTCTGAAGGAATGAAAGAACTTGCTTGGCCAAGTCATACTTAGAATTCAAGATTCCTGTAATGAGCTGCTTGTTTATCCTGCTTAGTTGCTTCCATGAAAACACTGTCAGCTGAAATTTATCCTGCAGAGAGGTTTAACTGAAGCTTTTTAGGGATTTTTGTTTTGTTTTCACTTTGGATGTCTGGGTAGCAGCTACGTGAATGTGAGGAATTAGAGAATTATATTGGGAAAAGGGGTGCAATGACTACATGCCTTTTCATTTTCATTAGTCTTCCCATTCCTGTCCACCATTGCTGGATCTCTGTCTGTCTAATCACAAGAAGACTTGGAAACTACTTCTTGCCATTTCCAGATGGGCAATTATTTAACCATTAATTTTATTTAACCATATGGTTATATGTTTGTTCTCCTTACAGAAATACAAACATGAATGTACTTGTTATCCACTCAAATTAGAAACCAAAATTCTCTGAGACTTCCTTCCACTAGATTTAATGACTTGCTCACAATTCTTAAATAAGTCAATCTTATCATAGCCAAATAAAAAAAAAACACTGCATTGCAATGAAAACCTTTAGAATGTGTTATTAATTGGTCTCTGCACATACACGTTACAAAACGCAGATAATCCCTAGAAATGTTCAAATCCTAAGGCCCTTACACAGTTCTCATTCAGGCTAATGGCAAACTATCAGAAGCTCCAGGGCTGATTGTCAACTTAAAAATAGTGCTGACATGTTCTCTTACGAAACAGACAACTTAAGTTCCCAGCTCTCTTTTTGAAAGCTACCATTCATTTACTTTCAGTTATGACCTATAACTAAAAAATAAAAGCAAAATAGTGATAAGAAGATGATAGAACTACTTGAGTTTTCACTGGTCTGTACCTGGAGTTATACACTAAAAGTTATTTACACCTAAATGTGACTTTACAGATAAAGCAATCTGAACAAATACTGATAGAACACACTGATTTTTTTATTGCTTTGTGTTTGTTGTATGTATTTAGTGCACAGTATTCATCTGCTCCTACATTTCCAATGCTATAAACAGAGTGTTCTTAATAAAAGGCTAAAGTTGCTTAGTGGCAACTCTGCATCGGGTTTTCTTTGTGTACTCAGATCCCAATTCAATTAAAAAAAATAAAGTGGGAAAGAATAGGAAAGAGCATTATACACAGACCCTAAAGCAGTTCTCATGAAAGCCAATCCCTGTACAATACTTAAGCCTCTGCTTCTAATACACTAAGCACAGCTGACTTCAAAATTCAAACCATAATGCTGTTAAACTTTTTCTTCAGTGAATAATTACTGATGCTTGAAAATTTACTTTAAGGGGGAAAATATAAACACTGCATGAAAGTTTGCAAGTTATAATTTATCATGTTAAAGTTTTGTAATACCCCAAGAAGTAGGTTACTTGCAGACCTTTTTATTCCTGAATAAACCCCAATTCTTTATGCTCATCTAGCACCGTTGTGGGAAAGAAAGAAAGGCCAGACTAATCACAGAATTATGCAGAAGATATTGGCTTACTTTTTACATACAAGCTCCACCCATAAATAGTTTAGTAATTGGCATCTTGATCTATGCCAGCTCATCGTATATTGTACTCGAAAGAGCTGCATGCAACTTTTTTAGAATCAACAATTCTGACAATCAGAAGGTAAAAATTCCATTGTTTCAAATTAAACCGTTAAAAACTAAGCCAAGAATTTCTCAGTCTCAGTGCCCCCACCTTGAGGACAAGCCCCCCTAAGAATGATATAGACTATATATACAAACAAATTATGTCTAGAAAACTGGGTTAGGGAAGTATATGAACTACCTACTTAAACTGTAAAATATCATTCATATTTAGGTTTATAAACACAAGACTTGGGAACTATTGAGTTCTTTTGGCTAAAACCCAATATTGGCCTTATTTCAGTTTAATTGGAAGAGGATCTTGAATTCATCTTCTCCATGAGATATCAGGAACCTGGATTTCTGTTTGTACCAAAGGTTAATAAGAAATGTGTCTGCAAAAGTCAAACAGCATTAAATACCAAAAACTGATTATTATTCTGCGGGAGTTGTTCTGTCATTCATAATCTCTCCATGCTCCAACCTTCCACAGCTAATCTTTAATGGATGACATGCGGGAAAGAAAAATAACATCTAAAAAGGGACTTTAAAGTGAGCTTTGAAGAAACGGAAAATACTTTGCTTCTGTGCTGGAAGTTATTGCCACCCAAAGTTTATTACTGGCAAGATTACTTATTTCCTCTTACTTTACGGGATATTAAATCAAATTAACTCTCAGGTAATAGCCACTTGGATATTTGTTTTTACTTTCTATTAAAGCGATTGCATATGCATATTCAGTAATTATTTTTTGAGTCAATTTAGGAAACTTCAAAAAATGTTCGTGAACTTTTCCATACCATAATCAAGAATTCCAAAATACTACAAATGCAAATGCACAACAATTTCATAGAAACAGACCTGAAATAGGGACTGCATTGTAGGTATATTGCCATAGTTTCCAAGAGACTGAAAGCTGTATAACATATACCACCGTATTAGAAGTACTGCTTTCCCCTTTTTCCATACTGTATTTCCTATCATTACCCTGGTCTTTCAGAGAGCATCTGCAGAACGCTAATACAGTTTTCAGGCACTAAAGGTAGTGTGCAACATCTAACAGGGCTGGACTCGATCCTTCTGATATGATGTTGATTTAAAAAAGTAATAAATTTTGGTAACATTCTTATTAGAAACTAGCACAAAAAAATCCCAGCTCCACAAAATAGCCATTGCTACAGAAAGATTTAAGGATAAACATTTTTTAAATTATATTTTCATTTAGAATTATTCTTAGTCTCAACATATACCGTGACAGCAACAACAATATGCAAGAGCCGAGGTTCTGATGCCAACTATGGTATATCTTGCTTCAGTAATGGCAGGAGTTACTGTGAGAAAACCGGGGCTTTGATATTTTTTCCAGTCTGGAGAGGCTATCACTATGCTCTATAATTTTGCCTTACACTCAATCAGCTCTTTCTTCTAAAACTTCCCATATATCCCCTTTTTCATTCTTCTGTTAGGAAAAAATGAAGTCACTTATTATGTCCCTCCAAAGTGAGATCTGTTCTCTCTTCTGGTTTTTTGAAGACTTTGTCCTTTGCAATGCATCCATCTTCCAGTCTGTCCTCAGAAGATGTATGCTCCTTCTCCCTTTCCCTTCCCACAGGGGGCACCCATTCCTTTTCTGTTCAACATATTAAAGTTCTGCAGTTCCCAAATTTCAAGATTTGTCTATTCTTCATACCCAGCTCATATGCGGTGTTCCCGTTTTTCCTTACATTATCCTGGTCTCTGTTCTTTTACGATGTGCTCTTCCCTGATGTTGCCACTACCTCTATTCTTCTTGATGATGGGGAGTGAAACTAATGGTACGATAATGGACACTGGCTTATAATGACACAAAATCCAGCAGAATAATAATGAAGAAACTGCAGGAATTTGTGGCAACTATGACCCCCAGAAACATTAGTATCCAGTGCCTAGAAGTCTGTAACCAAAACTGCAAATTCCCTAAATTTCTTTAGCCATAACTAGCTGACATAGAGATAAGGACCCAAGGAAGTTTTAAAATCCATTTTCCAGGCTAGCAAAATTTGAAAATAAACACCTTCTGAAAATAATTTTTTTTACTGCACTGAGTATTATACTTTCTCTTTCATCATCTGTATCTTCTGCTTTAATTCTACTTTTTCTTCTTCTTTCATGAAGCACTTAACAAATTCACACTTTTTCTCTTCACTTCTTCCTCTGAACAAGGTAAAAATTATAAAGGGACAATCTCCGGATTATTTGTTTCTGAAGACTGCAGTAGCTTCATTTAAAAATGGCCTTTGTCTTCAGTTTTTCTGTTCTTTCCATGGGACTTGTTTAGGTAAAACCCATCAATTAGGGGGTTACCTTTTAAAACAGAATTGTAATACTCCTCAAGGTAGATAACACTTTTATGGTGTACCTTTCTGATGTTCTTTACAATATAATTTTGTAGAGTCACTTACTTATCATAAAGTCAGTACTAAGTAATAATAAAAATGCAAACACCCATATTTACAAGCTTCAGTCCACCATGTGTTATACACGGCAGTAATTAAACATTAACTAGTAGCATGAAATCACAGCAGCAAGTGTTCTCCCTTCCTCAAAGAACTTAAAACAAGGGGAAAAGTTTTTCCTTAAACACAGTCTCTTCTTTATTAGGTTCTGCTTGTCCACTAGAGCTCTACCCAGGGCTTTTATGAGAGAGAGAGACACAGACCTCCACAAATTCGGTTTGGTTCACATCATTCCAGATTTCAAATCATTTATCTATACTTGGTAACATTCCTAGAACTGTAAGACAGGAAGCAAAAAAACTGTGAAATATTAACAATGCTTCCTTTTGGCAAACAGCTTAAGTAGTAAGGAGCCTCTTGCCCTCTCTCTCAGCATTTAAAGGATTTTATACTTCCTGTACTCATAAAAAGAGAAAAAAAAGGCTATTTTTTAAAGGTCATCCTTACTACACATTGTAGCTCTCTTTAAAATTTGGTTTATTCTTACTTTTAAAACAGAACAAGTATGTTAAATTCTTATATTCATATTCATGCCATACTATTTTGAAGAGAAAAATATGCTTAGGACATAATTAGAATGTTTGAACAGTAGTGTAGGAAAACAACAATTTACCAACAAGTATTCCAACTGCATCCAAAAAATTGAAACTAAACATGTTTTTGACACAGCTTTCTTTCCAGGTTTTAATGAGCAATGAACACCTATATCAAAGAGAATCAAGTACAGAGGTAAAACACTGGGCAATTATCCAGGAACAAACATGAAACTTCAGATCCAGCCCAAACCATTTGCATTAGACTTTGGCTGCTAGATGTAACAATGATAGAGAGTGTGGATTTTTTTTCTTATGAAAATAAAGCAAGCAGTTATGTGGAATTGAATAAGAATAAAAATATGCCTGTATTTAATTTTTTTCCTAAGATGTCAATTAGATTTTCCTTTCCCTTCCCCCACCACAGAAAATCTAGGAAGTGCCTCTTCTATCTATAATATTCACAGTATACTGTATTCTCGGGAGTTTGATATTAAGTGGAAAGTCAGCCATCTGTTTTTCAGTTAGAGGGTTTATAATCTGCTCTTTTTTCCTGAAGACAATTGTTCCTCCCTTCAGTACCAACATTTTGGAGACAGGTATTAGTACTATTAATACATTATGAAGTGTGTAAGATCCATAAGAAAACAGTTTTACCAAGCTCACACTTTCTTTCTGAACAAATGATACAATGTATTTATAAAAGCACTCTCATTCATTTTTTTAAAACGCTTTCAGAAAAACCTTAGAGCATTTTTCATCCACTAGGTACACTGTATACACAGCCACTTCTCCATAATAAAAATACTCAGCTTCATTACGTCAGCAATACCTGAAAGCATAGAATACAAGCTGTCTTCATGCTTGTATGTCTCCCCAAAGAACAATTAACAACAAATATAAGCATGCATTCACTTTCAGCTATAAACTTAAAAACCTTTCGAGAATTCATATGCACTTCATTCACTGGAGACATACCATTATTTGACAAAAATTCATTATAACTACCAGAAGAGCAGATTTTTCAAGAACAGGTTTTTCAAGAACAGTGCAGGTCTCTAGTTGAGGTGAATGTGTGACTATCTCCATGCACGGGGAGGGGGTAGTATTGCTCTGAACGAGCTAAAACAATAAGTGGTATTTGAACTGCTGGTTGAAAGGTAGAGGCACTGGTAATCATTATTTCCCCTTGTTTGTTCAGGACCTTCCAGCAAAACAAACAACCTTTTTGTGATTGGATTGACATGGTGTTAACAATGCATTTAATGCCCAAATCAGTATGAATACAGGTAAAGCTCCTACTAATACCAGTACCAGGATGTTAAAGCCACCTATTTTCTAAGCAACTCTAAACAGCCACATATAAAAAAAAAAAGTCAAATCTTCCCTCCTTTAGTAAATAAAGCTAACGCTCACTAGGCCACGTCATATAGCAACCACAGGTACTGTAGGAGCCATACAGCCATCTGTTAAACGCTTGCCTACTGTACCTGCAATCTTTTCTGCAATCTTAGCTTCTGTAGCTCTCTCTTGTAGTTCTAAGTCCAGTTTCATTGTCTTCAGCTCCTTGTCCTTTTCAGCCAGATTATCTTGAAGCTGAATTGAACAAATGTACAGTAAGATTCTCATCCGGCTGAAACAGCTCTTTTAACCACAGCAAAATTGTAAATAATAATTTCTTACCCCCAAAATACAAACACTAAGCATTACAACAAAAGTTCAATTTATTATATTTATTTGTTTAAAGACCAAATGTTAAAAATATCTATTTTAACATCTGACCTATCTGTGAGCCAAGTAGCACATTGCCACTTGTATTGCATGCTGTTGTTTTGACTTGGGATTCTCTTCTTCAGGTATCGGCAGCCTTCTTGCTAAGGAAGTTCAGAATTAGATAGAATATAATGCAGGTGGTGTCTGCATAAGCAGCCCGTTTCCTACCAAGAGTACTGCCATCACAGCATGAAGAGACTGTGGTGTAAATGCATAATTTTTCATGTTCATTATCAGATACAAAATGGTATTCTTTCACATATTGAGGCCTTTCTTTTAAATGGGTATTCACTACATCTGTTCTTCGAGAGATATCTGAGCTTGCCATTAAATATTAAATGGCACTTCATGGAAAGACTATAGACTGTTATGTTGTTTAGGTGCATACAACCACAACTAACTAGAAGCAATGCAGTGTTCAAGTAGGATGGAATTTTCTTCCTCTCAACAAAGAGAACTTATCAGGGCACATTCGTTATCTGGGCCACAGAAGCATCAGAAGCATGAGCTCCAGATTCTGGCTCCTGGCTTTGTCTTTGGTCCTCCTTGGTTTTCATCCAGGGTGCAAGAACATATGTCACTGATTAAAAAATCAGAGGGTAGGTTGAACGGTTTTTTTTTAATTCCAGAGAAATGGTTGTTAAACAGATACTAAGAATCCCAAATGTCAGGAATCTAGTGATCAGTACTCTAAAATAAATAACAAAACTAAATCAGAAACAATTTAAAATACATGTTTTGCAAGCCAACCACAAGAAAGCAAATACTGTGATCTGAATATCTCAATTGTACCTTTTTATTTTTGGCCCTCAGCATGTCCAATTCTTTTAAAAGGAATGCAGTTTCTGTTTTTCCATCTAAATCTGCAGCATCCTTCCATGAGGGTATAAATTCAGGGAGCATTCTGTTAGCCTTTCTTTCTACAGTACTGTATTTAGGAAGGAAAAAAAAAAAAGAGAAAGAAAAATAACCTCTAGCTACTATTGCCCAGACATTATAAAACTCAAGCATTTTCCATGTTCAGGAGATGTTTCCATGACCAAGTTTAAATATAATTCATCATCATCTTAAATTGAAATGTTTTCTTTCCTCAAATGATTTTTTTTCCTTTTTCCTTAGAAGAAAAAAATACAAATCACATTGATGGTACACCAAGACCAGAATCTACAATGTAAATCAACACTGACTCAACATTTCCTGGGTTTTTCTATATCAAGATATTTTATCATAGATTCTAATTTCAATCTATTTGAGGAAGGACATATTTTGTGCAATTTATACAGTATCTACTATAATGAGGTTTTGGCACATAGCTTTAGGATCCTCCATGTAACATACTTGCAGATGAGATGGTTTAACATGCTGACTGCTGTGGGAGGTTAATCTCAGTGTTGAAGACCAGCCTGATTGCCAGTGGGAGTGGCATTGGTGAAGGGTAGGAGCGACAATCTTTGGCTGACTCTGTGCTGGGCTGTACTTAAGCACTCGGGATTATATTTGGCTTTTAGTGCAGGATGCATTGCCCTAATGGCATATGTCAGTCCCTAATGCAAAAAAAGGCAACAAGACAAATGAAAACGTGCTGTGGATTGGGTTTGGCCCAATAAAACACCACCAGTTCATAATAAAGATAACAAAAGCAGGTGTAGAATCTGCTAGACAGGCGAGGAATTAGTATATTTTTCAAAAGTATATAATAGGGCTTTGCAGTCTTGCTCCCATTTTCAAAAGCAACTCTGTCACTTTCAGTTTAGACTTGGTCTACAAGTCACTAAGTCACTCAAAACTGGTAGCATTTTCCCTAGGCAGCTAATTACACCTTGTATATTATGTCACATATAAAATGAGTATATATATTTCTCAAGACTGCAGTAGAGGGCCATTGCACAGTACAAAAATTAATGACAAGAAATGACCAAAATTAATAACAGAATAATATGTTCAGATTTATATTAAACTTTTCAACCACATTTGCCTTTCTCCAGAGTCCTGTCACAGACTGCTACAAGGTATCACAGCTCCTCATGTTCACTCTTCCAACTTCATCTGGACTTCACACTGCTTTATTCCTGCTTTCTACTCACTCATCACATTTAGGGTACACTGTGCTTGTTGTGTAAAGCCACAGATGCTACTAGACTTTTAAATCTGTTTTAATTCTCTTCAGGATGCATTTTCAAAATTCTCTGTAGAGAACACAATCATTGAAATACCCACAGTGTGTGATATAAACCATTGCAAATATCAAATTTTCTATGCAAGAGAATACAATAGTGAAAAAGCTGCATTCCGCAAGGGAAGAAGGGCAGATATGGTGAGTCTAAGTAAAAAGCTGACTTACTGACTCTTATGTGGGTAGCAAAATTCCCTATCTTTATCCAAAAATCCATATGTATATTGTCTATAATTTGAATCTAGAAAAACTACATATAGGGATATTTCTTGGTTTTACCTTGATTCTTCAGGACCAGAACTATAATTATTTAGGACTCCTCCTCTTTGACTCTTTACTGGCAAATCTGAAGATTTTGGTGCTTCAGTTTCTGTCTGGATGAAAAATTCTGCGTTTTTTTGAGAATTCTGATAAAACTGAAGTCCAACGCAAAAGTCTTCTTTTTTTTGTTCCAAGATGTGTGTTTCTAATTGGAAAGAGAAGCAAACACATTTTCTTATTTGGAAAATGAAGCAAAAACTTGAGATTTCTCATTCAAAAATGGCTTCCTATATTCATATTCTTATTTGTAGCAGAAGGGAACAAGTAATTTACTTTCAGATTCACAGCTTCTTCTTCCCACTCAGGAAAAAGAGTTGTGTTACTGACAGCATGGATGTAGAAGTTACAAACTATTTCCTGGATTTTTCTCATGGAAACATGCAAGATTAATCACCATTTCATAATACCTCTTCCCCTTAAATGACTGCTTAAAATAATGCTGACTGTAGAAAAATATTTACTTATCTTTTGTAAAACTCAGCTCTACCATAGTAAGACATGATGAATTTCTGCTATAGAGAGAGAAATTTTCAGGTTATTAACTAGACTCTTACTTATAGTGAGGTCTCTTTCAAATCCATTTTGGCTACAAAAGGAATATCATCAAGCTGTAATTAGCAACAACAAATTTAAGGCATTATTCATTCCTTTGGAGCGCAAGGCACAGGCTCGTACAACTAAGGAACCTGAAGAATGCAAACCAGAAATTGTGCCAAAGGGGAAAAATATGACTAAAATGTTGAGAGTGACAGTTAGTTCTCTTAAGCGTGGCTACTAGATATTTTTAGGACATTTCTGATATCAAGGTATTTAAATGAAAGAAAGATCTACATACCACAAATGTACTTTCATAAAGTAAGAACAAGCAAGTTTTAATTATAGAATTATATTAAAAAATGAGAAGGAATCAGCCTAAAAAACCTGCAAACGGAAAAAAGGTGCATATATTCTTCATTTTTTCATTTAGATTTGTAGAGAACAAACACTGGAGCTTTTGCTTGTTTAATAAAGTTAGTGTTTCCAAACATTTTGGATAAATTATAGGGTATACATTCTCTTATCCATCTTATAACATCCTCTTCAAAAATAATAAGAAGCTGTTTATACAGTTGAAATCAAGTAGAAATAGCCCAAAAATACAAATCAATCAGTATCAAGGTGTCATGCTCCATGTAAGACATTCCAAGTAAAAAATACCAAAGATTGCCTCTAAAATCTGTTGCAATAGATTCCATTCTCCTTAAAGAAGTAAAGACACAGCCAATGGTACAGCAAACAGCCCAGGGGCACTGAGAGATGACTTGTGAATTGGCCGGAGTCAGTTTAACAAGTTCCATTAAAAGCTATATGTCACTACCTTAAAGAAAAATTATGGTACCCACTGCTCATCTGTATTCTCCTAATTCACTTCAACACAAACTTACTTGAATCCACTCTTACCATTACTGTAAACTATAACTACTGATTTTTGTACTAGAGAAACAACAGTCAACAAATAAATCCTAGAGTGCCTTCCCTGCCTCTGCTGGATGCAGTTGAGATTTCTGCTATTTCTTTTCAGATTGGATGCTCAGAATCTTTGTTTCTGAGCACTAATAAACATGTGGGGACCATAACTTGATAAAACATTAGCATTGTTGTAGTTGCCCATAAGAACCAGGACCTTTGAACATGAGGGTTCTTCTTATTGTCTGAAGATGATCCCTGTGGGTCCCTTTTAACTCAGCATATTTTGTGATTCTGCGATATTTCACTCAATCCTCTTCCATGCCCCTCCCTCTTACTAGAAGGATCAAGGCTAACACCACCTGGGTTCCCACACCCTTGATCATCACCCCCAAAACCATACAGTCACACACAATACTTCCCAGGTCACACCAACAGTATCACTAGTGCCTACATGGAAGAGCAGCTGGGGGTAAGAGAGTAAGATAAGAATCAGGAGCCTTTCTATAACATCCTGAATATGAGCTGCCAGCAAGAAGCAAAGCTCTCTAGAGAACAAGTTGAGTCAGCAGACAGATTTTTATTTTTATTTTTATTTTTATTTTTATTTTTAAAACCAGAAGTAAACATGTCTGCATGAGGAGGTAAACATCTCCATTAGCATCTGCACTTCAGGGTAAATCCTTAGGTCATGTCAAGATATAGGGTTTTATGCCTTCGACTGTAAGTTACTGCAGCTTAAAAAAAAATAATTTAGAATAGGACTAGACCTGCATTGGCATTTATTAATGCTAATGCTGCTTCTTCAACCAATGTACGTTTGCAGCACACTTTTTCATCCAGATTCAATTCCCTCAAGCACATGGGTAAGACAAAGTAGCATCACAGCAAGCCTGTAAGTGGCATTCCCAATGTTAGGCGAAACACAGAGGATCTGTTTTTTATCTACTGATTTTGTAAGAGAGAAGATGATGGCAGCCTCTTCCACTCAGAATTGGAAGCGCTCTGCCCAAGGGCATTAAGGTGAGAGGTCTTCAGTCATTTAATAAAGCTGCAAGGTTTTTGTTTGTTTGTTTTGGTGGTTTTTTGTTTGTTTGGTTGGTTTTTTTTTTTTTTTTTTTTTTTTTGTTAACATGCTAAATTTGTCAGTAGAATGCTTTGGGGAAGACTTTTTGAACACTGTCAGATCAATCAGCATAGGGTTTTTTTTTTAAAAAAACCACTTTATTCTACATATAGCTCATTAGCTCCATGGTAAACTAAGTAGCAATTTTAATCAATGTACTTCAGTGCTTTTCCTCATGCATCCTGCAAATTGTATTGTGCACTAATTACCAATGCTGCAGACATACACTGGGGAGTAAGTAGCATTTGCAATAATTAGGCTGCACAGGGAATATCAGAGAAAGTGTAAAACAGCCCTGCAAGCTTTAGAAAAAAGTATGTAGATTTCATTAGGTGGTACCACCACCACTGATTCTTGTTCTTGAGTATACTAAACAACTTATTTTCCATATAAAATAGCAAGTTCAGTAGCCCAGATTAATATTTCACTATAGGGAGAAGCTGAACAGCTGATCTTCTGTATGTATTTATCTTGAATGAATAGATTGTTCACATTGAGGGAAAGAAAAGCAAATGTTAGGAAGAAGAAATATAAAGACACCAGAATTAAATCTGGGAATTGATTGTGAGGGACATAAGGGGAAGATAATGCTGTCATGGCTTAAAACAGTAAAGGCAGAACAGAATTCAATGTTGTTAAGCTGGGAGTGGTTAAAAAGTCAAGTAAAAACATTGAAACTATCATACTGTGCAGGCACCCCCTATTTCTCATAGCTTCTTCTAAGAAGTGGGGATTGGCACCAAGATCAGGGAAAGCACGGCATTAGAGAATCCTGTAGCAACAGTGATAAGTGCACAGAAGGTGTAGATTCAACTGGAAGACTAAGAAGGCAGTAGCTTTCCTTGTTTCACCACTCAGCATATTCAGCAGTCCCATCATTGAGCAGAAGCTGGGTGGGCACCTCCTTCCCCATGCTCGTAGTCTTTCAGCACCCCACTAGGCAAACTGCACTGATCAGTTCAGAGGTTTGCAGGGGATCTCCACAGAACAAGAGTAAGGGAAAACAAACAAAACCCAATGGAACACGCTCACAGCACCTCAAAGTACAGGACTAGCTACAGATTTGCCTGCAGTCGAGTATGAGGACACTGGAAGTCCTAGGTGCATCAAATCAGCTTCACGTGTAATAGTACTTACCGCTTGCTACCTATAGCTTACTGGTATTTGTTTTAAGCTGGTCTGTGGCACAGACATAGTATATTCTCATCTGTCTGGAAAAGACTGCATGAGTGAACACCCAGAGGGATGGCAAGTAAGAGGCATACTAGGAAAAAGAGCAAAAGCAGGAAGGAAGAGACTGAGCTTGAGCAAAGTTGACTGCAAACTTAGTAGCTATGACACTGTGACACTTTCAGATTAAAAACATGGGAAAAAATGTTGAACAAAACTTTGTGCTATATTTGAGGAAGTGAAATGTCAATTACTATAAGCCTCCAAATTCAGTGATTGACAAACTATAATTTACTGTTAATCACAGAATCACAGAACAGTTTGGGTTGGAAGGGACCCTAAAGATCATGTAGTTCCAACCCCCCTGCCATAGGCAGGGATGCTCCCCACTAGATCATGTTGCCCAGGGCCCCATCCAACTCTGGAAGTGGCTACACTTCCAGAGACTGGACATCCATAGATTCTCTGGGCAACCTGGTCCAGTGCCTCACTACCATCTGGGTAAAGAACTTCTTCCTAGTATCTAACCTAAATCTCTACTCTTAGTTTAACACTGTTCCCCCTTGTCCCATCATATCTGCCTATGTAAAAAGTTGCTCTCCCTCTTTTTTTATAAGCCCCCTTCAAGTACTGGAAGGCTGCAATGAGGTCTTCCCAGAGCCCTCTCTTTTCAAGGCTGAACAGCCCCAGTTCTCTCAGCCTGCCCTCAACAGGAGATGTTATCCAGCCTTCTGATCATCTCCCCGGCCTCCTCTGGACCTGCTGCAACAAGTCCATGTCTTTCTTGTCCTGAGGGCCCCAAACTGGATGCAGCACTCTACATGAAGTCTCACAAGGGCAGAGTGGAGGGGTAGAATCATTTCCCTTGACCTGCTGGCCACACTTCTTTTGATGCAGCCCAGGATGGAATTGTCTATCTGGGCTACAATCGTGTATTTTTTCTTCTCAGTCTAAACAACAACACAGCTTCAATGTCAATGAGGTTTTTCTGTGTTTGTATAATACTAAAAGTTTTTAATTTTAAACAAGAGGGAATATTCACTATCCAACAAACTATGAAAGCAAAGAGCCACCCTGGCCCTGCCAAACGAACTTTTCCTTCTAGAATAACAGGATACACTTCCCACAGTTTAAAAATACTTGATCTTGCCCCACCTGCAAATCACACATCTACCACACTCGCTGCAATAACTATGCATGTAAAAGCATTACTTTAGAAATTCACCTTCTTTTTATTTTCACTAGACTAATTGCTATTCTTTTTTATTGACTTTCAAATTATCTAGTTTTGTTGGTACATTAATAATATTGCATATGTAACCTAGCAGCCACTAACTTTTCAAGCTATGCAAATGAAATTAGTGCTATGGCCGAATATTCCTTCGTGAGGTGAAAATGATGAGTCAACTGTTTTGTCAAAAGACAAACATTCATTCACTTGGCTATTTAGCTACTGGAACTTCTACTGAACAGAATGACTGTGAAAAACTCAGATTGCTTGACAGTTCACCTTTTACTGAATGATTAAAAGGTATAAATCCTGAAAATGAGTGGGAACCAAAATGAAAGGATTTTATAGACATAAATATGCAAAGAAAGAAAATTAGTTTGTTGGAAGAAATCCTATTGCCTGGCATAAGTGAAAAGAGTTGGTTTACATTTTATGCATTTTCAGAATGCCTGTAATTTCCTTTTTCATTCATATTTCAGTTGACACAGATGCAATACACATGATTTACATGGATATGTCAAAGGGTGTTCATTAGTTTTTACTTTTTCCTCACTATTTTATCTTTCCCACAATATGCAAACAAATTTTCAGAGTTAATATTAGGAAAAGTTGCTGTACTTTATTTTTCAAGAAGAAAGTAATTCCTGTTTCTGGAAAACAATTACAAAAGCTAAAAAAATACAAGTAAAATAATACACATATTCTCCAAAACAAAGAAGAAGAAGTGCAGCTTTACTTGTCTTTGGACTTACTACAGATTTACTTATGTTAGGAATTATTTAGACCTTTAGTGTAGTATACTGAGAACCAATATCTTGCAATGAAGAGCAAATGGTTGTCCCTTCATGAAGCACTTTTTCTAATGTTTAAAGAAAACTGGGCAAAATTCAAGATGATTATTCAGCAGGACTCTAAAATCTCACTAAAGCACTTCTGTAGCACGGCAGAATGGCAGTCACAGCAACCTGATTAAAAGTAAAGACTTAGCTCAGAGTAGTTTTGTAATACAAAGCTAATTCCTTTTATTTCTTAGTGTTCTACCCAGCCAAAATACCATGTACAACCAGCCAAGCCTTTGCAGTAACAAAGAGGAAATCACTATGTAGATGCATTGGATGTTCAGTGCCCCAGCAGTACATGACCATGGTGCTCTGTTGAGAGCATTGTGGGTCAACTCAGAAGAATGAGGACTATCGACTTACTTTTAAGTAACTCTTATTCATAAAAGTTCCGGATTTCTCTCTGAGATAGGATATCTGTTCTCACTTCAAGATACAGAAGACAGACGTTCACTGAAATAAGCCTTGGAAACAATATTTTCTGGAAACTCTCACAGATATGCATAAGTACTGTGACAGTCATTTTAAAGCCATCAAAATTGAAGCACACAGTAATGAAGTAAGTGTACTGAGGTCATTGAGCAAGCCATTTGCCTTGATTCCAGCCAGGACAGGGTTAACTTTTTGTAGTAGTCCGAAGGGGGCATGGCTAAGATGAGAAGGTTATTCTATACCACCTCACATCACTGCCGAGGGCAGGGGGAAGGGAGTCTCTTCCAGGGAGAAGGGGCTCCTTCTCTGGTTGAGAAAATGCAGTGGAGGGAGCTGTCTGGTATTGTCTCTTATTGCAGGGAGCTGGGGGCGGGGAGGGAGGGGTCCGTGTGAATAATTTCTTCTCTTATACCTTCTGTCATTAGTATTGTTGATGCTACTGTTTGTTTTCTTATCTCATTGCTGTTTCCAGTAAATTGTTCTTATCTCAACCTGTGATCTTTGCCTTTTGTGCTTCCCATTGGAGGCGGGAGGGGGAACAGCATGTGTTTTTTTAGTGGGAGTACTAAATTGAAGAGCACCATTCCTAAACCGTGACAGCCTTTTTGGTGCCCGATGTGAGGCACAAAGGCTTGAGACAATAACAGATCTGCCCACAGCGGCTTGGAAACAAATTTGATCTAAGCATTTGCTGTATTAGGTATGGAGCTACTGGTCACAATGGTGCTTGGTCTGTTCATGGGGTTGTGGTACCTGACCCTGTATATACTCCCGTATCTGCTCCTCGCAATGATCTTTTTCAGAGCAGGGAGAGGGATCAGGATTGCTTTGTTAATGTACTGTGAAATATCAGCTTATGACATGATAACATCATAGGCAATGAGGGTTGTTTGGGATATGTGTTCAGTATTGCTCTTCTACCCTTACCTCGGGCGGGCGCTGAGAGTCCGTTAATAACCATACCCAGTCTGTGGGAAGAACAAGGGAGGGTGATTCTCCCCATCTTTTCACCCCTTTTTCTTCCTTCAGGCCTGTTACAAGAGATTTTGAGAATTCTGAATTCCCTTTGGAGGTTAAGGAAAGCATTATCTTGTTCCGAAGTCTGCCAGGTCTCCTTAGTGTGTGGTCCGCAACATGTTTAGAGTCAAGAAAGAGATTTCTAGGAAGGTCATTCAAAGATTTGCTCTGAGGGTGGATAGTGACTAGTCGCATGGAATGGGGGAGAAAATGGATCAGTCTGGGGGGAAATATTTGCAAGGAGAATGCTGTGACAACTCCAGAGAAGGGCAACTTATTGCAATATGTTGGGCCCTGGCTACTATATATTGAACACTGCTCAATGCTAGACAGCACCCTCAGGGGAAGGAGGAGGAAACCAGACCAACAGGCACCACGGCCACTCAAACTGCAGGGGAACAACCTGAACCAGGGGAACAACCTGTGCCAGTAGTAGTCACTCCCATACAGAAGAAGAAATCCAAGACCAAAGCAGTTCACTTAGTGAGGGATGAAGAGGAAGCAGGGCCCTCAGAACAGGAGCAAGAGGCAGGGCCAGAGATAATCAGCCGATCCCCATCCCCGGGTGAGCTGTGAGATATGTGAAAAGATTTCAGCCACCAGTTGGGAGAGCCCCTGGTGACCTGGCTGATGCTGGGATATCACAGCCCATGATATGAAACTAGATGGTAGTGAAGCCAAGCAACCGTGATCCCTGTCCCAAGGCATGGGCGATTGGGAAGAGGACAGAAACTCTCTGCCTCTGGAGGTGACTCCTGTCAAGCATGAGGGAAAGGTATTCTCTCAAGGATGGGGTGTCCAAGCAGGTGGAAGGACATGAAGAAAAGTATCCAGTACCTGAGAGAACTGGCTGTGCTGGAGGTAGTCTATAGGGATACAAACAATGAGCACTCCCCACAATTCATGTGGCAGAACTTTGTACAGAGAATGCCATCACTGTGTGCCAACTCATTGGCATTGATGTCAATGAAAGAAGGAGAACAAACAGTACTTCAGGTGACTACCCAACTCTGGCAATATGAAAAGCATCTTTTCTCCTCCCTACTGACCTGGGCTTCGATGTGGAAAGACTGTTCAAGACTGTGGAGAGATTTGAAAGACTCGAGCAAGTTAGAGAGGAAAGGTCCCATGCCCCACCAGTACAGACCAGAGTCTCTGCTATTGGGAGCAAGCACCCCCCTGCTCGAGAGAGAGGGGACACACCACGAGCTAACCTGTGGTTTTACCTGCACCATGGAGAGGACATGAGGAAGCAGGATGGAAAACCCACCTCTGCCCCAGCAGCACAGGTACAAGAGTTGAGAGGAAGAACAACCACCACAGGAAATTCTTCAAGGATAAATGCAGCTCCAGTTTCCAGAGGGCAAGTCCTCAGACAGAATAGGAGGGCTGATGTTACTTCTGATCCTCTTGAAGGGACCGCCAGGCCACACTTACAAATGAGCAGTGAGTACTATGACCAGGACTAAAGGGGCCCTGTCTCCAGACAGGTGGAGGAAAGGGACAATCAGACCTGCTGGAGTGGGTGGATCTGATTGCCTGGCACATCAGACCCACAAGAGTATAAGGCTTCAGTTGACACAGGTGCCCAATGAACTCTGATGCCATCAAGATATGTGGGGCAGAATCCATCTCTATTTTTGGAGTGATAGGGGGATCCCAACACCTGACTGTACTGGAAGCTGAAATGAGTCTCACCAGGAACAAATGGCAAACACACCCCATTGTGACTGGCCCAGAGGCCCTGTGCATCCTTGGCATAAATTACCTCAGGAGGGGGTATTTCAAGGACCCAAAAGGGTGTCATTGGGCTTTGGGGACAGCTGCTGTGGAGAAGAGGCAATTAGACAGCTGAATACCTTGCCTGGTCTCTCAGAGGACCCTCTGCCTTGGGACTGCTGAGGGTTGAAGAACAACAGGCACCAATTGCTACCCCAACAGCGCATTGTCAACACCTCCACACCAACCAGGACTCCGTGACCCCCATCCATGAGATGATTCGTGAACTGGAAAGCCAGAGAATGCTCAGCAAAACTCACTCACCCTTTCGTAGTCCTACTTGGCCAGTGCATCAGTCCAATGGAGAGTAGAGACTGAGCGTAGATTATTGTGGCCTGAACAACATCACACCTCAACTGAGTGATGCTGTGCCGGACACGCTGGAACTTCAGTAGGAACTGGAGTCCAAGGCAGCAAAGTGGTGCCACCATTGACATTGCTAATGCATTCTTCTCCACTCCTTTAGCAGCAGAGGGCAGGCCAGTTTGCTTTCACCTGGAGGGGCACCCAGCACACCTGGAACCGACTGCCCCACAGGTGTAAACACAGCCCCACTATTTACCATGGACTGATCCAGACTGCACTGGAAAAGGGTGAGGCTCCAGAACACTTACAGTACACTGATGACATCATTGTGTGGGGCAACACAGCAGAGGAAGTTTTTGAGACAGGGGAGAAGATAATCCATATCCTCCCGAAGGCTGGTTTTGCCATAAAGCAAAGTCGAGGGACTTGCCCAGGAAATTCAGTTTTTAGGAGTAAAATGGCAAGATGGATGTCATCAGATTTCAATGGACACAGTCAACAAAAGAGCAGCTATGTCCCCACCAACCAGGAAGAAGGAAACACAGGCTTTTCTAGGTGCTGTGAGTTTTTGGAGGATGCATATTCCAGATTACAGTCAGATTGTAAGCCTTCTTTATCATATGACATGAAGGAAGAACAATTTTAAGTGGGGTCCTGAACAACAACAACCTTTTGAAAAATTAAACAGGAGCTTGTTCATGCAGTAGCCCTTGGGCCAGTCAGGACAGGACAAGATGTGAAAAACGTTCTCTACACTGCAGCCAGGGAGAATGGTCCTTCCTGGAGTCTCTGGCAAAAAGTACCCAGGGAGACTCAAGGATGAACTCTGGGGTTCTGGAGCTGGGGATACAAAGGATCCAAGGCCTGTTACACCCCAATTGAAAAAGAGATACTGGCTGCTTATGAAGGGGTTTGAGCTCCTTCAGAAGGGATTGGCAGTGAAGCACAGCTCCTCCTGGCACCCTGACTGCCAGTGCTGGGCTGGATGTTCAAAGGGAAAGTCCCTTCCACACATCATGCCACTGATGCTATGTAGAGTAAGTGGGTCGTGCTGATCACACAGCAAGCTTGAACAGGAAAATGCAATTGCCCAGGGATTTTGAACATCATTACTAAGTGGTCTGATGGTGTGGCAGTTTGAGCCACATCAGAAATCCAAAATCCAATTTTCAGGCTTCCCCACCCCTTCCCGCAGATGGTGAAAATTTTGGATTATCATCAGAAGATGATGATGAGAAGGTGACATGCTGAGGAGGCCCCATCATATAATCAGCAACCAGAAAATGAAAAGTGATACAGTCTCTTTACTGATGGTTCCTGCAGTATTGTAGGGATACATGGAAAATGGAAAGCTGCCATATGGAGTTCTACATGGCAAGTTGCAGAAGCTATTGAGGGACAAGGTGGATCAAATCAGGCTGCAGAGCTGAAACCTGTCCAGCTGGCTTCAGGTATCGCCGAGTAAGAGAAATGGCCAGCACTCTACCTCTACATTGACTCCTGGATGGTAGCAAATGCTCTGTGGGGTTGGCTGGACTGATGGAAAAAGACCAATCGGCAGCACAGAGGTAAATCCATCTGGGCTGCTGAATTGTGGCAAGACATCACTGTCCAGGTAGAGAAGTTAGCTGTAAAAGTGTGTCATGTAGATGCACACACACTCAAGAGTTGGGCTACTGAAGCACATCACAAGAACGGACAGGTGGACTGATTTGCCAAGATTAAAGTGTCTCAGGTGGATCTGGACTGGCAACATAGGGGTGAATTATTTCTGGCTCAGTGGGCCCATGATGTCTCAGGTCATTAGGGAAGAGATGCAACATACAGATAGGCTCATGATCAAGGCGTGGATTTAACCATGGACACTATCTCCCACCTTATCCATAACTGTGAAACATGTGCTGCAATCAAGCAGGCCAAGCAGGTGAAGCGTCTGTATAGATGTGCAGTATGCAATACATACAAACTTCCTGTAACTTCAGTATTAGGCAGAATAAATAAAATAAACTTTTTTAAAATTATATTGACTATCATTCTAGTACAGAGATCTTCCAAACAATTAAAACTGTTCTAGAAGTCAGTCAGGTGAGCAGAACAATACAATTCAAATGCTTGTTTTTTTGCCTACAGAGAGTCACTTAAGTTGTTAAAAAAAACAAACAAAGAGAACAATGTATTCTTATTGGAATTTTGTTGAGAAAGTTATCTGCAAATGAAATAAGAATAACCAAATTTACATATGCATTAACGTATTTGTTTGCTCTATATCCCGTAACATATACATATACACACACCAAAAAAAGAGGCTTGAAAATATTTTGTCTGCTAAAATACATACAAAACTCAGAAGTGTAATGGTTTTTTTAAAGGTTTTTCATTCCTTAAAGGAATCTGAAGACAACAGTGAATTCTGTGTTAGCAATTTAAGTGGGGGACATCTGTGTTACTTTGAATGCTTCTTTATTCACCTGTACTTGAGTGGAACACCTGTCATAAAGAAATAAATTCAGAAGATTAGAAACAGTTTGAGTTATTCTGGCAAAGGCGATTTTTTACAATTCTCTGAGGATTCTGATTATTTTAGTAATGATGTTTCCCTTGTCTGTCTCTCTCAGTAAGTCTTTTGTCCTCTTTTGCATCTAAACAGCAATTGTGTAGAAACTGTTGAATATTTAAAACAGAAAAATGCTTCTCTGTCTTTAAAATATGTGTCCAATCATTACTTTGGTATTCACTGCAGTTAATCGTGATGCATTTATTAATGTGTAAATACTAGACATTTCCTTTGGCATTCCACTCTCTGCTTGCAATTCATTAACATATTGTTATTTTAAAACACTAGTCTCTGAGAAGACATCAGATTTTCATTGGATTGGTCTCACACTTGAAAAAGCATTTTTATATTCTGAATGCATCAAAACAGCAAAATCTCTAGGCAGATACTAAGTGGGATTCACTGAAACACAATGTTAGTTCTAATGGACGGATGATTGTGTTTGGTCTTTTGAAACTTTGAAGTATAGGTAAGTCTTGATCACACAAATTAATAAATCCTAAAGCTGGAGTTAACAATAACCATTACACCCAAATTCTGCAGCTTAGCCCAGCCAATTTTTCAAAAGGTCAGGTTGTGAACTGGAGAAGATCAGGGAGGTCCACCGCATAGCTTTGTTGCCAGGCATCTCTCGTCTGGATTGTTGCAGGCATTTATTAGTATTCGTCAGCAGACTCAACAAAGCAAACAAGAAATTCAAGCACGAATAATAAAATGAAATGCTGCTATATAACCCTTTGTCATTCAGCAAATATGGGACTTTTTAGCTACATTGTTCCTAAACCTGGGTTACTACTTTAATTTTTCTCCACAGTGCTGACTGAATGAGTATGCATGTGTGTTAAATGCAGAGCTCCCTTAACAACTGCAGGACTGCCATTTAATCTGTTGGTAGATGGACCATTTCCTGTGGGAACTCTAGCTATGATTTCCAGATCCACCAAATAAATCTCAGATTAAGATTCCAAATGAAACCTGCCTTTGGCAGATAAAAAATGTCAAGATGGATATAAACAGTAAAATTATAAATTATCTAGGTGTTGCACGATGACTTGATGTGCGTTTTTTGTTTACACTTTCCCTGATATCACAACTATACAAAGGCATTCATCAAATGTCACACTTTCATAATACTGGAGGCATCATTAAAACTGTTTGGCTAAGGACCTTGAAGTGTTTAAGCAGTAGCTCAAAAGTATATTTGTGCAAAGTAGAAGAATAAATTTACATATCAGCAGCAGCTCATAAGGGATGGGTAAATATTCTGTTTATCTCTCATTGTAATTCAGGTTAGTTTAAATACAGGGTTTCAGGATATCATTACAGCCTATATGGAGTCATTACATAATTTCCAAACATAGTGTCTTGCTGGAGTTTTACTAAGCATGCTGTGTTTATGTTTTCTAAACCAGCTAAAAACAAAGTAAACCCTCCCACCCCATTTGTCTTTTGCTATTGTCATATCAGACAATTGCTTTTCACATATAACCCTTTCATTATCTAAATCTTAATGATCCAGAACTCCCTTTTATCTAGGCAGGGTCATGTTTCCTGATGCCCATTAATTATAGCGAAAATTCTCTTATCCAAATGTACTCAACCTCTCCTACCACAAACAAACAACTAAGGCTTTGCTGAATTAGAGTTCTAAACAAAATCCCAGGAAACTACAGCTTTAGAAGTGAAAAAGAAAATTGTAATTTAAAGTGTCTGACATAAAAGATAGGTCACTCTACATAAAGTGGCCATAAGACACCTTGCCCTCACATCCTTTAGTCCAAGTAATGGTCTACTAAAGATGCAGGTGAACTCACATATAAGAGTCTCTCTGAAGGGCCTTTTATTTAATGAAATTTTTGTTATGTCTTTGCTCTTAAGCTGCATTGTAGCTGTTATAAAAATAGAGTTAATGAAGGTTTCTAAAGAAGAAAATAACCAAATTGCTCTTGCACTTGTGCTAGGTCTTCTAAAGCTCCTTCTGAAGCACTACTTAAAAATTACTGTTGTTATAAGCGCTGTTTTCTCTGAAGCACATTTCAAGACATTCTGAAGTCAGCTGCACTCATATTTTACAGACTTTGATTCAAAGTGCAATACTTCAAAGTGTGCATTCTCTCCATCCTTACTGGTTGCACTACTCAATGCAGATAAGGCACTACCCACTTTGAGCACACTATAAAGGTTTGAACAAAATCATATTCACAACACTGCAGTGAGCCAGGAAAATACTGGATATCTAATTGTGCTTCTGATGAGGAGCCTTTCTGCATGCACCCTGGCCAGAAATGCACTGTATTCAACCTCTCAAAATGTACAAGGAAAGAAATGGGATGAAAAAAGGAGAGATGAGAATTTATACACATGAAAGGGTGACTATATTTACAGGAAAGACCAAGCAGTATTAGCTCATTCTTATCTTCTAAGCCATGTCACACTATTCCCGCTTTTTCCATGGAAGATATTTTCTTCATCTCCCACACGCAGTGTCGCTCAACAGTTACTAGCCATTCTTCCTGTGTTTTACTCATGAAAGTTCATCTTCTCAGCCTCTTTTCTGCCTTTTACACCATAGAGAGAAACCTGCAACTATGTTTGCCACTTTGCAAGGGGACCTCTGACAGCTAGCACACTGCGAGCTCGATGCTGAAATCACAGCACACATTGCACACACTGATCAATTGAGCCACATGGGTGTAGAGGACTCTGCCTCTGCATATCACATAGATTTTTTCTGCATACACACCCATGCAATATCCAGGCCTTCTTTCTTTCCCAGGTAAACAGCACTCTATTGCTAACAGAGGGTAGGAGAGGGAGAACAGGCTCACAGTATCTCCTGTTGAGGCATGTAAAAGAAGAAATAAGACTTCAATATGTCAAGTATGGTTTATTCTTCCTCTATTATAACCTTGGAAGAAGGGCTTTAGATTTACTTTACAGTGTTTACAGCTGTAGTGGGTATATTCTGGAGAAAGAGAAAGCAGCACCTTTACCATTAGCTGCTTTTTGACCCAACTAGAGCATCAGATGAAAAATCTTTACAATACCATATTACTCTCAAAGCTTTCTTTACCCATACATCTTTGTGTGTGTCAAAGTCACACAATAGTAATTCCAGACAAAAAAATCTCGTTTAATTACTATTACAAAAACCCACAAAAAAGTATATTAAAACCATTACATGACTAGAAAAGCTTTCTACATCTAAGATAGTCAAAGTTAGCAAAAAAAGATGATTCATTTCACTTAACCTATGCATATGACTGTACATTTCCTCAATTACCATGAATGTAAAAAGACTCCCAAAAACCAGCTTCCCACAAGATAAAACACTTCCTTTCCAAATTTCCCTGCATAAGCTGATTCTGCAGTTCTGTTTCAATTTGCATTATCACATCTCTTTAAAGGCAGTCTCCAGATACGCAGTTTTAAAGTATATTTACAAGGTGTGCAACCATTCTTTTGAAGTTACATGGAAAGTTCCTATATGGGTGATAACTAAGAGTTGTCATCAAATTCCTGCAAGTGAAATTGGTTCACTGCTTACATTTCAATATGTGCTTTAAGCGCTGGTTAAAAATACATATATTTATTTCTATTTTTGAAAAATATAGTAACCACCTTTTAAGAAAACAAACCACTTTGCCATTAAAATTAATCAATCTCTTACCTTGTTTTATTCTGGAATCAGCAAAACTGTGATTAATGATGAAATAATGGATGCTTAGACATATGACATAAGCAAAAACATTACAACAGTGAAAGACCATATAATACAGAAGGAGGAAAGCTGCACCCATTCAAATGTGGTACATGACATGAGTCAAATGAGACACAAATTTAACTCCAGTATTTGCACACTCACCACCTTCCTATCCTGCTAGCTCTTTTGGAAAACTGCCATACGGAGTCCTGAATGTATATGTAAGTACAAAACCCACCCAATTTCAGGTTCTCTCTTGTGCTGTCGCAGTTTTAATGGTTGTGTAGTTTCTACCATGCATATAAACCCTGCTCAAGTAATAACTCCACCAAGATGCAATGTGCTTCCCCACACCCACCATCACTGCAATGCAAAGATATGCACCTATTGGTCAACAGAAGTTTATTTTCATAATGGAATACTATTCTGGCCTTTCTACCTTGGATCCTGAATATTTTTCATTTTGAAATGACATAGTCTTCACTGGTCTGCTGTCAATGCTCCTGGTATATTCTCTCAAGTATCCTTAGAGAGATATGAAAAAAGGCACTAACCTCCTATTAAAAACTAGGTGCTGTGGAAATAAACAGTACATTTAAATTAGATATAAACATAAAATAACAAACCTTGCACATAAACTGTTCTTTGTTTCTCCCTAATATACTACAACAGAGACAAAGTCTTCAATCCACACAGGGATATTATACTCCAAACAATCAGAAAGTTAAAAAGAAAATCAGATATCAAACACTTCAGATATACTCCTCTTAAACACTACCTTTCTTTCAAGTATTTTATTTTATAACATCTATTAACAGGTTACATATTATCCCACGTAACTGCCATAAACCTACCACTTCTCTGTATCTAAAGTTTTTGCTACTTTTTTTAAATTCTCATTGCTTGACTGAATTTTCATCTAGTTGGCTGAATTTAATCTCAGATTTGCTTTACCATCCTTATTTGCTGACAAATAATTTAACCTCCAATATTTCAGTATGTTATTAAAAATTTGAATAAATCATTACGAGGTTATTCTAAACCCAGCTTTTAAACTTCCAAGTTACAAGCAAGGAACATCTAAATACAGTACAGTACCAGATGTACAAAGGAAGACACCACGATGACAAAACAAGCAGAACACAAAATGGTATACTCTTCAACACAGACATTTAAAAAGAAAATGAAAAGCTGCTGTAACACAATGAGAAAATGCACCAGAATATCTACCAAGGGCACTTACTAAACATTATGTTACTGAAATTTAGCTATTACCTTTATGATAAATGAATGTAATTTAGCTGTTAATAAGCAAAAAAAAGAAATTCCTCATCCAAACAAGTATGATGACAGGAAATTTACCCATAATACCTTTTTCTAACTTTCGTAGGAGCAAAAGCATAAAGAATTACATGACTTATTAATGATTAGCTAAAAAAGTGTATAATTTTTACTTTTGTCTATATAACAACAACTATTGGACACATGGATCTGTAAGTGTTAGCTTGGAAGTAATGGTTTTCTAAACAGATAAAAATATTAATTTAATGCATCAAAAAATAATACACATGAAACTCAGTATCTATTCAATTTTAAAAAAATCTGTGAGCAGCAGCAGAACACCATTTCTTGCAATTAGACAGAAAATATTTCACAGAGAATCAGTTTACAGTATGCACTTGTCTACTTTGGAAAACTTAACCTTTTGAACCATTCTTAGGGTATGCTGACCCCTAAAGGTCTAAAAATACTAAACCTGATTAAGCCATTACACATTTAAATCATCAGAATACAATTCTCCACTGGTATTCCACCATGACTATTTTTGTTTATAGACTATATAATTAAAAAACTTTTTAACTTCACTCAGTAACAGCTCAAAATTCCATAAATTAAAAGGGGTCTATAAGTAGTTTATTTTACAGAATAATATAGATAGAAATCCATTTACAGATGAAAGAAAAGCATCATCTCCATGATGGAGCATTTCTTTTTTCTTCTAAACAGATTCTTCATGAGAAACTTGACATTTATTATCTTTTGAGAGAGAATACATAGCATAAAATTCAAAAAAAAGGAAATATACAAGATGCTATCAGACTTTGATATAGAGGGAAACTTCGATGTTGACACATCTATTCAACTTTGGTTTTTTTTAACCTACACATAGTCACTTACTGGCAACAATTCACCCTTAACTGAAGGTCTCCTTCCCTTTCTTCCTTCTGCACATTATTATCTATTCACAAGCCACTTTCTGACAATTCTCTTCTGCAAAGTCAGTCATGTAATGTACTCTCAAATTCAGTGGTTTTTTTTTCCTTAAGTTTCTGCCATGAAACATAGAAGAATGTATCTGTGAACAATTGTGTTTGGTCATCCAAATACAAATACAAAAAGATCTTTCCATCCTGATGGAGACGAAAACTCCATGAACCATGGAAGTTCCAAGTTAAACAAGGCCCCCTTTACCTCCAAGCCTTACCTTACTGTCTACATTCACTTGAGGTATTAATGAGAAAGTAGTTAATACTAGTAGATGGCTTAATCATACCCTAGCCAGGAGTGAACAGCCAAGAAAGTTACTTTAAGACAGAGCTTCAGATTTATTGTAAATCATTAAGGAAAAAATGTTGAACAGTAAAATGCAATGTACAGACCCAGAATTCAAATAAGACTTCTCAAAGTTACACAAAAACATTTTCAATAATTCAGAAAATAAAGGTGAAGCTTTACATTCGTGTAGCTGCTCTCCTGTTACCCCAAATACTTTTAAGGGGTAGTGTGTGGCTCTGAGGGTTTTTTTTATTTCTTTTCTTCCAAAGTCAGTCATATATCAGCAAGAACAAATACATTCCAGTCACTGCCTAGCACTGGTACAACACCAGAGGTTCCTTATTAATATCTTTAAAGTCCCTACCTTTTGACCAGTTCTCCATTTGTGCTTCTGAACTTGTTTGATCTGGCACTGAGTCCAGTTTTTGCTTGAAGATTTCAGAGCTAAAATAAAGCAAACTTTAGATAAATAAACTTGGAACACACCTATACTTTGCCTTCATTTGGTGGAAAATTTACAAGACAAATGATTTTTATAACAGGACAATAAAGTCTGCATACTTTTAACAGTCAGTGAAAAATTATATTTCTCAGTAAAATATTTTTCTTCACTCATCTAATTTTTATAATTGTTTGGTTCAGCTGTTTGTTCCATGTAACGCCTTTGTTGAAATATTTATTAGTTCGGTTTTTTTCTTCTAGAGTCTGGTTTTGGAAGTACATGTTACTGGGCACCGTCCAAATCACACCAAGTAGTCCCACTAGAGGCAATGAGACTGCTCACTTGGGTAATTATTACAGATGGTGGTAGCACTTCACTTTACAGCATTCTTTCTCCTGCTTTAATTTCCTAGATAAAATGGCCTTAGATACTAAGTGGTCCATGATCACTCCAACTTTGAATTTGCAGGTCTTTCTAAACAGCTAAATAATGCATCCTAATATTTGCATACATATTGGTTCAGAATACAGTTAATTACACTGTTTCAGTATTTCATATAATCAAAGATCTTCAAGAAATAACCCTCGATACTCAAAAATAAGATCTACAGTAAAACGTTATGCCAGGCATCATCTTGGGTGTTAAAATATATGTTTCCTTATGTGTTAAAAATCCAACTATATTCCGTATCTCAAGGAAATCTAAATAAATCTGTAATCTTGCTAACACAGCAGGCTTACCACAAATTTTATTACTTACTCAAGAACCTTTTTTAAAAAGTTTTGTACAAAGGACAATTTTTCATCTTGAACTATGCACTTGTGCTTATTTTGTATGTTTTCCCTGCTATTTTTTTTTAAATTTATTAAAAAGATAAACATGTGACTTGAAGAGACAGTGGCTGGATCATGAAAACACCCAGAGAGTGTCTTGTGCTGAAAAATGTAAGAGTTAAAAAAATATTTAAGGACATATTTTAAAATTCAAGCATATTATACCAAGCCACATGTTCTAACTAATAAAGCAGCAGAAGAAATTATTTTCCTATACAACATCAAAAAGGTAGAAGTTTTCATTTTTATCTTTAAGATTATAAACAAATTTAATTGTACAAATGCTTAAGATTCAAAACTAAATTTACATTAAGCATTTGAGAAACACATATTTAGCTCATATTTGTTGTTGACTATAAATGTGCATGATAAAAAAAAGGCATAGAATTTGATGTGCTTAGGTCTTAACAAAAATTAACAACTTCACCTCATATCGTGGAACACTGAGTTTCTTACAAGAATCCCTCAAATGAAGCTGACGCTTCTTCTTCAATTCTGTGTAACTGTGTTGATTTGAAGTTGGCAATCTTTTCCTAAGTTCCTCATTTACTTTTGGATTAGCTGAAAATATAGAAGGTTATTAATATCAAGAAATAGGTTTCTGTCAATGAAGCCATTTCCCTACATATTGCACAAAAAGGTTCATAATAATTGCAATATTTTAATAAGATATTCATATAGCAAGACATGAAGAAAATATGGTATTTAATAACCTCTGGAGTATTTTAAAACATGTCTTAGGGCCTTAATGTGCCTAGTAATATACTATTTAAAACCATAATTTTATCCCTCCACAATATACAGTCATTCTTCCTCGCCATTTACCCAGCTAATGAATGCCAGCAATTAGTAAAATGTAATCCCATTGCACAATCATTTTAATGCTTTTAGCACTCAGAAAAGTAAACACCAAATTAATACTGCTCAAGCCATATCAGATCCTAGTTGGAAGCAAGCAATTATAGTTCAGCTCCTCAGGTGTAATTAAATGATTGGAATGATTTAGTTCCATAAATGCAAGTTAATTCATAAGCAAGCAACAAATATACTGGGAGTAATTACAAGAAACATTGACAGTCTAAGCAGGACATGTGCCTTTCTCTACCTGATACAGGAAAATGCTGCCCTCTCCCGGAAATAATAGAGTATGGCACAGGAAAAATTGGTGACCGAAGTCAAGAGACTTTGTCTTCATAGGTGAAATGGGTTCTGCTAATTAATAGCAATTTTCTGGTTTACATATAGAGAAAATAAAAAACGATTGTTGATATTAGATTCAAGTCGCCTATTGGACAAAGTCAAACGGAAAGGGCTCCTTAGGGTTTACCACTTAATTTCCCCATAATAAGAAACAAAAATGTTAGTAAACAGAACAACAAAATATTCCAGGCACTAAGTATGTAAACTGGTTGCTCTGAACACAAACTCTGCAATAGGTAACTGACTTGTGCACAACATTCACATGTCATTCAAGATGTACCTTTACAGTAGGTAGTTTGAACATTCGGTAGTTTTGGAACCAAAACTTACTGAAACATCGTTATTCAGTCAGTGTTAAACTTCACCACAACAACAATCACAAGCTGGCCATGAAGGTTTTCACCAAAGGAATCGTTGGAAAAATTGAATACAATTATTCTAAATTGTTACTTTTATTTGAAGACAATCTCTTAATAATAAATCTGTCTAATAATCAATAGAAATTAAAGCTGGAGTTTAGAATAAAGTGTACTGGTAGACCGAGATAAAACCAAAAATACAAAATTAAACCTAGAATGAATTTTAAATCTAGAATTAATTTCCTTATTCACTATCCATTTATTCAACCTGTGCTAGTGCTAAACTACTTGAACATCATGAAAGTGAAAATAAAAAATAAATTGTCCTTATCTGCTGAATATAAAATTCAAGTCACAGAAAATTCATAGTTAAGTATAAACCCACCTGCAAATATGAATATAAATTATCCAGTATCTTCCTAATATTGAAAGAAACCTCAGATCTAACAATTTTGCCCACTACAGAAATAACAAATGCTTCCCTGTGCTGCATACAGCAGCATGGGAGAAAAACTACACACTGTGGACAGTATCTAACTGTTTTCCACAGAGAGAACTGCAGGAAAGCTTGATTCAAAAGCACCTGATCACTGTAAAAGCCTGAAATTGTTCTTTGGCAATAGCACTTTGACATCAAAATATTTACTTGTTCCAGATCTTGGTGTATTTCAAAACATACTCAAGCTGTGAAAGTAACCTTCACATTTACTGTGAAAATGAAATAAATTATTTTAAGAAGTCATATTATTAAAAGTTTAAAATGTACAGCACATTTGCTTTGCCCTTTGATGTCACAGTCCTATTTTTCTATTCAAATCTTGTACACTGTAAGTTAATTGCTTTTGGAAACTACTTATTATTCATGTAAAAATTAATGTGCCAATGTGTTTAAATCCTTTTAAATGACCATTCATGCATCTTTCTTCTTTAAGTACCAATGAAATCTGTCAAAGATATCAATGCAAGATGGTCTTAGACAAAGTTCTAATATAGATTTTTTTCTGCTAGCATAAGATTTTCATTTTTGTCAACTTTACTTAAATTCCATTAATTTTTTAAGCTGCTTTTAATAAATTCACAAGTAAAAAATTTTAGGCTCCATAGTCTGTCATTTGTGTTCCAGCTGACTTTATGAATATTAATAACAGTGTTATCCTGATTAAATAGGCTTCATATAAAATCCCTGTGAATCCTATAGCTCAGACATCTCATTTTTCCAACTCTTTATGAATTTGGATTCAGACATTAAACTGGAAAAAACCTTAAAAAACAGATTCAATGGTACATTGGTGTACCCTTAAGTAAAAAATTAGATGTTCTAATGATTCAAATAATTAAAATTGATAGGACCACATATTGAGATTTCAGGCTTTCTGTAAACATGCAACATATTTTAACTCTAACGAAAACATCAACACTTCAGAGAGAAAGGATTAAGAATCTATCATAAAATAATAATACCTTGTCCTAATGCTTACCTTAAACAACAGATGATATAATCTTAGATCTTCCATATGGAGTGTGATTTGCACAAGTATTTCCCAAAGAGAAAGAAATTAGTGGATGCTTAATTTCATAAGCATACACATGAAACACATGAACATTCTAGTCTACTATAGGTGTCCACTGAAAAGCAGCATTAATTTTTAAATTAATTTTATACTTTGGGAAAAATAACATTTTCTTAAGAATATCAAATTGTAGCACATAGGAAATATTAATATTATCCTACGAGACACGCAGTCTCAACTGTCAACTTCTTTACATGTTTATATGTTTGAATTATTTACATCTGTGACAGACAAGAATGGAAAACTAAGCTCATTGCACTGCCTTCACCTTTTTTATACAGTGCTAACTGAAATGACTGCTTCCTCATCCATTCAGGGAATATTCTGCAAAGATGGCCATTAAAATACTTTGCCTTCCACTACCTTGGAATATGAATCGATTTTAGGAGGAAAAAAAAACCCTAAACAAAATAATGACTTATTCAAAAGGACAGCATTCCAGTCCAGGTTCTAATTATTCATCAACACAAACACTAATAGGAATTAAATAAAAACAATATATATATAAAAGTAACATATATCTGCAAGATAGGAAGGATACAGTGCTTTACTTGTGCAGTTCTGAATAGTTTTTATTACAGCTGCAGCAGTATTTCCACTCTCAGAGGAAAAAAAACCCAACCTCTGGAGCGTCTGCAGAATAAATACTATACAAAGGAGCACCCCACAATAACACCAACCCCACAACAGCACAATAACACTAAAGCCAACGCTTTCCCTTCCTGGGTAGGACTGAGAAGTCCATCTTCTAAGCTGGAGCTCAGTAACTGACTCCCCCTCCTTGAGAACTGAAAGGCTGCTGAGACCATTCCATACGGAGACCCAGTAACCGCAAACCCCCATTCCTCGGTCTTGTCTTGACGGGGTTTGAAGTCAACCACTGAATCACGGCCTTAGCTGTTGTGACAGGACACAAACGCTTGCTGGTGTCAACTGAATTCACCACTTCTTCACAAAACGTCCGTGAGTCTTGGGAGAGTTTTTCCAAACAGAGGGTTACCCCACCTGCCCTGCTTCTGGTGGAACAAGAGACCAGCTCTCACCACCCCTTGGAACAGCACTGAGCCAGTCTTTGTCCCTCCTAAAGATGCAATTAACAGTTGCCATTGACAGTGCAGGGATGAAATACTTACACTTTATGAATAGGGAAACAGAGAACGAATTTTAGCATTATTTTCATAAGATTAATTATAGTACCAGGATCTCCTGAAATATCCTGAAACGTTTTGCCTCAGGGCATGCTAAACTAAAAGCCTTAATTTAGGAGGGTATGCCACACAAAAACCAGTTACCATCTCGAAGCATTTCCCTAGGGAACAAACAGTTTTCTTAGCCCAGGTGGATGTTAGGTTTTCATGCAATGATGCACTCCTCCAAAAGGAGTCACACTGCCTCTCTATCTTAAGAAACTATGGCAAATCAGAAATCTAAGGCAATGCAAAGTAAATTAAAATTAGATTTGGGCAGTTATAAAAACACTAGGCAAAGGATAACTTCAAATAATTGTTAAATGTAGAATACTACCCATTTATTAGATATTTAAAAGCTGTGAAATCAAACATACTTTGATTACAGAGGTACTTATTTTAGTGTATTTTATTACTTTTATATTTATTAAATACAAATAGTTCATGCAAAATATTCTGTTTCTTTTAAAAAGAATATGAAACATAGGCAAGTGAATTAACCCCATATGTGAAAGAACGCAGCATGAGTAGTACTTCAAATTTATAACTCTAGCACTGCTACAAAGACTTCATGATTTTGGTTCACAGAAGTAACTTCACTATCTGGAAGCTTGATAAAAACATTTTCCCAGAGGCCAGACTCTGGGAAATAATCCCTGTCTTTTCTCCCCTGCTGATTCTTGACCCAAAAGGAGATGAGACATTTGCAGTTGGTTTCAACTAACCTGCATAAATCAGAAAACACATGAAGAAACAGAGCTCAGGTATTTTTCCTTTGCTGTTGCAGCAGTTTCTTCATATTCTTTTTTAAAAATTTGCATCTCGTGCTTTTAATGATGGCATACAGTAAGTCAAAGAATGTTCATTCTCTTTTTCATGCTTTTGACAAAGGCAAGAGAGGAGGCATAAAAATGCATTAAAACAACTGGTTTACAATAGGTTTTACTTATTCCTAAATTAAATTTATTGGATAAAGGACATGTACTTTTCTCTTTATTTTTTTCTCCCTAATTTCTGCTATTAGCTCAGTGTCTTCAAGGCTCAATTTTCTCTCTGTGCATCAGGAAATGTTTATGTGCATCATCAACAGCCCCACATCTCTTCTCCCCTCTGATATATTCTCTCTTCCACATTAACAACCTTCACAATCCACATTAACAATCTTCATTTGTATTTTATTTACTAAACAATCTTTAGCCTGCTCTGTTGTCTTCTGTCCTTTGTCCTCCATTTCTTTGCTTTTTCCTTAGTTTTGTCTTCTCTTAGACAAGGTACACCTTTTCCTTCTCCCTCTGCCTGCCACCTCTTTGAAAGGTAAAGAAAACTGCAGAGAATCTTGTCAAAGACTCTGTCTCCTTTTTTTTCAGCTTTTCTCATCTTGATGTGCATTCTGTGAAACAGCTTCCTTCTGCAAAACCCCTAATTAACATTATTTTCATTCTAATAATGAAACTATGATATACTTTGGTCAGGAGTGGAACAGCCAAATCACTTAACCATCCTTTAGTTTTGTTGTAAACTCTTCACTGGCCTTATAGCTCAATATTATATATCACTTTACATATTGTTACAGACAGCCAGATCTCCTTTTCTAAACAGTTTACAACCAGATTATGATTTCCATAGCTTTTACAGATATGGACAAATATGTGCATTTTAAAGTAGCTGTTGTCTTATCTGGAGCCAAAAGAATATTTAATAGACTATTTCAGTAGAATCAGCACTATATAGCAGTGAGCAGTACCTGAGTATTATGCTCTGTTGACAGGATCATAGCCAGCAGACAAAAGGGAATTGATTAAACCCCTCTGTTTGGCACTCGTGAGACCACATCTGAAGTGCTGCATCTGCTCTGACCTGCTCATGGATACCTGAAGTAAGTCCAGTCATCAAGATGATTAGGGGTCTGCAGCACATGAATTATTAGGAATTCGAAAAATTTGGGCTAGTTGGTTTTAAGAAAAGGCTAAAGGGGGATTTGATTGGGTTTTAGCTGTCTTGTGAGCAAATATAGAGAAGACAGAGACATATTCTTCTCTTGGAGGCAAGTTGTAACCCAGAAAACTCAGAGTTATGGGTAAGAAATTTTTCACAGTGAGGAAGTGTTCACACTGGAACAAATTGCTCAGAAAGGCTACAGAATCTCCATGGCTGGAGATGTGCAAAACTCATTCAGATACAGCAACCTGACCTTTGGAAATGGCCCCATTCTGAGCACACTCTGAACTGGATGATATTCACAGGTCACTTCCTGCCTACTCATTTTGTTATTCTAAGGATTGCAATAAAACAAAACCACCAAAACTAGAATTCCTGTAACACAATAAATTGTAGGTTGCTTTCTGCTTTACAGGGTAGATGAGTAGAGCAGGGGAAAAAACCCTAATGAACAATCAAACAGCAGTGAGGCATAACCAAAGACAACCCATGTGGCAGACAGGCTGAATGCCAACAGGGAGGAAACAGTGCAACAGCATCAGCATAGCATTTTGAGCCCTACCAGTCTCAAGTACCCCATTTTCCTACATGACCAGATGATTTGGCATTAGGCCTAATGTCAAATACTGATTTCTATACCATGCTTCAGCAAACCAAAAATGGACCACTGATTACAGATATTTCACCTATCTTTGTGAAAGCTTTTACCTCAAGCCCCACAAAATCCATCCTCCCAAACTTAAAAAAAAGTCACTGTGACTAAAAAGCTCCAAAGCTAACTATGGAAATAATCCATGAAACATGAGTATACAGTGCTTATGTTTGCAAAATTCATTGTAGAGTATATTGAATATATTGAAATTCCCATATCCCCAAATCATAATTTCTTTTATCACAGAACTAAGTTGCTAGCCCAGATTGTACCATAAAAGCAAAAATAAAATCACAGAATTTTATATGCCCACAAAAATGTGAAGTGGTAACTTAGTGCCAAATTCATAAACCACTAGTACAAGTAATAGCATTAAGCAAAAATGATGTTTCCTGCCAAAAACATTCCAATTGTTTGGCTGCCTTCACAGAAAGACGTAACATTGAACAGGGACTCAGTGAAGAAAAGGAGGCAAAAAACCACACTGAAGCAGAGAAACTCAGTTTATCCAGCCAACTCACATTTCTCAAGGTACCTTCAAATAGCACCATTTCTCCTGACAGCAAACGCAGTAAAAATAAAAAGCATAAAGACTACAAACAGTGTGGATATTGGAGCCTAACCAAAAACTATCACAAGCACTGAACATGCAGAGGCCTGTCAGAAATGTGCCAACTTTTCAAGATCCAGTCCTGTACATGGGGACTGAGAGGGGCCTATTGGTTTCCTGCAGGGAAATACAGCTGCACCAGTTATGTATCTGTCAGGCTGTTTGGAACAGCATGAAAACACAACTGTGCCTCCATTGCTGTCACAAAGCAACATAGCCAGTGCACTGGTTCTACCCAAACTATGTAACCACTCAAATTCTACAGTGTACGCTTCAGCTGCTGAAAGGAATCACATCACCTGAAATCTCACAAGCTAAAAAGCTCAGAAAAATAAAACAACACTAACTCCACATTAGCCATATTTGTTCTTTATAAGCAAATTAACTAACCTATCATTTTCTTAGATGACTGCCTGAAGCAAAAGCTATCCTTTAACCAAAAGCATAATTGTTCCTAAATCATGCTTGTACAGCAGTAAAAGCACGGGAACATACAGCATTGCTTGGATATGAACACGGACATAAATTTGACTCAATAAACATACAGTCTTGCCTGAAGTTCCAATTTTTATTTTTTTTTTTTAAATCTAGCAACTAGATCCAGTACATAGTGCTGGATAGTTACAAAGGAATGGCACACTTCAGGACACATCCAAAGAAGGGCAATGCAGCTGGTGAAGGGTCAGGAGTGTAAGTCCTATGAAGAGTTGCTGAAGGAGCTGGTGATATTTAGCCTGGAGGAAAGGAGGTTGAGGGGGGACTTTATTGCTCTCTAAAACTACTTGAAGGGAGGTAGCTGAGAGGTAGGGATTGGTCTCTTCTTCCAAGTAACAAGCAATAGGACAAGAGGAAATGGCCAAGGAAGGTTTAGACTGGATACTAGGGAAAAATTCTTCACAGAAAGGTTTTTCAAGCACTGGAACAGGCTGCCCAGGGAAGTGGTGGAGTCATCATCCCTGGATGTATTTAAAAGACATGTAGATATGGCACTTGGGAATACGGTTTAGTGGTGGATTTGGCAGTGTTCAGTTAATGGTTGGATCTGATGATCTTGAAGGTCTTTTCCAACTGAAATGATCCTATGATTCTATGTTTGTTGCACTCCAACAACAACATTTCCGAGCATTTTCAGCACCTCTGCATTGATTGTGTGCTTTATAACACATTTAACATATATGCCTTATGTGTAGTTGCTTATTTAGGTATGATTAGCAGGATAGCGTTTTTAGAAACTTAAGCCAGATGCTTCACTGAAATGTATTGCAATATCAAAGAAATCTGAAGGCCAATACAATTCAAAATAACAAGCTACACATTCAGAAGTGGTCTTGGACTCCCAAAGAAGAATGAGATATTCTGAGGTAGGCCAAAACTCACTGAGAATCAGAGACGAGTCAGTGAAATTAAGTCTGCTGAGAACGTCCAGAATTTAAATGGAAGCTAAAAATTGAAGAAGGTAAACCTGCAAACATTCAGCACCATAGAGTTTCTGCACTGCTTCCTGATCTTATACCAACAAAGGAAGGTACAATATTAAAGGGAAGACACCAAAGACTCCAAATCAGTGCCATACAGTGGGAAGGTAAACTACAAACAAACAAACAAACAAAAACAAACAAAGGAAAAAAAACCCAAACCAAAACAAAACCCAAAAAAAGGCATTAGCTGAAGTTTAAGAAGTTTAGATCATCAGTCACATCACAGACTTTTCCAACAGTGGATTGTTTTCCCTGCCAAATTTTAAGAAAACAATGTAAAACATAACCACATACCAGGTTCCCAACCAAACTGCTGCAATTTTTTTGTTCATGTCAGGGAAAACAACATATTTATACTTTAACTCTAGTTCAGAAAAAATCCAAAACCTTCTCTCAGCTCAAAAGTACAAAAAATTAAAAGCAATCTTCTCCCAATAGGAAGAAACACCTTCTATGGAAAAAAAAACAAACCGTCTAAAATGTTAAAGGTCTTCCAAAGCAAGGTGCAGGACAATTTTAAGCACAAGCAGAAATGTCAGATCAGCCATAATGAAAGCTCTGTCATTTCAGTTCTTGTTCAGCCAATTAAATAGTCAAGCTTTTTTTTCCCCCCAAATATTCATTTGAATACACAGGTCATTCTCTTTTCTTGGTATTGTAATTATTTATAATGATATGTAACACATGGAATAAAGAAGATGGACAAATATGGTTTTTTTAAAAAAATACATTTATCTTCTGGGTTCTTAAGAAAGTTCATTTTAAGCCCTGAGTAAGCCCATTATTCAGCCAAAAACATAAAAGTAATTTACAATGAAGAAGCCTTAAAAAATTCATCTGAGAATATAAACGACAAAGAGGTTCATATAAGCTGAGGGTTACACAGCTGAAAAAAATATTCTGAGCCTTAAAATCAAACTCCTAGAAAAATTCAAGACCTAGGATAATCTAACCAATTTCAGCATGATTATTCTCTTTGGGGGTTTTTTGTAAAAGGAAACAGATGGATGTTCTATTCTTTCTTGCAATGTCATCATAAATTCCAATATCTTACATTAATTATTCCTTGATTCATCAAGATACATTTATGTTCTCATTGCCAAAACACTTGAGCTGAGACAGCAGCTGAATATTGCCCCACAGCAGTTATTCCTGTGTGGAGCAAAGGAGTTCTAAATCCACTTACTAGATGAAAGAGGAAAAATCTTTCCTTGGCACTTCTGAAACTCAGGTTTATTTTGATGACTGTTTTCTCTTGCACATAATTGTGCTGAATAGTTTGAGATTTGTTTGTCAGATGTTCTGGTCATTACATATTGCACTGCCTGGCATCACTAAAAAATAAAAAAATCAAGACTTTATAGCTATAGAAGTATACATAAAATACAAGATTAGAAAAGGGGAAATCTGGCCAACAATTCAAACACTCAGAATAACTCTGAAGGCATTCTTGGACATTGTGAAGTTGCAAGACTTGCAGACTCCACAGTTTTATCTCCCCTTTAAAGTTGAAGGAGCACCTGACAAAGTTAGGTATGCGCACTAGGATAGCTTCTGTGCCTAATCATAGCACTAAGAAAACTCCTAAATAACTTCATATTTCACAGTCAAACTGGGAGGAAAGAAGGGATAAAGTCTTCTGAAGTATTTCTTAAAACACATTATGAATGAAAGCAACTTCTTTTATTGTCGTGTTTCATGACTCCTTACTGTCAAAGGCAAATCTTAACATGTTCAGACTTTATTAAAAAAAAAAAAGGCATAATTTTTTGATAAAAGTTATGCCCTTTTGACACTACTTTCAAAGTGGTCTTCAAGACTTTAAAGCCCTGATATGTAATCAATTATTTCTGTACACATTTCTTCTTATATAAAGGAAGTATTAAACTGTGCTCAGCTCTTCAGGTGGACTGTGCATCTGCTGAGCAGTTGGTTTAGGAAAGGAGGTATTGAGGAAAGGTTGCAGTTTTTGCCATCCTTACATTGTTTCTGCCTAAAAAGAGTTAAGTGAGTTTAATTTACTCATCACACTGAACTTGACTGAGGCGTAAGATTATTTTTGGTTTTTTTATCCAAGATATTCACTGTAAATAAGCTAAACATATGGAAAAAGTAGTTTAGTACTTAAAAGGTTTCCCGCAGTGCTTTCAGGACGAGTTGAAAAAACACACGTACTCTCAGACATCCATTAATAGACACCTCCCTAAAAACCTGTTTCACAAGACATTTGAGAAGTCCACAGACCCTACGACTAGCAAATTCATGCTCTGATCACATTTTTCTTTAATCAGATGAGATAAAGTTTTGCTTCAAAACATTTTGGGTAACATCTGATAAATTTTATGAACTTCTTTAACTGGGGTTTAACATTAATCTGAATGAATTTCCACAGTAACTGAAACAAAATTTTTCCTTTATTTACAGTATAACTCATATATTACTAAAGAGTGACACTTTTACACAGAATTATATTATACAGGATTACAGATTTAAAAAAACAGGTCTATCACTGGTTTCTGTTACATGTAGGATTTTTAAGACCTACAGATGTACAGATAATTCTTAATTTCCCTGATCTCTCTAATGAACTGAACGGCTGTATTAATGGAAACAAAGTGTCATATGTAGCACTAAATGGGTTCTCAATAAAGTATCTGGTTTGATTTTTTTTGTTGTTGTTGCTGTTATTAACTTCCAAGGTAAATTTGGAAGTGTATTATTACACCAAGCAAAAAACAAGCTACTGGGCAGATACAACTGGAGGGGAACCTCCGTATGATAGCAGCATATGCTATTTTTAGTAAGTTTCCTCTCATAAGTGCAAGACAGTGAATGTTTGCCAAAAGAATTGTACATCCAGGAGGGTTTTTGAAATATGAAAGATACTTTTAAACTATGAAGAGAATTATAATTTTTGCCTAATATTTAGTAACCTTCAGATACTGTAATTCCACTTCAGATCCTGGAAAAACATTCTGGAGACAAATATTAGTCTACCACTGGATAGTGAAGAGGAGGAACAAAATTACATTTCAAGGGGAAACTGTTTTAATTAGAGTTACCTTGTACACCTGCACAGCAGTCACCTTCAGTACAGTGTGTGAAAAATCATTACACCCCACAACTGTGTTTATTCTTGCTACCATCAAATTTTGAGTCCATAAAACAACATGCTGAAGTTTGCTCCCAGGCATATTTTTACCACTCTACATTTATGCTGCTGTAGTGCAGAAAACTAACATAAACACCCTTAACAGGTTGATTATATGTCCCATGATAATAATCTCTGGATAAACCTGTTGCCCCTAACCCATAACCTTTATGACAAAGGAACCCTTCAAGGATGCTTCATTCTTTTATAATGTCAGGCTGCGAAGAACAAACACATGGACTGGGTCCATTAGTGCCCTTTCACAATTGTATTGCATCAGGAAAGGCCTCATTATGATCCTGGAAGAAATCCCATCGTATCAAAAAATGGAAGGTGAGTCTATTCTCAGAGGCAGCTGCATTTCTGTATCTGTACTTCTGCAGTCTAATAAATTTTCAGCATTTGGAAAGCAAGTTTGATCACACAAGCAAACCCCAGTGATCTGATCACCAACCCAGCAATGAAAGCTGTTGAGCTACTAGCTCTGCAGAAGCTTACCAAGCAGTATACTAGACCATCATATTTGTAAAAAACTCTTTACCTTGAATCCTATCTGACAAACCAAAGATCAGATCCTGACCTTGAAGCAGCAGCCCTTCCTTTGCTGAAGCAGAAGTTACAAGCTTATAAACAAATTGCAACTTCTGAAGAAAACAAAGGACCATTTGTAATCCCAGTGGTTACCCAGAAGAGCTGCTCGGTGATACCAGTTCCTCACGCCAGGGCTGTTGAACCACTCCCCATTGCCACAACTCTATGATATGAACTAACTCGGGCAACATTGGCATCTTCCACCTCAGTGACATTAGTACTTTGACAGGAGTCCAGGAAACCTGGACTCTCTAACAACAGATGCAGAATTCCATGTTTCCAAATAAGGGCAGCAATCAACACATGTTTTGGAAGCCAACACCTGTGAAAAACAGCCAGCTTGATGAAATACCTGTCAGGTCTAGTGATAATTTTTTGTGAAGCAGATGTCATGTCAATAAGTCTATTTCTTATTGCCCTAGAACTCAAATGCTCCAATACACTACTTATATGATTCTGTGATTATGAAAAAACCTGTCACTGAACGTTACAGATTATTTATTAAATGTTTGTGGTAAGATGAGTGGCAGCCATTTCAGTTTGCTACCTACAGATTTCAAACTCTGGCTTGAAATTTGATTAGAGGTTGTTTCTTAGAGGTTGTTACTTAGAGGTCTTTCCTTCTTTAGTTCAAACTGACACAGATGCTCAGCTGAGGTACCCAAGACTGAGTCACCTCCTTCAGTTCTCTCTGAGAATCTAGAATGCATTTTATTGTCCTGTCAAATCTGAAAAATACTTAAATCTCCTTCTTTTGAAGACATACCAGAGATGTGATTCTGGATAGAATTAGCCTTCCTGATACAAGATGCTCCTAATAGAAAGCAGCTTATTACAGAAATGTAGTCTTAAATCATGGGCTTCACCATCTACATAGCACTTGGATCCCATCAACTACATCTCCAGCACAGGCAAGGCTGTTTGAACAGGACCAATCTAATTTTGTAATGTTACTGCAACAACAATTCCATTCTCACTCATATACCTCAAGTTTTGCATTAATCTCTTCTTAGCAAAGACATGGTAATTTGGCTACAGGTAATATACGTGAGGATGCTGAGAGTGAACACCTATTCACTCCTTTGAAAACCAAAAATACTCAAAGCTCTAATATGAAAATGCAAGTAAAGAATGTACAGTAGGAAAGATGATGCTTATAAGTTTCACTTTATTCACCTGGTATTTTCTGCAGTAGTAATGTGTTCTGCAAATGAAGGGGTTTCCTTTTACTGACTTGGGACCATACTGTGATTTGTATTGAGAATTCCAGGCCTTTATCTGATCTTATAAATAAATGTAAAATACATAAAACAATTATCCTAGTGTAAAATTGAATTTTATCTCTCTGTAACCAGCTTTTGTCTATGATACATATTTCTGTGTTTGAATACAATGCAAAATTAATAATAGGTATAATTTATTTTCTGACTTTTCATTACCTTGACATTTTAACAATCTTTTTTTTACATATTCAGGCTTTAATTTTATCTAGGGCTTCTACCCCAAAGTTCCATTTTAGACATGTACAATGTGTCTTTCAGAATATCCATTCACGGAATAACCTGCTAAAAGAATATACTGGCTATTTAACAGGCCAAGAAACAGTACCAAGAAATAACAGCATTTTATAACAAAGAAAAACATCAGACTATGAGAGAAAATGTAGCACTGCATGTAAATTACAGAAAAACATGTTAAAAGAAATCACAAGTTACAGTATAGAACTAGAAGTAGGAAGTAGAGTTCTGAAGTTGGTGGTTCTGGAAAATTATTAACAGACAGCTTAGATTTAATTTTTTAATAGCTGAAAGAGATAACCAAGGAAACCCTTTTCCTATTAAAGGGCAGTCACAACTTTATATTGAATGCCATGGCATTAGCAATTTAATATAGAGATTAATCTAATCTGGACATGAGCCTTTCAGTACTTTAACAAGTAATTTTTTAGCCTTAAACATAATTTATACAAATGCACCAATCTAACAGTTTACTTTCTTTTCTTAGTGCAATTAATTAACTTCAGCTAGCCATCTTCAACGTTTTACTACCTCAGACACACATAAGTTGACTTCAAAGAAACTATGTCTCTAAGTAGACTTTGTATGCAAGTGCTGCAGTTTACATAGAAGACTTTATTTAAAACAAAAGGCTCAGAATTAGAGAAGGTCAAGCAGGAGAAAAAAGAAAGACACAGAAATACATAAAAAAGCATGAGAAAATATCCCAGAGATTTTGATGAATAAATACGAAGAATGGCACAGCTCTACGGGCTGATAGACAAACTGTCACCTTCCATAAAGGGCAAGAAGTCCACAGCCACTCTGCACAAAGCAGACTGGCCACACCAGTGTTGCACGTGCAGGGGCAGTGGGATTCCTTCGCAGCTGCAGCAAATGAAGCTGCTCGCTGGGTCTTTGTAATTAGAGGAGGAATGTGATAACCACGGTGGTCTAGACTGCTACAAGTAAAAACAACAAGTCCCAGAATGAGTGGCCCTTGGTCTGAAGTGGCTGTTGTCAGGATGAGGCACGTTTAGGAAGTAGTCCCTCGAATACCTTGTGATAAACACACGTGGAGAAAATAACACGAAAGAACAATGTAGTTAACTAAATAAAAGGTTAAAGAAAATAAACAATATTTTTGCAGCTTAGCATTTATTTGTGAACTGTTGGTGCAACTCTATGCTTGAAAGAAAAGCTATAAGGCTTTGGTAGCTTGACAAGACAATGTACAAGCTTGAATGAAATGTTCAGCTTAAGGAATTAGAATAAATCTGATGACTGATGTGCTACTGAACGTGACAGACTGTCACCTGTTTTAAACAGGATCTCTGTAGGATGTACTTAAAGCAATGTTTTCCCATTACCTTAAATACACTAAGACATTTCCCAATGAATTTTGACTAATCTATTAAGACAAAAGATCTTCTCAAACTCTTGCCATTTCAATAAAATAATGAAATAGCCATTCAGTTTACTTGCATAATTAATTCATGCTGACACTGTACTTCCATGTTTAATTTACATCCAGTCACAAAAGCATGCAACAAAAATGATTACTCTAGCTTCCCAAATTAACTATAAAATTATAAGATATGTGCAACAAGTGATTAAAGCAGCTTATCTAAACTATATTCATATACAGATTTTCACATATAGAAATATCAAATTATTTATCTGTTATCAAAGCAGAATTTATACAAAAATAGGTCCAGGCATTCTTCAATAGCTTTTTAAAATCAAGAAAAAAAAGATTAAAACCCCTACAGTGAAATGGTACTGTGACACATAGTTAGAGATATATTAAAAAACAAACTTTAGTTTTAATTTGGCCAAATCCTTAAAAATTGTAACCCGTTACTTTAATTATGTACATAGACACAGTGCATGTATAAAATATAAACAGTGTAAAATAAGATAAAAATTCCTGGAAGGCAATTTATGCTATTTTAAAAACCATACAAGCATCAAAAACTTGGGCAAGATCTAGGCTGAAACAGGAATATCCTTCCTCCATGTAAATAGTCTCTGTAGGAATTACTGAGGTGTTTTAGCATGTCCTTATCCTGCAAATAATGACTCCAATCTGTCCTACAAACAAAAAAATATGGAAAAAAGGATTTTGTGACATCCACCTGGAATCTGTACCCAGGGAATGGGTATAATTGCTCATTAGAGATAAAGCACAGTAACATCAGTTTGAGCCACACTGTATTTGCAAAGCTGAACAAGGAAGCCAGCACAACTCCCCAGCTTGTACAATCCACTTCCGAAGGGGAATAAGAATCAAACAACCACCAAAGTCATTCAACTTTCAGAAAAGGCTAAGTGTGTCACAGAGGCACATCATTTAAGATGCTTTAGCTATCCAGTGAATTTTCCTCAGAGTTGGTTGATTGATGTTCGACTATAACTTCATACCACATATTTCTAAGAACAGAACAGTCTGTATCGTTTACCTCATAAGTGTCAGTATTAGACTAATTTATGTTGCCAGTTTTCTTCACTGCTGTACAAGAGTACCACAGCTACTGGTAATTAGCCCAGGAGAAAAACTGTTTCTAGGCATGGGCCAGATTACAAGTATATACCACATGTATTTTACTGGCAGAATAGAGTTAGCATTTTGAAAAATGCTTTGCATTATAACTAGTGAGTTTATGTTTCCAAATAAATGTTAAAATCAGAGTATTAAAGCTTTGCCCGGTCCTGCTACTAAGATGCAAATTTAAGCCATAAAAAAAGTTCAAGGATCTCAGTCAAAACAGTTTTGCTTATAAGACTGAAGCTATGTGTCCCTTCTTCCCACATTTGCACTCAGAAACCACTCAGACCTCAGAAGACCAACAGACCTTCTTCAATCAGTTGTTTCATAGATGTTCAATACAGAAGATGACAAGCCTCTGCACAACCTCTGCTGTTTTCTGTGTTTTGCAGGAGTTCTTTATATGGCTCGGTTACCATAATCTTCTTCCTCATGTAATGTAATCTGTAAATAAAAATCACTGTACCAGGGATAAAATCTCATGCTACAGGAAACTATCAATAGGTCTTTGAGGTACTCTATACTGTCAGGAGAAAAATGTATTACTTATGCTTATATCAGAATTACAAATTAATCTCTTTCAGTTACCACCTGTGATCTTTTGGATCAAGAAAGAACCAGAGCCCTGAAACCCTGATACCTCCCAAAGCTTTTCACAACTGCTAGCTCTATATTTCTATCATCTTCCCTGGGTCAAAACGTCAGTCCTCACAACAACCTCTGCTATTCAACATGTGCTGCACTTCCCTGCTAAATGCTTCAGGCACTACATAAAATCTCTCAAAGGACTCAGGTGCTGATACATAAGGAATGCTGAACACACAGAGGTGGTCCCCACTTTCTTCAGAGCAACTGCCAAATCAACTGATGCATCAAGCACAGAAAAACAGTGGTTATCAGTCATCTTTTCATAATGTTCTCCACGCACTGGCAGGTGCAAGACTAGGTGTTTCTGTGTTTTGTTTTTTTAAAAACATTTAAAGGCCAAGTTTAATGAAGGCTTGTCTTATTTCCCTCACCTTCCAATGACCAGTATACCCACTCTGTTGATTTTACCACTCATTTCACGTTTTATACAAGACTATTAAGCTCCTCTTTTGCTTCTAAGGGCAAACATCCACTGGAATGTCATTTTCTGAACATTTTGTCTTTTCACCTCTACCCTGTATTTCACTGAAAGCTTTACTGTCAAACTTCTTCTGAAAAAGCCCCCTTCTCTCCAAAGAAAACATCCTTTTAACAAGAACATGAGCTAAAACTTTGTAACCATGCCCTTTGTGGAGGGGGGGGATGTTCCATAAATGCTCAAGTCAGACATTTATATTCTCCTACAGCTTACTTTTTGTTGCTAATATCACTGCCTCTGCTAGTAGCTATATCAAAATTCAAAAAACACAAAAACATGACTACTCTAACAATGGCTCAAAACAAAAGGGCATGATCATTCTCAAACAAACCAATGATGGCTTAAGATACATTGTTAATGCCAAATCTACATGTTGCAACTTCATTCATATGTAAGAAGTCACTGTAATAACCAATTGTTGCATATAAGTTAAATTTCTTCTAAATTATTAAAAAAAGTTTAAAAATTGATACTTAGTGAAGTAGATTATATTTATCTAAATTTACAAATTTCTCCCTCAAAAAATTAAGCTGTATATCTGTATGTGTCTATCATCAATGCTGCTACAAATTTACAAAATGCTTTTCATAGAGTACTTTTACTCTTGAGAAGTTATGTTACTACTTGTACTTACTCTGGTTTGAATGGAGTTAACTTCCTTCATAACTGCCCACATCATACTGTGTTTTGGGATTACAGCTATACCAGTGCTGACAGCATACCAGTGTTCTGACTATTGCTTACACTGCTTCCACAGCATCAAGGCTTTCTCTTCCCACCAACTCTGTCACTCCAGAGAGTAGACTGAGGCTGGGCAAGAAGTTGTGAGCAGACAGAGCTGACCTGAACTGGCCAAAAGGATATTCCATACCATGTAATGTCAAGCTTAGCAACACAAACTGGGGTAAAGCAAGAAGGGGGTGTGTGGTTTGTCTTCCAAAGCAGCTGTTGCTCAGAGACTGGCTGGACATTGGTACGATGAGGGTGAGAGGCAGCACGTGACTTTGCATCATTTTTTTGTTGTTGTTTTTGGCTTGTTTGGTTGGTTTGTTCTTCCTTATTTTTCCTTTTCTTATTAAACTGTCTTTGTCTTAGACCATGAGTTTTCTTCTCTCCTGCCTGCTGAGGGGAGCAGTGAGCAACCAGTTGTGTGGGTGCTTAGCTGCTGGCTGGGGTCAACCCACCACGTGTGACTGTCCATTTTCTCCCTCCAAAGCACAAGGATATTCACAGTTGTGGTTTGTGTCTGTTTTTCAAAAAGGCATTGAAACAGTAACAAACTGGAATACTGTCTAGAGCTTCCTCTCCAAAGTGCAACAAATAAGTGGGTTTGAATGACTGGAGTAGTGCCGTATTAATTTGCTATCACAAACCATACAATGGCTTAGGTTGGAAGGGACCTTGAAGATCATCTAGGTCCTACCACCCTGCCATGGGCAGGACACCTTCCACTAGACCAGGTTGCTCAAAGCCCCGTCTAACTGTGTGCCATGTTAAAGAAAATCCTTGATTTCATTTTTGCAAACCATAAGCAAAAGTGACTATTAACCATTAAAACAAATAAAGCAAACTAAATTATACAAATCCAGTAGAATTCTAACTCAATAATTTATTTTTGACAAATGCTTTCACAATCTCACTTTTTAGTCCATTCCCTAACATCTGAATGCCAGTTTCACACACGTAATGAACAGCAGGTAGAAACACATTTTCAAAGATTATTTCATATTACAACTTAGCTCAGTATTCATATAGTCACCAGGCAAATCTGCAGGCTTTGCGAATGACTTAATTTTTCTTTTGAGATATAAGGTACTGTACAGGAGTGTTACTGCACAGAAATATTAGTCAGAGCAAGAACACCATGCTCTTTCCATTGTTTTGAAATGTAAACATTAAAACACTTGGAATTTCAAATAAAAAATGCAGGGTATATATTATAAAATTGTGTATCTGTTACAATCACAGAATACTACTAATCTGGCAGATATTTTAAGCACATACTTATTGGCATGAACACAACAAAAAAACCCACAACAAGAACAAAACCTTACTATCTGTTATCTCAAACATTATCCTCCTGTCTCCCTTTAAAATTAAGAACTGTATCTCACATTTTCAAATAAAATCAGCACCTTGCTATTTAATAACTGCATTAGAGTAACTTGTCTACATACAAAACTGCATCAGGTAAACTGATTTCTAAAAGAAGTTACAAACAACCTGGATATTTTTCACAGTTTTACAAGTGGCCCACACAAATGTCAACAAACCAAGTCCACTGTAACATTTAGTTGAACCAAATAGTACATTTCTGGGCTGCAGGTGTGGACACACACCATGCAAAAGAGGGAATATGCAAGATTAGCTACTGCTGATTTTGAATTTCTGAACTGCACCATTTGACAATTTTCTATACTCAAAAATACACTTTAAAAAAGATCAGCTGTTAGCATTAGTAAGAAGCAAAAATACAAAACTAAACTCCAAAACTTAATCTGCTTTGTAAGTTTCTTTAGAGCTTCTCAGAGGCCCTGTTTTCAGTGGTCTCAACCAAGATTTGCCTCAGGACATGCAGTTGACTCAGAACTTAACTGAAAAAGGAAAACATGTGACCAACTAGAAGCCTCTCATACTTGCAGAACTCTGGAACAGATCAGGATATTTCACCTATCACCTGTCCCCCATGAACACTGCAAAACTGTCCCTAAGCATCTGAGCACACAGTAACTGCCTTACTTGCACAGCTAATACTAGACATTTAATTTTAAACCCATGTTCATTTATTACATATAAATAAAACATCACAGATACATGCTCAAGAAGCCCCTCCTGCCTGGTGCTCAGGTCAGAAAGGCTACAGGTATGCTCACCAGCTTGTTCAAGGCTGGCTGCTGGGACAGGGCTCCATCTACTGGTGTGTGATCCTGCATGCCTATGGGAAGAACTGCTGGGGAAAAAAACCAAACCAAACTCTGTGTTTCCTAATGATATTCAGAAGATATAATAACAAGGTATTCAGAAAACACTACTAGTTAGAAAAAACCAGGCAACCAAATACAGGCACTCGCACATGTTAGTGTGTTGTACGCATATGAACTCACACATACTATGCCCGTTGTATGCATATGACATCTTTTAATATCCATTAATATTTACAATATGTATCTCAAAAACTATTCTAAAGAAGCACCATTTTTCTACAAGATGAAGCATATGACTACACTTTCCCAATCCAGATGTAAAGCTTTATTGTTTCTTCTTAAAGCAAGCAAATAAGCAAACAGATAACTCTCCAAACCCACTGAAAATTCTGTAATATTTGCACAATTTAAGGCACTAGAGGTGGTTTTCTTTTTCCTTAAGATAAGAGAACTCATTAAACACACAGAAGCAAAAAAGTTTCAGTAGGAGACTGCTATCAGTATTCATCAAGGGTATTTCTGCACAATAGCAGTTACAGCTACAGCACGTCTAACTTTAAAGATTGACTCCTGCTGTCACATGCAGCATTTCTCAAATTGAGCCATTTAAACCTTGCCTTACTAACCCCACTGTGCCTTCAACTCATGCCTGGGAGTGAAAAAGAGCAGTATCTTTTCCTCCCCAGGACCCTCTGTGCCCCTCAGCCAAGACTACTGTGCTCTGGCTGCAGAAGAGCAGCCAGAACAGAAATCAGCAGCAGTTCAGGAGCTACCTGAGCTCACTTTGAACAAGCTGACCGTGGTGAGAAATTAGATGGTGCTTGCCCAAGCTGCCATCACATCTAGGTAGCAAGGGCCAACAAACCAGCTGACCAGTCCTCCCAGTTCTATTCTCCAAGGCATGTCTAGCAAGACCAGCAGCTAAACTTAAAACCCTGTGCAACAAAAGAGACAGTGCAAGAAATGGACAGTGAGCTCCACAACTCCACCCCACCTCTTTTCTTTAAACGTTCTGCCTCACACTCAACACAATGTTGAAGGCATCTAAGTGAGGCTCAGTGCAAAGAGAATCTTGGAAATACCCACATTGGTCACACAGTATCTAAAACATAGGAAAAGATGAGACTAGTCAGGAACACCTGGAAACAAGAGACAGTCACAGCAAGAAGGCAGGAATGGAGCATGGAGCAATAAAGCCAAGGCTCTATGTAATATCCTATAACATAAGGATAACCGGTGAACCAGGACATCAGGGAATTCACATAGTTCCTCTTGGGGCTCAGTCTTCCCAATTTAGCTTGTTGCCAATAAATTACAGTTGAAGAGACTAATGGAAAAAATCTCCTACAAGGAACTTGCACAGCACCACAGGATGAGAACGGAATACTGTCTTTTTTTCCTTTTTTATTTTAACTTTAAGGAAAAGCAAATTTCAAACCTCGAAGGTGGCTTTTCACTTGCTAAATTCAAATTTCAATCAAACTTCATTTTAAAATACAACTCAGCAGAACTATGGGGTTGCTGATGTCTCTTTAAGGAAAATGACATCAGTGCAGGCTACACTTGAGAAGGATATAGGTGTGGAACTACATCCTTTTTCATCATACGGTCAGGTGCAAAGTGAAAAGTTTAACTTCAAGATTCCTGTGGTCTAATGAAAATAAATACCATTACAAACAGATCCAAGAACACAGACATATTAAATACTGTTTGTTTGTCTTCAGATACAGATCATGGGAACAAAGATATTTAATTACTTCAAGACTAATTTTGATTTCATTTTAAGTTGTTTACACTGTCAGCAACCTCCTGGTATTCTGACAACTAGCAGAGGCAAAAAAAAAAAAAAACAATGAAAAAAGTGGAAAAAAGTCAATTAGCATCTACGAGAACAGTTTTAAATTGGTGTCTAAGCATTTGACTGGCGTATTTTGATCACGCTGAGCAACTAAATGTCTACAATACAAGAAGAATCACTCATCTAGTAATATTTATAATAAAGGAAATTCAATTAAAAATCAGAACACATTTCCATAGCTCTACAAAAACAGCTACAAAACTTTCAACAAATCTTAAATTTGTAGAGGACGTTTCACAGTGTCAATCTCCTCATTACAAGGAAGTTACTATGGAGCAAACTGGTCAAGTGTTTATGTCAAACTTCGGACAAGGAAAACCACATCCTAACACTCTGCTATAATAGCAAATGGAAAAACTGCCTGTATCTGTGCACAAACAAAAAGTGCACTATAGAAAAGCATGACAAAAAATACTGCTTTGTCTCTTATGCTCATATCTAAAAATTTACACAACCAATTTAACACATTTAACCTAACGCTAAGAATGCCTGTAGAATCTTAAATTTTATTTACTTGAATGTGAACCACAAGAACAACACATTGAGAAATAGCATCTTAAGGCAAGTCTAACTGTGGATCAAAGAAATTTTAAATTAAGAACAGTACTAAATTGTGCCTTTCTAAAAGTAAGACTAATAACTTTATTAAACTATTTTACTGATATTAATGATTTTATTATATCAACACTACTAATGATATTATAGGATGGGTATAATTTAGGCAACTACAACAAGCATAAATCATAATATCCAAACAGGACACTGCATTAGATACATATCTTCACATTTTGCCATCTAATCTCTCTCAAACAGTAATAGCTTTTTTAAAGAAATACATAACTATCTATCATACCATTACTAAGAGAAATAAATGCTTAAAAAAAAGAATACATATTTGCGTGTAACTTCTTTCAATAGCATTGAAGAGGCCACTGGAATGTCTTAGATTTTTTAATTATGGTCAGTCAATGTTCTCAGATCTTGGTAACTAGGTTTATCATTTTGGCAGTCAATGATGCTCCTAAAATTAATGAAATTTTTTCTACAATACATAGAAAAAACCCAACAAAAACACAGCACAAACCATTTTTTTATTTCCCATCAGATGTAACAGGCAAGCACTAAGAATGGTTCCACTTTCTTACCTCTTGATACATCAGAATTAACAAGGAGAGAGAGTCAAATACATACATTATGAAATAGTGCAATGAAAGAAAGCCAAATCAGAGCTGATTATTCCCAAAGGAAACAAGTGAAGAACATCTTAAAAAGAATGTTCATAATATGAAGACCTATACATATTTAACTTTGTTCATGAAAAACTGAAACAAGACAAAATAGTATTTTAAATTGTGTAACCATTCTGCAAAAAAGAAATATTTTAATACTTTTCATTTCCATGCACCTCAACAGCCATGCCTTGGAAAGCTCTACTCCCTTTTCACCAAGCTAATCTAAGCTTAGTATCATTCACTTGTTAAAATGGCAACTCAGAACACTTTCAAGTTCTACTCCCACCAAGGGTAAGTCACACACACGCCCAACCATGAAGCAATTCTTCAGCACTAAATACTCCCTTTACAAGTCAACAGTACTATTTATAAGCTAAAATACAAGTCAACTTGTAAATTGACTTAAATAAATTACTACCATTAAAGATCTGGTCTATTTGCTTCAAGTACAGCAATTTTTGATCCCATGTTAAACTGTCTCATAGTGGAGCATCATACAGCATTTTCAGAACAGTTTTGATTCAGACACAACCCTGCTATCATTTCATGAATCCTGACGGAAACTGCCACCCCCTCCCTACAAAGACTTATTCAATGACCAAGCATTTTAATCCTTCTTTGTCCTAATACTACAGTACTGAACCAGATTAGATTTTTCTAATTTATTTCACACTTAACATTTAGTGCATAGCTAATCAGAATATTACTATTTAAATGAATGTATAACTTAAAGATCAAATTCTGTCTTCAACAGATTTACATAAAAAGGACATAAAGCATAACATTTCTCTACCAGCATGTTATGTGGATCTCCTTAACTCAATTTGTTATGGACTTCATGGTGCCAAAATTAATGTCCTCCAGGAGCTGAACTCATTATGTCTTCCAAACTCAAAGTGTAATCCCATGCTTCTGTGACTGATGGAAGTTTTGCCATTCACTTAAAGATAAGGTGGATCTGTTCCTTGGTTTGCTACTCTAGCAAGAGATACTGAACAAAATGATACCACTGATGCTGTCTTTACTTCTTTCTATTACATAACCGATACTGTGAACCAGTCCCATGTATTTCAGTCTGTGCTAAAAACAAAACCAACATGTTGATTACAATGTTCACTACACATGAAGTCAACAACAGAAGTATATGCTTTTTTCAATGTGAATTTCCAGAATACATTTCAAGAACAATGAGAGCCACCACTCTGTGGTCACTCATGGATCCTACTCAGCCCCTCATCCCCTTCCCTACACCATAACCCACAAGAGCGTTCCTGCAAGTCATCTGGTGCACATGTAGCACACCCAACTCACAACACACATACAAATAGTTCCCCACTAGGCACCTGACCCAATAAACTCCTACATGCCTGCTAGAGAAAAGCACAGGTCAACAAAACAAAAACAAAAAAGAAAAAAAGGAAGAAAATGAGCTGTGGCCAAAATAAAGTTGACCATAGGCCACAGGTGTCACAACTCTAACTTTAAAAAAAAAAAAAGCTTTCAAAATAATTAACTGAATCACTGAATTTTAATTCCTCTGAAAAGCATGAAATAAATATAACAATGCCTTCGACAAGGTGCATCCAAGTGCAATGGTACACAGAAAATAAAATAAGCTGTTTTCATATAAACAGTAAAATAGAGAGTAAACCCATAAACAACACATACTGCATCACGATAGCTAACCACTGGCATTCAATTTAAATGTTCATGTCCGTTACTTGCACCTGGGACAGATTAGCCGTGCCTGTTTCACACTTCATGAAAAAGGTTCAAGAAATTTATTTTACAGAAGTGTACCCTACACATGTGATCATTTTGAAAAATATGATTTCATTGATACTATGAATACCAAAGATCAATCTGAGCAATATCTCATGTGGTGGGCTGACCCCAGATAGAATTCAGGTGCCCACCAAAGCTGCTCTATCACTTCCCTCCTCAGCTCATGGAATGAGATAAGAACAGGGAGGGATCACACACACACTACCGGCAGGGGCAAAACAGACTTGATTTGGGGAAATTAATTTATTGCCAATCGAATGAGAGAAGGGTAATGAGAAATAAATCCAAATTTTAAAACAACTTCCCCTCAACTCCTGCTTCTTCCTGGGCTTAACTTTACTCCCAGTTTTCTCTACCTCCTCTCCCCCAACCCCCTGCCATAGAGCAGGGGGAGGGGAACACGGTTTACAGTCAGTTCATCACACATTGTCTCTGCTGCTTCTTCCTCCACAGGAGGAGGATCCTCACACTCTTCCCCTGCTCCAGCATGGGGTCCTCCATGAACTTCAGCATGATTCTTTCCCACAGGCTACCGTTCTTCACAAACTGCTCCAGCATAAGTCCCTTTCATGTGATTCAGTCCTTCAGGAACAGACTGCTCCAGTGTGGGTCCTCCATGAGCTCACAAGTCCTGACAGCAAACCTGCTCCAGCGTGGGCTCCTCTCCACAGGTCCACAGGACCTGCCGGGAGCCTGGTACAGCACAAGCTTCCCACAGGGTCACAGCCTCCTTTGGGTACATCCACGTGCTCCAGTGTGGGGTCCTACATGCACTACATGTGGGTATCTGTTCCACTGTGGATGTCCATGGGCTGCGGGGGCACATCCTGCCTCACCATAGTCTTCACTATGGGCTGCAGGGGACTCTGCTCCGACGGCTGGAGCACCTCCTGCCCCTGCTCTGATGGCTGGAGCACCTCCTGCCCCTCCTTCTTCACTGACCTTGGTATCTGCAGAGTTGTTTCTCTGACACATTCTAACTTCTCTCTCCAGTTGCAAGTGCGAATTCCCCCCTCCCCCTCCTTAACTCTGTTATCCCAGAGGTGCTATAGCCATCACTGATGGGCTCAGCCTTGGCCAGGAATGGATCCATCTTGGAGCCGGCTGGCATTGGCTCTGTCAGACGGGAGGGAAGCTTCTAGCAGTTTCTCACAGAAGGGCCGCCCCCCCAACCCCATATCTCCCCCGATAAAAAAACCTTGCCATACAAACCCAATAAACATCTAAACTATTTTTAAAATTCTAATACATAGTACTCTTTAATATACCAAAGGCCACTCTGCAGAAATTGTCAGTTTGCACTTTAACCTGTCCTTAAAAGACAAAAGCCCACATCAAGAATCAGTATGGAAAACAAAAGCCTGCTGTTATAGTTTCTGTATCATGGCTCCTGAAGCTAGCAGGGAGCATGTCAACTATCCTATCACTTAAAAAAAGGGGGGCTGAAAGTAGCAGACATTCATCTAAACAACTGAGCATTCATACTCTTTCTTTCCATAGCTGTATCTGTTCTGCAAATAAAGGTTCAATGCTGTTCCTCTTACCTCTTTCAAAACCATTCTCCTTTGAAAGGAAAAGGCTAAAGGCAGCAGTCATACTTTCAGGAACATCCGTCAGTTGCAACATTAACTTACACTTAAATTTGTCAATAGACGGCAGCCCAGAAGGGTTGTTTGTTTGTTTTAAAAATAAGCTTCAAAACATCTATTGCTGATGTAAGATAACAGATGCAAAAGTGAAAAGAAGCTTGTGCATAGATTTGGGAGATTCGCACTAAAGTGAGTATCAAGTCAGATCAGCAATTCATAATTTACAAACACTCCACTATCAGCATGCTGCCATTAACATGTAACATCTACTCTACTGTATGTCGGGCAGACTAAAAAGGAGGTAACAAAAATATCCATTAGGATATCTCCCAAGTTCACATGACTAATTTTACACAAAACTGTAACCTATAGGCAGGACATCCTCCCTCTTCACCCTCAGCTCATGTGTACCTTCTTGCTTTAAATTCTAGTGAATAATTTATTGATTCTTTCCACAGAGAACTACCAAACCCATATTTTCTCTCCTCCTATAACCCTTTCCAGCAAGCTCTGAAAACTTCCTTAACTTTTTTACTAACCTACACACCCTCAAAAACTGAAAGCCCCGCAAACTGCAAAAAGCTATATGTGAGCCACAAGGCACTAGCACCATACTCCTATTTCTGCCAGTAATACAATATGTTGGGTTTGTCTTGCTGCAAGAGAAATACTAAGCCTGACAATTGTTTTGTTTCTTACCGGTCAAGAATAGAGTTTAACACCATAATAATACACTTCTAACTTAGCATCATCTAGAATGACTTCTAACAAGCAGGGAGATAGATTAACAGTATGTGAAGAAAAGTAACATTGCCTTCTCCAAAACAGGCAAACTAATAATAAAAACAGAAATTAAGTGAATCCAAAACCAAAACAAAACAAACAAAGAAACAAAAAGGAAAGAAGTCTCATTAGCTATCATGTCAAAATTGGGGAAAATATTTTTAAAATTTAATTTGTTACTCACTACTATTGGACAGAATAGTCCCCATAACAAACTGTAATGTGAAGCATCCTGTAAAGAACTTGCAGTACTACTGTAAGAAAATCTGTAATGACTACAAAAACTAGTAGCAGCAGCTGTAACTATGTTTTCAAATCCTGTACATTATTTTACCTTCCCAGTCCCTCTCTTCACTTTTCGTACTGCATCCAGAACTGCAGTAACTTCTCCTTAGCTGGACAGGCAAAATAAGTCTATCACATTCAAGAGCCTGAAATCAGTGCTAATTCCTGTACCAGTGACAAAGCAAAGGAGCTCGTAGCTGTCACACTGATGGTACCTCACTGGTGTATACACCTCTGTCTCACACATCTCATTCAGCTGAGGGACCTTGTCATGAGTGATGGTATTTTGCACACTAAACAGGAAAATAAAACAAAAATAGAACTACCACATAACACAGCATGTTTAACCAGTATGACATAGTTTTAACTCCTGTTAAACCCCACCAGATACCTTAGTGCCATAATATATTCAAATAAACAAACAATCCAAGTTTCAAGTTAAACCAAAGTTGCACATTCCCAGAGAAAAACTAGTCAAGTATAGATGCTCAAGGACATGTTCAAGGACAAGGCAAGCACATCACTGCATTTCACTAAGACCCACAGGTCCTAGAACCTCCAGAATTTGCAGCTCTAAGATCTGCTGAGCCTGAAGCACATTGCTGTGGTTAACCAATTCTTCTTCCACAACTAAACCCTTGCAATTTAAGGCAAGCCACTGTTCTATCAGTAGTTAGCACTTGCTGGAATACTAAAAAAAGACACTACAGCGCTCTGAATTCCCAAACTCGGGCTAAAGAAACTCTTACGGCAACCCACCTACAATCATCCCAGCCCCCTGAAAGTGTACCTAGACCCAGTTGAAGCTGTTCCACGGACAAACATCGAAGGGTGTGCTGTTTCAGGTAGAATAGGCCTTTGGGTACAATTACTGAATGTTTTTCTCCCAAACTGTTCACACTGAGAAACCATAACGTTTTTCCTCACACGAAACAGACCTTCACAACACCATCAAGAATTCTTATTAGTAGGAAACTTCATTACAATAGGATCTGAGGTATACAACTCATTGGGACTTCCTAAACAGCTTTTATTGAAGTCATAAATATTTTTAAAAAACCCCACAAACTTTATTTTGGCAAGTTTTTTGGTGCGGGTTTTTTTTTCCTTTTCTAAAATGTACTACTACAATGCCGAGAACCCTCCACACTTTGTTCTCACCTGACACTAAAGATCCAGCACCGACCTCCTGAATTTGTTCAGGGCTGGTTTCACCTCACACTGTCCAAGCCCCCTTCCCAGCGCTGTCCCCCTCTCGGAAAGCGGCTGCCTGTCCGTCCCTTCCCTCCCTGCTGAGCCTTTGGGACTCCAAATCGCGCATCCCCGCATGGACAGCTTGACTCCCCGTATCTCCAGCTGCGGAGCGGGCGGTAGGTCGGGCAAGTCGGGGGAGGAAACATTAACCCAGCCCAGGGGCTGCCACGGCACACGCAGCCAGTGGGTGCAGCAAGGGCCCGGTGGCGGCGCGGCCCCGGGGGCGGAGGAGGCGCGGAGGCCGGGCAGGGCCGCTTGCCCGCGGGGAGGCGCTGAGGGCAGAGCGGCCCCTCCTGACGCCGCCTCGGCGGGACGCGACGCCACTGCCAAGCCCTGCCGCAGGGGATGGGGTGAGTTCCCCCCCGAGCGCCGCGGGGCAGCCCCGGGGAGCGCCCCCGGCCCGTTACCTGCGCGCTCCGGCCCCGCCGCCGCCGCCGCAACAACAAAGCCGCGAAAGGCGGGGGGAGGGGCGGGCGCGCGCCCGCCGCCCTCGGGAGCGCGCAGCGGCGGGGCCGCGGCCCGGGGGCGGGGCGAGGCGGCGCGGGCGCGGGGATGGGGCGGGGCCGGGCCGGGCGGGGTGCGGAGCTCGAGGGGCTGGTTGGCGGGAGTATCGCCTGCCCGCCCTTTTTCTCCGCTCGGGCAGTTGTTTCTTTTGACGCTGTTAGTGCTGGGGTGCTGCCCAGGCTGGCCAGGGACGGAATTCCCTACTAAGGAACGTAGTAACCACAAATGGAGAGACAGACCCTGCCAGGGATATCGAGGAGGAGAATGGAGTGGCGCACCTGTACTGGTGGGGAAGAGGTCATATGGAAATGGGATTAAGCCTAGAAGTGCTTTATGAAACCTGCACAGTGGGAAGGTTGCCCTTTTTGGAGAGAGGAGAGAGGAATGGATGGATGTGCCATATATAAAAAAGACTGTCAGCAGAGGAATTGAATTGTGTTGAAGTGCACAGATCTAAGGTTTGAATACTGTGAGACAAACTTAATAGTTTCCTAACAAGACTAGAGTTTATTTTTTTAAGGAGCAGGTTACTATTCTGTAAACATCTATGTAATTTACATGCCCTGTGACCATTATTTTTCACTTTGTTCATGTAAACCTTCTTTTTGTTGCAGTGACACTTTCTGTAGAGAACAAATCTAAGTGACCAGTTTCTGCATCCTCTGATCAACTCTAAATTCTCTTTGCTGTGGAACTACTGTTGCAAGTCCACCTTAATACTAGATTTGCTATTTGAACCAAAGGGAACAGTGTACAGGAACATCTAAATCTCTGAAACTAAAAAGCAGCAATGCTTCAGCATCTGATTTTTGAGGATAGGGAACACCGGAGGCTTGATGATCCTGCTATATTTATTGAGCAGCAGTCTCAAAGAGTCCAACCAAGGGAACTAAGGCAAATGCTAATGAAACATTGAAGATGAGATTTTAATTACTTAAAGGTCAGCACATTCGAGGTTTATCAGTTTAAGGGAGTTATTCCGTATTCCTACAGTGATGCCCACTCAGCTCTTACAAAGATAAAAAAATTCACATTACTGTTTATTTGCTGATGCATGCAAATTATATAACAATGTTATATCTGAATATTATTCCTTTTTGTGATTAGGGTCTTGGTCTTTTAACACTTTCTCAACACGTCCGTATATTTTCTATGTTCCCATCACTTTCATTAGCAATAAACCCTTTGTTTTTTTCTAACTTTTGTTCTACATTACAAAAGGCTACATTTCCTTTCAAGCTTGGAACCTCTACTCAGTTGGTAACATTTGTTGCTAGACTATCACAAAACACTCACAGGCACTCAGCAAACTGATGTATCAGAACACCCGTATGGCTGAACTATCTAGTCTTTCAATGGTGCTGCCGCTGGAAATGAGCCCATGCTGTCCCCCACGTTGTACTCTGGCATCTTCCAGAAAAGCACAGTTTGGCCTTGCTGCAAGCAGTGTTGGGGTCTGTCAGCACTGGTGCTATGTCCCAGCACTTCAAGCCCATGCCCTGGCACCGTTTTATTTACTAAGATGGGCCAACAGGTCCGTGTAACACATGTAATAGTTACACTCCATGTGACAAAATACCCGTGTCCTTTGAACATCGAGGAGCTGGATCTAACCTTTAGACTAAAGGTTTTAAAAGAACAGCACGCTTCAGAAACAGCCTGTGAGCCGAGCGGCAGAAGCGACCCTTACTAGAAGTGGAGCAGTAGGGGATCTGCGGGTGTTAGCTGGATCCCAGCAGCGGTGGGGAACAGGACTGCAAGTGTGCGCTGTATGGCACCAGCCCCGAGGCGGGAGGACACGGCCCGAGCCCGAGGAGGCGCCTGGCCTGCCTTCTCCCGCCAGCACCCTGACAGCCGCCAAAGCCTCGCTCCCCGCCCCAGCCTGGGCGATCCCAGCGCCGGCCGCCCCGGCTGTGCCCTAAGAGAGAGAGGCTGCCGTTTTCTTGGCTGGAAGCGACCGGAGAGCCCTTCCTCCGCTGCGATCGCCAGCCCGTGCCCTGCCCGGGGCCGCCCTCTGCCCGCCGACTGCCAAAGGCCGCCGCGGGGCCCCGCGGCCCGGCGCCCCCGCCCCCCGGCGGTCGCGGCCCCCCGTCCCGCCCGCAGATAACCGCGGTCCCGCCGCCCCCC
>NW_016690344.1:924187-1070620 GCF_001604755.1 Lepidothrix coronata | reverse complement strand
TTTTTTTTTAAGAGTTAGGTTTCCAGCTGCATTGGAATCTATTAGGATTTTGGAGTCTAATTCTTTTAAACTCCTTTGAAAGTAAAATCTTTTCTTTTGAGAGGTGCTTATTTCAGGAGTAGACAAAGTTGATTACCCTGGATAGCAGCACCTCCTTTGAATTGGATCTCTAAGGAGGAAAGCCACTTGTCGAAGTAAAACTGTCAAATGCGAATACAGTACTAAAAACAGTGTTTGGTCTTCATATCGCTAGAGGCATTAGGCAGAAAACGTTATTACAAGGTATGGTAACCAGCTTACTCTGTGAAACACCTTAGGTTATTTGTTCCCTATGAATGGGAGAGGGAGTGGGATGGATGTACAGGAAGCACTTTAAACAGCAGGAAAATTGTCTATCCCCACTCCCCCTTGTGTTTAACTAATTTGTTTTTATTATTTTTCTGACAGTTTTATGGGAATTAAAGTTAGGAGCAGTGTTCTATGTTTTCTTGGGTGCTCTTTTCTTGCTTTTAAGCCATGCAATTTGCATTCCCATGTTATTAAAATGATCAGTTCATGCTCAGGGGTAGTTTCAACTAGCTGAGCACTAGTAACTATCTTGATTTGAAACCGTAATATTTTAAAATGCTTAAACCTTCTTTTCTCTGAAGTCTTTTAAGGCTGAAATATTCTCTGAGGCCACAGTACATGCTCAATGTCTTTCACTGCCTTGATTTGGGGTTTTGGATGTTAGCAAAGACTTTATATTTAAAAACTAAGGATTGGAAGCAGTCAAATAATATTAGTTTCAAGGAAACCTTCTACAAGCTAAAATATTCCAAGGGAATGCACTTGCTGCAGCCAATGAAGCCATCTTTCTCTGCTGGTCTGAGAAATTAATAGCGTGCTTACCTAGTATTGGACTTGGAGGTTTGGAGGGGAGTTGCTTGGTTGGCAATATGGTGAGGAGAACTTTGGGTGAAGAGAAGACCAAAAGAAAATTAAGGGTGTGTAAGCTGAGATATAAGATATCCTGAACCTCCTCTAGTATGCTTGTAGAAATCAGGAGGACACAGGGACAGTCAGGAAGTTAAGACTTGGACAGATTTTTATCTGTTTCTGCTCAGACAACCATCTACCCATGCTATGTTTTATGAAACATGCTGAAAAGAAAATGTGAATTACTTTTCAAGGTCTTTGCAACCCCTATTACTTTCATCATTACACAGTTCAAAGAGGACAATACAGTATGCAGGACAGTTTGGCTTCAACAGGTCTCTGGGAATAAGGAACAACCACCAGGGAAGCTCAGAGAAACTCGTGCTAGTTTTGGAGCCGGTATGGTTGGATTGCTAGCTTTGGTCTCCTCAACGCTTAAAACCCATGTAACGTGATATTTTTCATCTCATGAGAATATAGCTCCGCGCTGCAGACCAATGCTAGTTGAGGGTATGCAAAATGCCGTGTAATGAAACAGCTGAAGTTACCTTGTGAACCCAGTGGAAATTTTTAAGAGTATTTCCCCACCTACTACAGCATTTCAAACTTTAATTCTGTAACATTTTTCAGTCTCTGAGCATCCCCTTTTCTACCAGCTGATAATACTAAAAATACACTCCTGAATCTGAAAGCCGGATTGAGCTGTTTACTTCATATACTTCTAACTTAATTAAATGTTTTTGTGTTGCCTTAGAAAACCTTGTTTAATTTCAGTGGAAGCTAATCCTCATGCGCTTTCATATACTGTGCTGAATATGCAAAGCTGGAAGCTAGCAAAATTCCTCTAAAATTTCAGTTGAGTCCAGCCTGGTCTTGAACACTTCCAGGAATGGGGCATCCACAACCTCTCTGGGCAAGCAGTTCCAGCACTTCAGCACTCTGAATAAAGAATTTCTTTATAACATTTAATCTAAAACTTCCCTTTTTCAGTTTAAAGCCCTTGCCCCTTGTCCTGTCACTGTCAGTCTGTATAAAAAGTCTCTCTCTGTCCTTTGCATAAGCCCCCTTCAGGTACTGGAAGGCCACAATAATGTCTCCCCAGAGTCTTTTCTTCTCCATGCTGAAGAACCCCAGCTCTCTCAACCTGTCTTTACCTATAGAGGTGCTCCAGCTCGTTGTCCTCTTCGTGGCTTTCCTCTGGGCTTGTACTAACAGGTCCACACCTTTCTTGTGCTGAGGACCCCAGAATTGGATTGCAGCACTCCAGGTGAAGTCTCATGAGAGCAGAGGGGCAGAATCACCTCCGTCTACCTGCTGGTCATGCCTCTTTTGATGCAAACCAGGATATGGTTGACTTTCTGGCCTGCAAGCGCACACTGTTGGCTCAGGTCCTGCTTTTCATCCACAGGAGTCCCCAAGTCCCTCTCTGCAAGGCTGCTCTTGATGACTTCTTGTCCCAGTCTCTATCATGTCTGGAGGTGCCCTGACCCAGCACTTGGACTTCTTGAACTGAAGAAGTGCCACTTCTCAAGTTTGTCCATGTTCCATCCCTCTGTTGTGTCAACTGCACCACTGAGCTGCATGTCATCTGCAGACTTACTGAGAGTGCACTTGATTTCTCTGTCTGTGTCATTGATGAAGACTTTGAAGAGCACTGGTCCCCAGATAGAGCCCTGAGGGACACCACTCATCATTGACCTCCACCTAGATACAGAGCCATTGACCAAAACTCTCTGGCTGTGTCCAGGATGAACTGATGTTGTTTGATCAAGTCATTGCAGTGTAGCAACAAGTTATGAACACCCATTTGCAACTCTTAAATGTGTTTCATGCTATGTGGGTTTTATAAATGTGACAGCTTTTATGTGGTGGTTAAGATATGAATTAATTTTTACATGTTTATGTAACAGTGACAGAAACAAACTAAGAATTTTTCATAACTTCTAACATGTCATGACACCTGTTGTATGCTTAGGACTTTCTGTAGAAACTGGGACCCTGAAAAGAATTTGGTTTTGGTCTATGGACTTAGAAATTGCTTGTAACAAACTCCTTGTAGAACCTGGGGGTTAAATTTTAGACTAAGCTAGTGTTGCCTTGCTTTGATAATCACTCTTGGTTTGACAATCCTGCAACAACTTCATCAGTTCTACTATGTCTTTGTTCCAAGAGCAACACTGAGGAAAGTGAGTAGGTGGCTCAGCTTTATTTATTCTGGCATGTTAGCTAATAGGGACAAAACTTTTTGTATACAGAATCCTCCATGGGTGTGCAATAAGACAGCCTTCAGATTTTGTATATATGGTGAACCTGAGGGTTTTAAGAAAGGTTATAAATTTTCTATTGTTTTTAGTGTAACAAGTTTTTTTCTCAAAAAGCTCCCAACCCACCCCTCCTCTCCCACCCCCCAAAATACCCAAACCCTATTAAAATGACCAATCCCAAACCTAGAAAACCAAGTAATGGTTATTTACATTCATTCATTCTACTCCCCACAAGATGGCAGTGTAATACTAGAGTAAGATGCTAAATGTGCTATTTCCTATGGGTGGCAGATGGATAAAAATATATGTTGAAGCTGTTGCAGATAAGAAGATTAGCATATGTAATTTTGGATGATAAAATGTGAAATAAAAGCTTAAAGATACAAACCAAATTAAACCAAATGATTAATAAATGCTAATTTCAGATGTGTACTGCAAAACCGGTGTCCCTGAATTTGACTTTTGTTGAATCAACCACAAGAATTGCAAGTGGTGACATATTACTAGTAAAGATCAATAGATGGTCGTAAAGCTAAGATACCATATATAAATCAAAAAACTTGAGATAAATTCCTGTCCCAGTATAATGAATATGCAAATAGCTCCTGATTTCCACTGTGAGGAATTTCAGTCTTGATTATTTTAATTTTACCGTAGATTTTATGTGATATTGTGAAATCTCATCAAGCTCTCAAATTCCCAACTATAACCAAAGTAAAGACTGCTGTGTTGCTCGTTTCTGTAAGCCTATGTTAACTTCCTTCAAGTATTTGCAGGAATGAGACCTACAGCAAAGCATAAAAGCTTAAAGGTATATACTTCTTCAAAACAAACTATAAAATTTTCTTATCAGATTATCAAGTTAAATAACATTGTAAAATAGTATGTATTATACATATAAAAGCAAATAGGTAGTCAAAATAATTAATAGTGGAATATGCCTGTAGTAAAGTTTACAGGCAAAAAGTGCTTTGTCTGCAGAGAGACAGTTCTGAAGCCGTTACAACTTCTGTTAGCCAAGGTTATATTTGCTTAAAGAACAATTTTTCATTACTATGCTTCATTACTACTATGAAACATTACTATTGTTTCATCCGTTGTCCTTAGTGACCAATGTTTGTATTCAAATTGAAGTTACATTATCATAACACAAAAGCTTATTATGTAGTAAGAATAGACTTCCAATGTACAGCAACAAAGCATGCCTTTTGATAGAAATATACATATTTCTGTGGCAGTGTTCTAGAAGAGAAAATGAAAACTGATTCTGGTTATTTCTGTGCATAGAATCTGGCATATCTGCCTATTAAGTGGTGATATTACAAATTTTCCTGTAACTGTAGTTCAGTTTCTGTGACATTACCTTGGATGTCCTTCTTATACTTGTAAACATTCTTTCTTTACTCTTGCTACTTTTCTATTTCAAGCTAGCAGGGTGGGAGACAATCAAAATCGTATACCCAAGACTGGAGGAACTCATCTGTTACAAGATTGACCCTGAAATTTTCTCTGAAAAATGGTTGTGTTAACCTAAACTATTCAGACTGGCCTAAGTATTATGATTAGGGTTGGTATGAATGAAAAGAGCTAAAAGGGCTTAAGACAAGTAGGAAAAAACCTCCCTTTTCAGATAGTGATGTGGCTTCTAGGATATGGAAGTTTTTAAAATCAATATTACAATGAATGCATTACAGGGATGTCTCTAAGTATTTTCAAGTATCTGATTCTTGATTATGAAGGCCTTAAATCTTAAAATATGTAATTAATTTTTTTCCATTTGGAGGAGACGAATTGGCATTGCTGTCTATGGAAACCATCACCAGTCCTGTTGGATGGATAAAGTAAATCAATACTGGTTTTTATAATGAGAAGCTCTCACTCTCTGATATCCAATTATTGTTTGTGGAACACAGTGTTAAATGGTAAATTTTAGGATAGTAGTTTCTCTACTGGAAGTCTGTAGCATAGATCAACTGCTTTGGTTGTGTTGAAAGTTGAATAGTTGCAGGATAAGTACCCGCCATTTTTCCTGCAGTATGTGTTGTCCTGGAGTCTCATTATAATTAGATATATTTTCACCAACATCTGAAACAGATAAATAATGTTTCAGTTGTCTACAGTGGTGATTTTCTGATGCAAAAATAAGGGTATAGCTGAGAGAGTCCGACTGTGGTTGAAAAGTCCCACCCATACATTAGGGAAGGAAACACGGGAGTAATTGGTCTTTAGATCTGCTTTTCAGTCACTGAACTACACTGCTAACAGCTGCTTTTGTTTTCCCTCTGGATCATTTTCAATCTGTCAGTTTTTGTCAGGAAACATAGTTTATGGCTCATCTTTCAGTCTTTAGTCAATGGATCATTTCCCAGTTCAGCCTAGTTTCCTGGGCTTTTTGCTGTTTTTATTATATGGAAGTGTGCAGATGTGTGGCTGGTGTCCCCAAACAGCAACACTCCCAAAAGCAAAGGAGAGTAGTACTTTCAGCTTGAGAAGATTCTTTACACTATTTTTTTCACTCCCTCTTAGAGCCAATTCTGAGTGTTTTTGCAAAAGTGCTAAGTTTTACTTATTTTTCTATTACCAACACTTGTTTCTTGATATTTAGTTAGAGGGTTGATTTTCAAAATTAGTATACATAATTTCAACGTGTAATAAATATTACTCAACTTTCCTTTTTCAGCTGGCTCCAAAATAGCATACTGAACTTGATAAAACATGAAGAGATGGTAAGAAAAAAAGATAAAAATGTTCTAACTGCCATAAGGAGAGATAGATAAACCAGATTTAACTGTTTATTATGGATTCTGTGACATTTGATGTCTCTTCCAGTTTGTGGAACTATGTGATTTAGTTTCAAAACTTGAAAGTTTGACTAAAACTTGAATTTAAATCTTATCCTCAGTGTTAAAGCTTGAAATGATGAATTATAAATACTTTGAGAACCTAAAACTCACACAAACTTTAAAGATTTTGCTCATGATTTTTAGATGAATTTTTGTATCTGAGCCATGAGGTTGTGAGTGTTTGAGGTTGATGATGATACACTGGCCTTTTTTAGGTTGGTTACATGTACCTTCTCTACAGGCAAGTTTGCAGTGCTGCTTTGCATGTGATGGTGTATACCCATGTGCTTAATGTAACCTTGTGGCAACAAGTAGAAAACAAAGCGTCAGGCTGCTTATAGGCTATTAGATAAATTTATTTTTCAAAACATTGTCTTAATATAGATGGTGACCAGTGGCAGCACAGTCTTGTGTATACACCCCAATTTTGTCAGAATTGCATAACAGTGTGAACAAGAGTGTTTGCCTTGTTCATGCTGCACGTTCAAAACATTGTGTCCGGTGCCCATTTTAGGTGTTTCTGTGATCATATTCTTGATAGCCTCTGTTGTCTTTGGGTTGCTTTACTAGTTCACCCTGGGAACAGTTCCTCATCAAAAAGAGCAGTTATGTAAAGAAATCAATAAGAATAAAAGTCTCCTGGAAGACCATGAGAGCTTTGAGAGTCCTCATGGTTCTGCTCTTCATTTATTTCCAAGTCTGTGGCTACAGAGCCGAAGCAATGGGACTTTTAAGAAAGTACTGTGTTGTGTGAACAAGAGCTTCATTCTCTTCTCCTAAATGGGATTAGGATTCTGAAGGGGATTGGGGCTGTTGAATTAAGCAGGGAGAACTTGGCTACCACTTATTTATTATACCTCTGAGTAAAAATTTTACATAGCAAAACTGTAATGCTGACTGGGTAATGAGGCAGTCCTTGCTTAAAACAGTCTTTATTGTGTTTTTTCCTAAGCAGTGAAGAAAATAAGTATCAAGATGCAATATCTTTGACTGGCATATTCTTCCTCATTATGAAGTATGATGATGGCTATCCCAGATGACAAAAAGGAAGAAAATCAATTTTTTCTGCTGATTTTTAGCAAACTTCTCTCCTTTCTGGAAAATTACACTTTTTCATCATGGCTGGGCTTCGCGAACGAAGATTAGGGAAAGGTCTCTACCGACGTTTGACACAAGCGTGCTGGTGACTAAAAAGGCCAGTACGAGACAGGTATGTCCAATTGTAAAAGGCACAGCAGAAAGACTCCTTAGGTGGTAAATTCTGCAGGGCACGATTCTTTCTGCATTGTCTTTTCTCCTTTAGAATGATCCTGCGTGCTTTCTCAAAGGCATCAGCAGCGTTACAGATGGTGTGTCTCCAGACCTCCCGGCTGGAGGCCAGAGTAGAGCAGTTATGGTGATCAATGTGGCCAAGGCTGAGATGTTGTTTCAGGGAGTTCTTGTGTCTTCTCTTCGGGGCTCCTCTCATATGGCAGCCAGTGGCAAGTTCACCATAAATCAAGATCTTAGGGAGGTGGTGGTCCTTCATCCTTGAGACATGTCCTGCCCAATGCAGCTGTGTTCTCAGCAACATGGCCTCAATACTTGTGACTGCTGCTTGTTCTAGAACAGACGTATTGGTCACATAATCTGACCAGTGGATGTTTAGGATTGTACGAAGGCAGCGTTGATAGAAATGTTCTAGGAGTCACAGATGGTGGCGGTAAATGATCCATGATTCAGATCCATCTAAGAGAGTAGACAGCACTATGGCTCTGTAAACACTGATCTTTGTACTTTTCTTCAAGTGTTTATTTCACCAAATTCTTTTATGAAGCTTTCCGAAGGCACTCTATGCCTTTGCCAACCTGTTGTCTATCTCTCCGTCAATCTTACCATTCGAGGAGATGAGACTACCTAGGTAATTAAATTGCTGGACTGATTTGAGCTCTGATTGGCCAATGGTGATATGGAGATGATGGAAGACTTCCTGAGGTGCCGGTTGATAGAGAACTTACAATGTAATGAGAAATAGAGGTTATTGATTAGACATTCTAAAAGGGAAGAAGAAAGCATGTGGGCTTTCTGCAAATATAAACCAATGAATGTTACTAGAGACTAGACTAAATGGAAATAAATGTTTTATTTAGAGTATGAAACTCTTCTAAGTTAATGTCCATAAAGTTTAAATTACTTCAGACTTTTCTTATTAGAATAAATGTTTCCTTTTAAAAAGCATGATAATCATAATCAAGACTAAATTTGTTCTGTTATTTATTTTCAAAATGGTTGTACATGTTTAGCAGACTTTTGATTTAAATCCCTAGGGATATATTGAAGACAGATGTTTAGATGACCTCATGTTTAAAATGAAGTTATATTTGGACACTAGGATAAATTTTCCCTTAAATCTTTCCTTATATGTTAGATTCTGGATCAGTGCAGAAAGTATTGAAAGATTTATGTTGTAAAGATACTGCTTTATTTTTAAAGAAAGTTGTTAGAGTTCAGTAGATTTTATTTCAGGCAATCCTCAAAAGCACAGAATATTTGGTTATGATACAGTATGTTTACAAATGAAAATATTGTTTCATGCTGCAAAGCTAAAAGGAAAACAGACTTATTTAAAAGTTCAGTGATTTCAAACCCAAATTTACCATGTCATTTTTACCTTTCCCCCCAAACTTGTTAAAGACTATGGTAGGCCTTAAAATGTAGCATCAGTTGAAGATTGCATTATAGAACAGTAGCTAGTATTTTTACTGCTTTCTGGTTTTGAACAAGTAATAGTTTCTCTCATGATGCAGTTAATGTCATAGTGTGCATGACTATGAGGGCTTCATACGTGACAGTGAACAACATTTTGGAAAGTGTCCATATTTTATTGTCAGTATTATCAGTACTGACCTATTGAGAAGATATTGATTTACAGATGAAAAAAATAAGTCTCTTCAGTCTTTTGAAGTTTATATAGGGAATACTGGCTTTTAATGTGTTTAGTTACATAAACAAGTTACTGAGTTGCTGGACTTCTGCCATTTTAAATTGTAACTGAAATATTGTATTAATAGATATATTCTTGTCACTGGAAAAATACTTTTGTTTGTGAGCTGATGCAAAGGTTGCACTAAAACATTAATTGGATGCTTGGCACTTGGACTGCAAAATACCGTTTGGCCAGAACTTGAGAACATTTCTGTGGGACAGCATTTTTTATTATTTTCTGTCATTTGTGATTAGGAAGGCTTATATAGGCAGCAGAGCTGAAATGTGTTTTATGCAGAGAGGACCTTTTTAAGTTTAGGCAGCACATGCAGCACTTTTCAGTAATCTCATTGAGGTCTAATAGGTTATAACTGGAGTAGCCCTCTCCTGGAAAAATTTGAATTGCAGTTTTTGAAGTCTAATGTAGGAGTGGATGTTGGGCTCACAGTGGCATAAAAATCATATCTCTTCTTCAAAAAGGGAGTGAAAGGAGGAAATCTCGTCCTGTTCCTGAAAGAGGAGCATTCATTCTGTCTTGTTCTTCTAAGGCTTTTTGGTATTAGGTGAATGTTGGTAGACAAATGTACATTAGGCATGGACAGTAACTATTTTGCACAGCATGGATCTAATCAAAACCTAATGAATGAATGTGTGATACCTATGTGATGCCATTTACAGTAAGAAATATTTTGCTTTTCGTCCTGAATCAAGATTTGCGATTTAGCTTATAACTCTGGAAAATAAACAGACAATATTCTTGTAAAAATTAATGAAAAATAACAGTTTTGCATAAAAATAGGATATCTGCTAATTCACAAAAGCCCTAAAATAAAATGTGACCTCTTGTTGAAATGGTATATAGGTGGGATTTCTTTTTTATATTTGTATGCATAGGGATTCAGTCTATATTTATAGACCTGGAAAATCTGTAAAAGGTACTATCTACCCTGTATTGAACTGTAACATTTGATATAACCTTTTCCTGTAACACTGTACTTCCCTGAAATTCAAGTATTGCTGGCAGCTAAGTAATAAACAGAAGAACTGTACAAACTCTATAAAAAAGTAGTTTTTGAAAATGAATAAGGAAAAATTATTTGATTTAAAAACTAAAGTCTATACAAACACAAGTATCTTCTGAAGACTCCCAAGAAGCAAAAAATCATCACAAAATTGGAACAGATAGCCCTTAAACAACCTCTGAAAATGTCACTTGTAAGTTGTTGGTATGAAGATAAGGAGCAGTGTAGAATGAACTTCTAAAAATTTTAGAGATAAAGCAGTTTTACCGTGTTGTGGTTAGATGTTGTCTATGCACAGGTTTTCTAAGTTCAGAAATGATCTTTAAAAGTATTGCAAGAATATTGAGCAGTTGATGCATAACACTTCTAATTGGACTTGTCATTTGCTTAGTCTTGCAGACCCAGAGTGAACACTTGGAATTGGACTGAAGTAACTTGGGCAACAACTTTTATGCTTGCGTAGTAAGCAAGTAATCTTACCTTTTGTTATATAATGGCTTTTTCTTCTTTTCCCATATCAGTGTATACTTTTGCCAATGAATGGAAAAAATAATGGCTTTCTATTTAAATACTTGTTGTCTTCTCATGTAATATGTTATCCCTTACGTATACAACATTTGAGTATTTTTTCTTGATTATGCATGATTCTCCTTATGCTACTTGAGTGTTTTCACTTAAGACTTCAGTTGGTGTGCTGAGGTTTGTAGGAGTAATTAGTCTTCGCTGGTGCCTTAAGACAGACACCTGCAAGGAGAGCAGACATTTTCCTTGGGATGCAATGAATGTTTTATGCAACTTGTAGAGAAGCACGGAAAAAACTCCTGAGAGGGAGGAGGAAGAAATGGTTTTGACTTCCCTAATATGCTTTTTAAAATGATTTTTTATTTCCTCCTTGTCCTTTGTAGAAGTAGAGAGGACTCTATAAAGAGTAAGTTCTATTCTGTTACTCAGACTGAGCTGATTGCATTTTGTGTAGTGGATAAGGGTAACATGGTAAAATCCTTCAGGGAAAACCCCTGCAGTCAAGTAGAGATGGTAACACAGTTAATACCACCTCAGTCCTAAACTGGGCATTTTCTGTTCAGTCTAAATCTTGTTTACATCTAAATCTTTGTTTCCTACATTTTAATTAATCTTTATAATTGCTCCTAGAACATTAATTGCAAAATCTGTGAAGAGCTTAAAAATTTAGAGAGAGTCAATGTTCCACAAATCCCTTTTCAGGAATAGGGCTGAAACCTTGTTTAGTGTAACTGGAATTAGGGATAGCTTACTTTGTCTTTATTTTGACTACAGGCTCTACTATGTTTAAGAAATTAAATTCAGAGAAAGGAATAAATCACCATATTACATTTTGTATGATGATTGAACTGTTTGTAAAACTTGAACATACTTTATATATTTGCTAATTGTTTTGTAAACATTTCAGTATTCAAGTGTGTAGTGTAAATAGTTTTGACTATGGGCAAGATTTAGACTGCTTGCCTTCTGCATAAGCAAAACCTGGGCACCTCTGGTTTATCAGAATTCAATTCAGAACAGACCCAGGTGATTTGAGACCAGTGAAAGAATTTGGACTTTCCTTGGTTTAGCCTAGGAAAGCAAAGAACCAAGAAAATCCTCTTTTTCAAGAGTTTGGTTTGGTTTTGGTTTTGGTTTTGTTTTTCATCAGGCTGCAAAACAGTGTTCATTCTTGCTCTCTTTCTAGGTCTTTGAATCTTGCAATCATTTTTTGCATAATGGTACAAATCAAACATACAGTAACTGTGTAGGCAGTGGTCCTGGTGGTCAGTTAAGTCTACTGAAAAGTGAAATAATGGATTTAAATATTTTGCTTTCTGGGCCCTAACACATTAATTTTTTTGTGTCACTTTTAGAGAAACTGTCATTCCTCAGTTCTAGGGTAATTGTAGGTGCTCAAACCATGAGATTAATCAATATCTCAATTCCACCAAAATCAATGGAAGTTACTCCCTGAATCTCTTCTGAACTGTCCTAGATCTGCATGAAATATCCTGTGAAGTCCAGCATGTGAATACTCATTACTAGCTCTAAGGGGCAGATAGTAACAGCTACTCCTTGTATGCATAAAGGAATGGACCATTTTTCCATAAATGGAGTTGTCTCCCTGGTGGTGGGTTTGAGCATTCTGAAGCGTCCAGTTGAAGTCAGGCAGCAACTTTCTAAGTGTTGCAGTGCCTAGTCTGGTGTACAGTTGACTACCAAAGATCCCATCTCATCTAAGTTACTGATTCTAACTCTATTAAAAATGCTATTTTTTTAAAGTTACTTGTAAATCTGAGACAATCTATTAAGTTACATCTCCATGAAATCCTGTACAAAACTTGCATTGATATCCCAACCTGCGTTTGAACATTAGGCTAAAATGCTGGAAAACTTGCTATCATTTAAAACAAATAATTCTGGAGGAAATGGTTTTAGTGATAGTTAATTAGTTGATTATTTATATTTCTGTTACAGTCAGTGTCTGCCTTAGAAGCTTCTGTTGACATCTCAGTTATTCTTTTAATCAGATCTGTGACTTGTTCGATTTCTCATATTTTCTATTGAGATTTCCATCCCCTATATATTGGTCATATTCAGCTGACTTCCAGTTGAAGGTTGAACTCTGTCTTCTGGGGCTAGATTGAGCACAGTTCCTTCCATTGTTCAGTGCCCAGTACATATTTGTATTTTTTCCCCTTATTTTTTGAAGGATATAGATTGGCAGTGGTCTGACAGTCCTAACATCCTTCCAGGTCAATGGAAGTTAAATTTGTTTTTAAATAAATTAAATTAAATTTATTTTGCTTTGCTTCTGTTCAGCAAATCTAACCTTTTCTAGAACTCTGCTGGTCTTACTTTGGATGTAGAACATCAGGTGATGGACGTAATTTTCTAAAACATGATCTGTGCCAAGCAGGATCTAAGTGGCAGGATGCACTGACCATACAATTGTGTGCTTTGTTTTCCTGCGTGTTCTTGCCAGAACCTTGATGGTATCAAATCTGATGATGGGGAAAATATTTGTCATCAGTGCTGTCCTCCAAAGTATCTCCTCATGTATGTAGTTTAAATATTCCCTTTTTCTATATCTACAAACTAGATAAATAGGTGAAGGCCCTGAGCTTTTTTCATACCTCTTTTAGCCAGTAAATACATTCACTCAGTTCATTCTACTCATTCTAATGCTAAAGCAATAAACTCCCAAGCTCTGTAGCCTATTTACTAAGTTTAAACTTTGTGTATGTTGAACTTTCTTGTTTTCTAGAAATTTCCTGTCCAAACTGTTCCTTGCTTGGATTAGGCTTGTGTGCTATCTTATTGCATACCAGCACTTTGCAAAATTAGAACACCAGATAGGGTGCTTGTCAGTCTGATATTTCATATATTTTCCATTTGTCGTTTGCTTTTACAATTAGCTTGTGCTATTGGTGGGAATAAAGTTCACTAGCCCTGTTTCTTTCTTTTGCCAAAGGCTGCCTACGAGACTGCTTTTGTCATCTTACTTATAGCTGTCATCTCAGTGGCTTTTGTGTCACTATCTGGTACCCAAATTCTAGGTGCATTTAAGTTGACAGTATATTCTTCTGTTGCAATGTTCCTCATTGACCTATGAAGAAGAAAGATGATGCTATTTATCTATGCCTGTTCTTATTGTGTTAATAAACTCTTTGAAATTATTCTGACCTTTTAGGGAACTGATCCAAGGAGCTTAAGTGAACAGAAACCTAATTGCTTTTGATAAGGCAGTTTTTTGTCAGTTTATTTGCCTGAAATGCGGGAGCTGGCAGGGTTTTCCAGTCAGTGGAGGAAGAGTAGATAATGGTCCTGGTAGCAGATGGCTTGTAGGATTGCTTACCTGTTTTATCAGGTGCAATGAGTGCCAGGAACACTTCCGCTTCTGAACTTCACCCAAAGTTTAACAGATATGAGCAATTTAATTTGCTTGCTCTGTTGTGGCAGCTAGTGAAGCTGTTTGTCACCTTCCATATTTTCCCTTGTAGGACCTGCTTCTCAGGTAACCTGAAGCTTTAACAAATACCATTAAGGAAGATACGTTTTCAAATAATCCGCAGCAGGAAAAAGGACTTTACTCAGCTTTGTGTGAGGATTAAGAGGGAAGAAAGACTCCACTCTTCTTTTTTTTTTTTTTTTTTTTTTTTTTTTATGGTTTGTGGCTTTTTGTTGTTGTTGCTGTTTTCATTTTGGTTTGGGTTTTTTTTTTTAAGAAACCTTAATAAACTCTTCTTTGTACTACTGGTATGCTGCTGAACATATACTAAATTGAGTTAGGGTCTGGGGATTTATTTCAGGCTTCATATTGCACTTTGCTCAGCATATAACCCACTTACCTTTATGGGTGGCAAAAAACCCCAGTAAATTGCAGCTATGGCAGTTGAGTCAGTGGTCATCTTCTTTCCAGCACATAAGTCCACTTATGTGGACCACATAAACCACCACATCTACAACATAGACAGATAAAACAAGGCATAAAACGCTGTCAGGTATGTCTTCTGTCTTTCTGATGCTAGTCATTTGATGGCACAGACTGAGGTTGGAGAGGCTGAGAACTTGCTTACTCTGTCCTCTTTAGTCTTTGGGACTGCTGAGTATGATGTTTTTCTGGTACACTATGTTGGTTGCTTAAACTTAATTTTTCTGCCTGACAGTTGTTCCTTTAATTTGCTCATAAAAGTTTTATGTATTCTTGTTTGCTGTATTTTATATTTTTTTCACCAGATTATGTGTGTAATACTTGTACTTCAGCATTTAAGGTGGAGATGGCAGTGTTGTGCTTCTCTGCTGTCTTTTTTGGAGACAAAAGCAAATTGCTTACTGGGACACTCAGGCTGTGTTTTTGCCAAGAACATGTATGCAAAAAGAAGCCTAACCATGCAGGGAGGTTTACTATGTACAGTCTTTTCTATAGGAAGATAATTATGCCATATGATAAAAAATTAGTTAAGGATGGAATTATTTAAGGATGAATCTGTAAGTGTTGCAGGAAAATATGGTATTAGTTGAAAAGTTCTGTTATCACAGAATCACAGAATATGTCACATTAGAAGGAACCCATAAGGATCATGGAGTCCAACTCCTAGCCCTGCACAGGACCATCCCCAAGAGTCATACCATGTGCCTTAGAGTATCATCCAAATGCTTCTTGAACTCAGACAGTCTTGGTGCTGTGACTACTTCCCCGGGGAACCTCTTCCAGTGCCCATCCACCCTCTGGGTGAAGAACCTTTTTCGAATATCCAACCTAAACCTCCCTTGACACAACTTCAGGCCATTCCCTCAGGTCCTATCGCTGGTCTCCACAGAGAAGAAATCAGTGTCTGTCCCTCCTCTTCCCTCATGAGGAAGTTGTAGACTGCAATGAGGTCTCTCCTCAGTCTCCTCCAGGATGAACAGACCAAGTGACCTCAGCCACTCCTCATGTGGCTTCCCCTCAAGGCCCTTCACCGTCTTTGTTGCCCTCTTCTAGACACTCTCCAATAGCTTAATATCTTTCCTATATTGTGGTGCCCCAAACTGCACACAACATTCAAGGTGAGGCCGCATCAGTGCAGAGCAGAGCAGGACAATCCCCTCCCTCGACCGGCTGGTGATGCTTTGCCTGATGCCCCCCCGGACATGGTTGGCCCTCCTGGCTGCCAGGGCACTGCTGACTCATATTCAACTTGCCACTGATCAGGACTCTCAGGTCCTTTTTCCGTGACTCTACTTTCCAGCATCTCATTCCCCAGTCTGTACAAACATCTGGGCTTGCCCCACTCCAGGTGCAGAATCCGGCGTTTTCCCTTGTTGAACTTCATACGGTCGGGGATTGCCCAATCCTCTGATTTATCGAGGTCTCTCTGCAGGGCCTCCCTGCCTTCAAGGGAGTCAACAGCTCCTCCCAGTTTTGTGTCAGCTCCAAACTTGCTTGGTATCCCTTCCAGTCTTGCATTCTAATGATTTATGAAGACGTTGAAGAGCACCTAAGATGGAGCCCTGTGGAACCCCACTGGTGAAGGGTTGCCAGCCTGATGTTACCCCATTCACTATTACCCTTTATGCTTGACCTGTGAATCAGTTTCTCACTTATTGCATGATGTATTTATCTAACTGTGTGCTATAGAACACTTGATTGAAAAATATTTAAACTAAGAATAACTTTTTCACATAGAATATTTGTTGGTTCAAGATGGAAACAGAAGAAAATTGGCTTTTGAGCTATTCATAGCCTGGAAGTCATATGCTTTCACAGAAACTATGAAAATTTTTTAAACACCTGTAGAAACTATATAACTTTCAAACATTGTCACTAATGTTATAGGTGTCTGGGCACAAATTCCTTGGCTTTAAAAAAGACCCAGTACTATGTTTGGAAGACCTGTAGTGTAAATCTGTTCTTGGTGGAGCCAGAACAGTGCCTTTGAACACCTGGAACTTTAGCCTTGTGTTTGGTAAGCAGCCACATGCTGACCTTGGTGGTCCTGCACCTGTGAATGCAGTACCCACTCAATACTGTCACCTTGCACAGTATGTACTGATTGCCACTGACTACCTGTGGCTTGGCTTTCTTGTTTTCATATTATGATGCTAACTATATAAGCAAATGCTTCTTGAATCTTTTACTAACAAAACAGTTTTATTTTTACAACTCTGAACAAGAATGTTCATCTGTTAATATATGTCCTAGTGGCTCACACTATTATGTGTAGAATTCAGTGGCAACTGTGTAACTTTGAGCACCTCTTAAATCATGAATAGATACAATAATAATGGCCAGTCTTCGCGAGCGAAGATTTGGGAAAGGTCATTAACCCTTCGAGCCTGCGCAGTGGATTTTTTAGGTGAGACCCAGCTTGCGCTGAACTGAGCCCACCCTTTAATCCTGAGGTTCATCTGCCGGGGCCGAGCAAGCTTGGACAGTGGCAGTGAGGGTCTCAGGATGTAGGTTTGTTTAGAGTGACCTTCTCTTAGATGGATTGCTTTACAGGGCTAACGAGCACCATCTGCCCGGGGGGCTGGGAATCGAACCCAGGTCACAGCGGGTATCTATTTGAATAGATACAAATGTTTTGGGAAATATGAAAGCATATATAGTATGAAAGAATAATATACTGTATATTAGTGGTGTATGCGTTTCTAGTTTTTCATTCCTATTGAAACTCACATCAACAGTGGTAGTTTTAAGAGCATAGCCCTAAATAAATATGTGGTATTTACTGCCAGAACTTACCTATTTTATCCAACAAGTGGAGACATTGATAGCTGAAGTGTTTGAATAGCCGTCACAAAAATATGTAAAACAGAGTGGGAAGAGGGGCCAAGTATGATACATTTATGTTCCGTGTATACTGTCTACTCATTTCTCTAATGACTGAGATTGTATTTACAACTGCAGAGCTATCTGACATTTGTTATTTAAATCAATATTTAAAAGGTGACATTCATATTTTCTAGTCCTGATTCTCTGTTGCCTGTTGAAGTCCTATTTCACTAATTTATTTTCTCATCTTCTGAAGCAGCGATTTCCTGAAAACTGCCTCCAGTCCAGTACTACAATATAAATATTATATGATATAGTGTGATGGTACTGCTTGTACTGCTATGGGCAAGGACACCTTCCACTAGACCAGGTTTCTCAGAGCCCCATAAAGCCTGGCCTTAAACACTTCCAGAGATGGGGCAGCCACAACTTCTGTGGGCAACCTGTTCCAGTGCCTCACCACTCTCATAGTAAAGAGTTTCTTCCTAATATAAACCTACTCTCTTTCACTTTGAAATTCACTGTATCAGTGGTGATTTTTAGAGTTATCAAGTAGTTTATTGTTATTTTTCTTCAGTGTTTTACAATTTAACCTTTTTTAAATAAATAATGCAACTGTTTCATGGCTGATTATTACCATTTTTTCTCTAAAACTCAAGTACTCTAGTACTAGGAAAGTACTACCTATATTTTTTGTTTGGTGTCTTAAATTCTTGTATATTAGCTGCAAATATTGCACCTTATTTGAAAATTCTGATACGTAGATTCTTTTTCTCACATCTCTAAAGTAGTGATTGATATGCACTGATTATGCTCTTGGTTTTATTTGTTTGGTTTTTAGTTTTAATTATAAATTAACCTCTTAAAACATTTATATATGTATTTAAAAGTATTTTCCCACCAAAGGTAGTAATTGGAACTATGCCTCATGTAAAACATATGAAAAATCAATCAGTAAATCTCCAACTCTGTATCATCCTTCTCTATAGCCAAGTTTCTACTGCACATAAAAACCTGAAGACTAAGTGCAACAGTAACAATGTCTGCTTTCAGAAGATTAGAAATGGTATCTTGTGGGCATGAAGTGTCTGTTTCATTATGTGCTAATGTTATGCTAATGGTGATGCTTATCTATGCTAACAATTTTGCTGCTCATCAAAGCACTCAAAAAACTGAGAGAAGTATCATGTTATTAAGATATGACAGCATTTTCTGAAGCTTCAATGTGTCTGTGATGGCATGGTAAGACTGCAGCAGGTCAAAAGTGAGTATCTAAAGATGTCCCTAATTTTAACAGTTCATGTTTGGGTTTTGGAATGACTTGATCTTGTTTTTAATGAGACTTTCCAAGTGTCCAGAAATCCACAGTGCTGCATTTCAAACATGACTGCAAAAAGCATAGGTTATGTTAACCCCTAATTTAAGGCTTATTTGACCTTAAATATGAAATAATTAAAACCACTTTTTTTTAATAATATTTGATTATTCATCTCCCTGCTAAGACTTCTCCCATTCCAAGTCCTTTTCCCTTCTAGTCAAGATATTACCAAAGAAGAGGAAGATGTGAATAATGTGCCCTCTCAGTGTACTTTGTCCACTTTTATTTACTAGTGAAATGAGCTGACTATTTAGTGGTTATATGATAAGGTGCAGCCTGGGCACTCTGTTTGGTGCAGTATGTTGGTTTTTGGAATAGAGGGCTACAAGTTTTTGATGTTGGAGACAGAACAATTGCCATCCTGCAGCTGATGGGGTTTTTCTCATGAGACTGTGTCACTCTTTTTCCGTAGGCAAATGTATTTGTACAGACTTAGCTCTTGCTAATTTCTGTGAGGACAGATGCAATGTTTCAATGTAATACAAGTACTGAATATTAGGAGATCAAGGGAAGGTGAGGATTAGTCAAGAAAATGTGGATATGTGTAACCTTGATTGTTTAAAGTTCTTTTCTTTTAAAATACAGTGCCTGTTTAGATCACTAATGCATTTTAATTGTTTCCATCTTTCAAAATATGTCTAGCAAGTTCAGTTTCTAGTTGTTGTTACACAAATAAACTGGTATTAGAGGCATTGCTTTCTTCCTTTCAAACATACTTTCAAATTAGTGCTTAATGTGGTTTGAAGATTTTGCCAACATATGCTTCCAGATCCATCTTTTGAAAGAGGGTGGTTGATTACATCTATCTTTCTTTTTTAGTTTACAAATGCCAATATATTCCAAAGAATGCAAACCCTGGGACCATTTGTCATCACACTTTGCTTGTAGTTCACTTCATTATTGTATGTAGGAGGAAAAGCAAACAATTAGATGCCTGGAGGGGGGAGGGGGGAAGTTAGAGCATCAGGACAGGCTAAACATTCTTATTTCATTGCATACTTTAACCTCCTATTGTTTTCTCATTTCTTTTAACACTTACCTGCCTGGATGTGATATATGTACATACATTTAAAAACAAACCAGCACTGTTTGGCTGAAATACTAGAAATAAACAGTCTTGAAACAAATGGAGTCTAAGGGCTACAGACTTTTAGGATTTAAATTTAAGTTGTTGCTGTAGACTTGGGTGCTAGATTTTTGGATTCTGAAATGTTCTTTCAGTTTTCAAGAAATTGATTTGCTAAGCATAAATGTTCAGTTTGTAGATTTATTCATGTCCAAACTGTATTAGAATTAAGTGTAGGCAGGCATCTTTCATCTTCTCTGCAGAGCTCCATTCAGTAGATGTGTTTAGAGCCGCTTCCTAAGACCAGACTGTGTATATACTGTTGTGAGAAGAAAGATAGTTTGATACATTTTTGTCCTGCATCTGGTTTCTCTAGCTCTCCAGTGCTGGATAACTCAACTGTGATGTGAGAGTCTCAGGTTCAGCTCATTCTCTGCCTGAAAAAACTCAAACTTACATTATTCACTGCATTGGCTGTATAGTGCTCACTTTCAGTTGTTGCAGGGAACAGCTCATTCTCTCCACCTTCTGCATGGAATATCTTTGCATGGAATATATAAGGGCTGAGAAGGGTGGTGTGCTTGTTAGGCTAAGCATGACCATGGAGCAAGGAGGAAAGTTTCAAAAAGGGTAGTTGTAATAGGAGACTTCCTTCTAAGGGGAGTAGATTCACAGGGAAGCCTGCTGTCTTTGAGGGACTTGGATAAGGGACATTACTGGAAAACTCTCCAGTCTGGTAAGGCCCTCTGATTACTATCTGCTCGTAGTTGTTCAAACTGGCAGTGACAAAATAACAAAGAGAAGTCCAAAGGCAATCAAAAGAGACTTCAGGGCCCTAGGATGGTTGGTAGAGGGATCAAAAGCACAGATAGTGATTTCCTCAATTCTTCCAGTAACAAGGAATAATATTGATAAGAATAGGCAGATCCATCAGGTCAATGAGTGGCTTCGAGGTTGGTGTAATTGGAAAAACTTTATGTTTTTTGACCATGGGATGATCTACGCAACACCAGATCTACTGGCAACCTCATGGCATGCACCTTTGTCAGAGGGGAAAAAGAGTTCTAGCACAGGAGCTAGTGGGGCTTGTTGACAGAGCTTTAAACTAGCTTGAAAAGCGGAATGGGACAAAACCAGGCTTGCCTGGGATGAGCAATGGGATGGTGTGCCAAAACCTGAGAAAACAACACTAATGGGATCCCTCAATCTGCCTCAAGGGGTGTTGGCTACAATATACCACACTTGGAATGTTTCTACACCAATGCACACAGCATGAGGAACAAGAGGACCTCAAAGCTTTGGCCCATCCCTGAGATTTGACATCATAAGCATAAGTGAAAGCTGGTGGGATGAGACCTGTGACATTTGTGCCCTGTTGGATGGTTACAGGCAGGCATACGCAGGCAGAAGAGGCGGAGGAGTGGGACTGTATGTAATCGAAGGGTTAGAAGGTATGGAGCTCACAGTTGGCAATGGCACAGCTGAGAACCTCTGGGTGAGAATCAAGGGGCAAACAAATAATGTGGATGTCATTGTGGGAGTCTGCTATAGACCTCACAGACAGGATGATGATGCCAACAAATTATTCTTTGAGGAACTAAGGGACACGTCCAACTCAACTGCCCTTGTCCTTATGGGGGACTTCAGAAATAACTGGAAGACCCAGAAATAACTGGGATCATCACACAGCTGGTACAACATGGGCCAGAAGGTTCCTAAAAAACCTGGATGACATCTTTATAGAACAGGTCCTAAGGGAGATGACTCAGAAAGATGCTCTCCTTGATCTACTGTTTGTAACAGAGTGGATCTTGTGAATGAAGTGGAGATTGGTGGCCGTCTTGGCCACAGTGACCACAAAGTGATTGAGTTTAAAATCTCTGTTGAGAGGAGGAAAAGTGCCAACAAAACCTCAGCTCTGGACGTGAGGAGAGCAGACTGCAGGCTGCTCAAGCAAGTAGTAAGTGACATCCTCTGGGAAAATATTTTTGCAGCTGCTGGAGTCCATAAGTGCTGGTCACTTTTCAAACATCACCTCCCAGGGGCACAGGAGCAGGCAATTTCCAAATGCTGGAAGTCAAGCAGGGGAGGCAGAAGGCCAGCTTGACTGAGCAAGAATCTTCTCTTGGAAATAAGGCAAAAAAGGAAGGTGCATGCCTAGTGGAAGCAAGGTCAAGTGACATGGGAAGAATTCAGAGATGCTACTTGCCACTGTAGGGAGAAAATTTGTGCAGCCAAAGCTTAGCTGGAGTTGAAACTGGCCAGAAACATGGGGAACAGTAAAAAAAGTTTTTTCAAATACAATTATGGCAATAGGCAGTACAGAAATATCATCAGCCTGTTACAGGATGCGGATGGTCACCTCACAAACAGGGGCAGAGACAAGACAGAGGTGTTTAACACTTTCTTTGACTCTGTCTTCAACACGGATGATGGACCAAGGGGATCTTACTGCCCTGAGCTGGAGGACATGAATGCGAGAATGATCAACTCCCAGTCAACGCTGAAATTGTGTGGAATCTTCTACTCCAGCTGAATCCCTGCAAATCTATGGAGCCTGATGGGATTCATCCCAGAGTCCTGAAAGAGCTGGCTGATGTCATTGCAAAACCTCTCTTGATTATTTTTGAGCAGTCTTGGGAACAAGGTCCCAGCTGACTGGAAGCTGGCGAACATTGTCTGAATTTTCGAGAAGGGCAAGAAAGAGGACCCTGGAAACTACAGGCCTGTCACTCTCACTACAGTGCTTGCTAAAGTTGTGTAGAAGATTATTCTGGGAGGTGTTGAAAAACACCTGAAAGGCAATGCAGTCACTGGTCACAGCCAGCACGGCTTCATGAGAGGAAAGTCCTGCTTATGACACCTGATTTCCTTGTATGACAAGGTAACCCACCTAGCTGATCAAGGAAAGCCAGTTGATGTAATCTTTTTGGACTTCAGTAAAGCTTTTGATACTGTCTCTCAAAGTATCCTTCTGGACAAACAGTCCAGCACACAGCTGGAAAACACATCATGCAGTGAGTGAGAAATTGGTTCTCGGGTCAAGCATAAAGGGTAATAGTGAATGGGGTAACATCAGGCTGGCAACCCTTCACCAGTGGGGTTCCACAGGGCTCCGTCTTAGGTGCTCTTCAACGTCTTCATAAATCATTAGAATGCAAGACTGGAAGGGATACCAAGCAAGTTTGGAGCTGACACAAAACTGGGAGGAGCTGTTGACTCCCTTGAAGGCAGGGAGGCCCTGCAGAGAGACCTCGACAAATCAGAGGATTGGGCAATCCCCAACCGTATGAAGTTCAGTAAGCGAAATTGCTGGATTCTGCACCTGGAATGGGGCAAGCCCAGATGTTTGTACAGACTGGGGAATGAGATGCTGGAAAGCAGAGCCACGTAAATAGGACCTGAGAGTCCTGATCAGTGGCAAGTTGAATATGAGTCAGCAGTGCCCTGGCAGCCAGGAGGGCCAACCATGTCCGGGGGGGCATCAGGCAAAGCATCACCAGCCGGTCGAGGGAGGGGATTGTCCTGCTCTGCTCTGCACTGGTGCGGCCTCACCTTGAATGTTGTGTGCAGTTTGGGGCACCACAATATAGGAAAGATATTAAGCTATTGGAGAGTGTCTAGAAGAGGGCAACAAAGATGGTGAAGGGCCTTGAGGGGAAGCCACATGAGGAGTGGCTGAGGTCACTTGGTCTGTTCATCCTGGAGGAGACTGAGGAGAGACCTCATTGCAGTCTACAACTTCCTCACGAGGGGAAGAGGAGGGACAGACACTGATTTCTTCTCTGTGGAGACCAGCGATAGGACCTGAGGGAATGGCCTGAAGTTGTGTCAAGGGAGGTTTAGGTTGGATATTCGAAAAAGGTTCTTCACCCAGAGGGTGGATGGGCACTGGAAGAGGCTCCCTGGGGAGTGGTCACAGCACCAAGCCTGTCTGAGTTCAAGAAGTATTTGGATGATACTTTAAGGCACATGGTATGACTCTTGGGGATGGTCCTGTGCAGGGCTAGGAGCTGGACTTCATGATCCTTATGGGTTCCTTCCAATGTGACATACTCTGTGATTCTGTGAATTTAAGTGTTAAATATTTCCTCAAAGCTGAAACTACAATCTGGGCTTCCATATGAGTGCCTCTTCGACTAGACCCTAGTATATAGCCTTTGATCAGGTGGATGTTTATTATGAAAAATGGACTGGTTTGAACAGAAAGGAGTTAAAAAAACTACCTACTACAATTGTTCTATTTTAGCTTAGCATTCAGGGTAGTCCCCTGGAGATGATAAAGGCAGGTTTAAATCTATTTCAGTAGAGGCAGACAAGGAATCAGTTTCCCATGCCTTGTTGTTGCAATTCTCTTAGCTGATGACTTGTTTACCTTTTGGCTTGTGGGGATAACCAGTGTCACTGCTCTGTTTCAAAAGAAGGACAAATGATAATGCAACTAACTCCAGGATGAGGCTGCAGGTTGAAAATACCAGTAAAAAGAGATATCATACAACACCTGCTAAGAATTTGGGTGCCTGATACTAAAAGGGAAGTCTCCCTTTTCCTTGGAGTGATCCAGCGCTGCTCTTCAGTTGATTCCTCTGTTTTTTTGTCTCTTTGGAGGAACCTCCGTGGTATTTATCTTGTCTGTGAATTAAGCTATTTAGGAATCCTACCTAACCCTGTGTGGATTGCACAAATGAAGCAGAGAATTTAATGTAGGTGCAATAAGATACAGCATTTCTTAGAATGTTTTTTATAGGTTTAGACTCAAAGCACTCACCTGTACTGCTTCATAAATCAGTCAACCTAATTTGAAAACACAAATTTCAGTATCTTCCTTTGGCTGATGCTTAATGCCAAAAGCACCTAAAGTTCCTAGGTAACTATATGTTTTTTAACCAATATTACTCGATTAACCAATTTTTAAACCAGCATTTACTCCCTTAATTGCTTCAATTGCCCCTTTAATGAACAACCACATGCATGCAAAGGTCAGTCAATAGCCAGTTTACAGGCTTAGAATCAAAACTGTAGATGTTCCCAGACTCTTCCTTTGAATGCACTTTGGGAGAGTCCATTGGTGCTAATATAGGATATGAAATTTTAGGAACAACAGTCATTTAATCATTTGGCAGTTTGGTTTGATGCAGCACTGAGGTGAACTTGGTAGGAAGAAACCCATTCACTTCCATGTCCATTAGATAGCCCTTTAACATGAGCAGAAATGTCTTTTGTTCAAAGAATCTATCAGCTGGAGTGGATTTGTAGATAAGCTTTAGCCTGAACCCATCTTCCCTGCTCCTTGAGCTTCAGGTTTTCTTTTGAAAATGCAAATAAGTTATTTTTTGTCTGGAAGTTGGCTAAGGCCTGCTTCCCCATGCATGGCTTTTTAAAAATTAAAAAAATAAAAAGGAAAAAAAAGAAGCTTTTTCAAGTTATGTGGGTTCAACTGGGGAGCTCAAGTATCCTGAGAATCAGGATTCTTGTAGCCTGGAAAGCATTTCTACAAGTTGTCAGTTCTCTGTTCCTGACCCCTGTTTTTGGCAGGTCTGCAGTTCCTGACTGAGGAGCAGGAATGCTTTGGCAGCCTTTTGGATTTTCCTTATGCTTTTGTTAACTACAGTGCTCCCATCTGTTGTCTTCAGAGGCTCATGCAACCTGGAAGGATAGATTTTCAGTTCTGGATTGCCTTATTAGGCTTAAGAGGGAAAGAAAAAATTGTTTGTTTTTTTATTTAAAGTTTTATTATGAATAATGTATTAAGGGCTGTACTAAGCCAGACCTAAGAGATGATGGGAAAATAACTTGGATTATTTTTTTTATGATCCCTTTGTGATTAACCTTCTTGGAAAAGATGTATATTAAGGAAGTGTAGCAAAGGTATACCACTGAATGAAACAAGCAGTCTCTCTTACCATATCTTTAGACCTATTATCCCAAGAGTTGGCATTTTTTTTTGTCTTCCAGCATTTATATATCTTTAAAGCTTTGTTTTTAACTCAGTAGCAGTTGTCTTCTCAGTTTTCTTCACTAGGCCTGTTCTAAGTCCTGTTTTCTTTTCCTTTTTCATATTTAAAGATGTTAGAATACAATTACTTCTTTTAAATATTTTGAAGATATAATTCTAGCCTTTGTGGACTTGTCTTGTAATTAGGAGCAGCTCAGACCAACATAATTGCAGCTTGTTCGCTGCATTTCTCACTTCAGAGTTTCACTGTGTAACTTTCTTGAAGTCACTTAAGAGTAAGAACTGAGATCAAAATCATACCCAAAACAGTGTGATATAACAATAGTTGGCTTCTGCTCTTGTGATTCAAAAGTTTACTATTTTTTATTTTGCTCTAATTTTTAAAGGAGAGTGAAATAGATATAGTACCTTTTAATATCTGTTGTTTTGATAATCCTCATCACACTTGTTTTGGCCATTTTTTGGTAATTAATAGTAGTTGGTTGTGGAGTGAAAATAACACATGTAGGAAGAGGAGTAGAAAATGAAACACCATGCTTGAAAGAATGACTATTGGTATCGGTTTCAAGCAGTGACATCAGCAAACTGTGAAAGAAGGAAGTGGTGAAAAGTCCTTATCACCTGGCTCCTTTAACAGCTTATTAGAAGTTGACTAGAATAGACTAGACTAGAATGATACTGTTCAACCAGAAAAATTACCTGTTAGGTCACTTCTAGTTTAGTTTCTATGACTAAGCTACCCTACAAAGTGAATACCCGCTCTTAACCGTGCAAGCAACCAATACAACAAAGCACCAGCTAGGCAGGAATAGTAAATTATTAACAGTATATTCATTCAAGATATTTGAATATTGAAAATATGGGGCATATGGGCATAAGATGATGGCAAATTGCCATTGGATTTTAACTCTATTTTTTCACTTTGGTGCCATTGTGAGACACACAAGAGATAAACTGAACTTCTCAGTGGGGACCATATAGGTCTTGCAAGGGTAAAAACAACAGATTTGTTTGGGAGTACTTGTGTTATATGGCTCTTCTGTGTCTTAGGTCAACAGGTGAAAAAGGGCTTTTAAAATCAGTATATGGCAGCAATGTCAGAGAAAAAGTTCAGAGGATCCAGTCCTTTTGTGATTAGATGTTCTTTTCACGTGAAAAGTTAAGTTTTAGATTTTAGGAATAACAGGATAAGCTGTGTGTGATTTTGTACATCTGGGCAATGTGTTTAATACTAAGTTTTATAGTGTGAAAATAAAATGCATAATGTGGTTCATAGGAATCAGTCTTGCTGCTGCTTCAGAGCATACAAGATGTTCTGCTGGAACACAGCTTGAGCTTCTAGTTTGTGAGAACATAGTTAACTTTGCTATTTTTGGTTGACCTGACTTTTCTACCTTTGCAATATCAAATCTTTGTAAATGGGCAGTGAAATCGTAAGTAACTTGAAAACTTCATACATTTTGCTGTGTTGTTTGTCAACTTTTTTGATGTTTGTGTCCCAAGATTTATATTTATTGCTAGAAAAATCAAACTATATAGTAGACTGTCCTCATGTCTAATGCTAGCTAGTCAAATATTTTTTCTCACTTGAATGTAAATAATCACTTCTATATACTTAAAATTCTTGTAATAAAATGTCTCAATTTTCTTTAAAATTAAAGAGAAGGAAAAAAATTTCTAGTGTTTTATAATGTGTGTATATTTTTCAAAGAATGAAAAGTATGCAATACTGAATGGCTTTAACCAATCCACAGCTGTACTGAATAATCTAATGATGATCTATTCTGGGGAGGTCTAATGCAAGGTAAATGTTAAGGAATTTTTTAAAAAAAACCTTTTCTCAAGTTTAAAGAAATTCTACTCTGGGCATAAGCGAGAGGAAAAAGATGGATCCCCTTTTTTTCACAGAAACAGTCTACTGAAGACATTTGGACTACTTGCATTAAAACCATCATCTGGACTTATCCCAGAGCATTACAGGTGATGATCTAAGGAACATGGAATATGCTTTGTTTGCATAAGCAAGAGATTGCAGGACCAAGAATAGTTTTTGAGAAATGTAAATCAGAATAATTTTCTGTAGCATTTTTGGTATCTAATAAGTTACTTCATTTATAGTGCTCTTTATTTTATAGTTATTTCATGCTCCACAGTGTTTATTATAAAGCTAGCTTCTATTTTTCCCATGAATAGTCTTCACTGCTCAGAGAAAAGATCTTTGAAAACATATGTTGTTACATAAGAGCCTGTTTGTGGGAACTTTGGGGAATTTGTGCTGACTTGCTTAATCATCCTCTGGAGAGCAACAACCCTTATTTCCTGTCTGCTTCACTTGATGCTGTGCCTTAAAAAGACACTGCAGCCAGGAAGAAAACATCTCTGAACCAACAGAAAACACCTGAAAATGTAAGAAAAAAAATTAAATAACAGCCATGTGAGAGTAATGCAGTGTAAATAATAAACTGACCCTTGAATGTTGCACATTTGATCTATATAACATAATGGTAAAAATACAGTGTGCAGCTTTCTCTGGCCTTCAGTGTAGCTCAGTAAAAGTCTGATGCCAGTTTGGAAGTAATTTCCACAGATGTGGATTAATATTAATTTTATTTGTCTCTAAGGCAGTCATGTTCACATGCATATAGCTTCTTAAAAATTAGTTTTGTAGCTGTTGAGACAGGAATTGAGATTGAGATGAAATCTGTGTATTCATGTTTGTTAGATGCTCTTTGGATGCATTTATGGAAAATGTCTTTTTGAATGGCTGACCCAAGAAAAAAAAGTAGGCCAACTGAAATATGCAGCTCCATATTTAGGTACCATAGCCATATCCCATTTGTTCTTTTCAGTAATGTAGCAAAAAGACCTGGTGGTTGACCCCCTTTGAGATTGTCCTAAACCAAAAAAAAAACCCAACTAAGAAAATCCTTTTTCATAACCCAGGGAAAACTACCAGCTCTTGCAGGCACATTCTTCTTGCTGTGTTTGTAGTGTACCTCCAGTTCCTATTCTAATACCCAAGAAGCATTCAGTACTACTCTGTCCCTTTGAATCTAATTTCATGCCCCTGTTTCTAGAGCAGTCATTCATGTTTTCTTGAAGTGGATGTTGCAAACAACGCCAGAAAGGTATAGGACCTGAGTACAAACATAAAATGCTATACTTCAGTGCTGTAAGTTAGAGGTCAGTTTTCATTAATATACACTTTCTTTGGGCTGATATATTTGATGAGATTGTGGTACTTCTGTTGTTAGTTAGCTGAAGAATAATTATGAATAAATCACCTTAAGCCAGCCTCTGTCTTACACTTCTTGTTCCTCTAGCCCAAAATTTTTTAATATCTTATTCCTACCGAAGTTGTTGAAGCAGTACTCCATCCTTCTAGATTTGTCAGAATTCACCCTTGTCTTGAATCCTAAATCCCTGGTTTGCGTAAGCTCACCCTTCAGATTTTTCTCTGGCATTTTTTTTGTCTTCTAGTGTGAGCAAATGAAGGTGGTTTTAATTTCTTTCACTTCAGCCCTCTGAGATTCCCATGAATTTTTTTTACTCTTGTTTCTTCTTACATCTGAAGTTAGCTGTTAAGCAGTCTAATCTACAAACATGGGTTTAAGTATTGTTCCCATGCTATGTGACTTGTATCTCTTTAATTCAGACTCAAGTGCTTCTGTCTTGTTTAAAATCTTATTTGTTACTGTTAAGTATCAATTCATGTTCATGATGACTGAAACGGGTTTTTAGTCTGTTCACTGTAAAACCTCTCTTCATTCTCTCTTGATAAACATGAACTACATCACCAGTTCTCTGAGTGAATCAAGCCCCCAACTGAGAGATCATTTTGGAGAAGATGGGCAAGAGCCATTGTCTGGGTGCTCACTTTCAAGTCTCACCAATCTGTTTGCCTAACCCTTCTAGGATCGGGCTTTCTGGTCAGCACTAATGTGTAGGACACTTTTCGAGGTGGCTGTCATAATGCAAGATCCTTTTCTTCAGAAGCAAGGAGACACACACACTTGCTCTATATTCATTCAGAAAGTGTATCTCTGTTGCTGGTAGAAAATGTATCACTATGAAAGTGTTTGGGGACCTTATATCTAATTGTTCTTCCTCACATCCATATCATATACCTCCAGGCCCTGGCAGGTCTGTATCCAGGGGGAAAAAGCAACTGTGTGTGCCACCAGCAGTAAGGGCCAACTCAGGAAGTTAAAGGATGATCCTCCTTCCTCCTCTCACCCAAAGATGAAATAAAATTAAATTCAGGCTACACATTTTTGTGCAAACAGGCAACAAAACTGATACTGTTCGGTTTCATTGCCTTCCTCAAAAGAAAGAGGACCAAAAAAAAAAAGAAAAAGGCAAGCTATGACATGTACTACAAGTGTTTCTGGCAAGACCAATTTAGACCCTGCATAAAATAGCAAAGCAGCGAAATGAGAGAAAATCGAAGGACAAAGGATGGGAAAGTCTTAATCTTTTCATTCACAAAGTTCTAATAGTATATTTTGCAGTTTAAAGGGAACCAAGACAGTAAGAATTTTTTTATAGATTTAAAAGAAAAGCCTAACTCGTGAAAGAGTTCCTCAACACTGATTATTTCCAATATCTCTGGAGTTTCCAAATTATATTTGTTCTGAAAAATATTAGAAGATATTCTCCAATTTTGCAATTCTTACTGGAAAAGGCTTATAGAATCATAGAATCATAGAATCAAGCAGGTTGGAAAAGACCTCTGAGATCATCAAGTCCAACCCTTGATCCAAGTTATTCTTACGTATGCACAAAATCTCAAATACCTGTGAAGACAAGGAGCTCCAGGCCAGTATTTATTTCTTCCTTTTACGAGATAGTGAACTATTTTAACAGTGATGAAAAAGTCTTAGCTTTAGCACAAAAATCTCTTAGTCAGGTATGGAGTAAGGGACAAATTTAGTTTTGCATTTTGGAGAAAGGGAAGAAAGTATTTCATTTTCGTTTTGGCTTTCAAAGTAGCACATGGATTGCAGTGTTCAGGGAGTATTCAGCTCTGGAAACCCAGTTTTCCTTTAGCTATCCTTTTATTTGTGGTGTTTATGGAGAAGTTTGAGTTAGAACCCAGGAGTGACAGCAGTGCTCCCCTCTATGGCCTCTTCAGAGCATTGCCTCTGCAGCTTGATTTAAACTATTGTCATAGCTGACAGTGTCATAGCTGCTGCCTTCTGCAAGCTCGCAGGAACATAGAGAACTTGTAATTCTAAAAGAAACCCCAAATGAAATCTGATTCGAGTTGTACCTAAGCAATAATTTTAAGTAGCTCCACTTCTAGGTGCAGGGTGCTAATTGGGTGGTATTGATATTATACTAAATGAACATGCATCATTGAAGTCTGTTGTTGCATTGCTTTGTTTAAAATACGTAGTACTTTGCCAGCAGCAGCATGCTGATGGAAAACTGTCACAACAGCGATCAGTACAATCTGGGAGTTAAGTTTGACTGAAACATATGTCTTCAATTTTAATAGCTCAACTTCCCAGATGCCCTAGAGGAGAATATTGCCTGAGAAGGAGCTTTTCATGTAAGAATAATTTGTGTTAAGTAGCTCAGTGATCTGTTTGTTAGGTTAGAGCTGACAGTTTGTTTATATTTCTAAAGGGGTATGATGAATGGGGGAGAAGTTGATGCTAATTAGCCTAAATTGTTCCTAAGAATGCAGAGCACTTTGCCAGTTTCATTGTTTCTGTTTCTTTGCACATTTTCAATAATTGAATGGAGCTCAAACCATTCATCATAATTTTAGGTAAGATGGAAATAAATGAATATAGCACGGGCCAGTCTGTGTGATGGAAGATCTCACTTTAGAGGTCAATTAAATAAGACATCGAACTAGGACTAATGTAGCATTTTTCTAGTCCACTTCTATGAATATAGCAAATGCGAGTGTTTTTAGATGAGAACTTAATTCTCTCTGTCATGATACTAGTATTAAGTATTTCTTGCAAAACTACTTTGTTTTATTAGCATAATGTTTCTAACTTAGACCTCAACTGTTACCTCAAAGTATAGACCTCTGACACCGCATATGACAAAATGTGCTACTTTTCCATGTAATGTATATCAGATAGAATAAATCTAAAAAAATCCGCTCTTGGGAGAAAAAAATATTGGTCAGGTGTGATATGCAGAAGGTGTTAGCAAAAGGGTCTGAAATGAATCAGAGGTATGGCAAATGTAACAAGAGAGAAGCTTTTCATGTTGTTTGTTTGACTTTAGCATGCTGTACAAGTAATTGTTTTTAGGTTTGGGAAACATAATTCTGCTCAAATTTGAAACATCCTATCCATACACAAAACAATCATTTTATAAGAATGTATATTTTGTATCAGACATTTTCCTTGATAAATTGAAGTTAGATTTGGGGGGTGGGAACTTGGAATGTTCTGTTTTCAGTCCTTATACAAGACCATTCTTTTTTAATTTATGCACATATAATACCACAGGAAAAGATGGTATAAATTTGTGGACTGTGGAGAATGAGTGAACATTTTTGAATCAGGATCTTTAAAAGGGGTGAAATTTGAGTATGATTAAGTTAGGAAAAAGGCTCGCTTACGGCGGAAGTCAGAAACTCTGTATACATTATAGGCATGTCATGGCTTTTAAAAAGTTATGTTAGACTTCTATACAAATTGTGAAGGAATTTGTATAACCCCAAACAAAATTCTGTGTGTCTCTGAATTCTTGCAGAAGTACAAAATAAAATAAAAAGGAATGAAATAATAATAGTAGTTAGTATTCCGGTCAGGAGTGAGTGTTGCTGTAGGGCAGGCTGCATGGGTGTTTTGTTGGTCACTAATTTTCTTGGAAGGAAATGATCCCATGGCTTATGCTATCCGCATTTGTGCATATTTGCCCTATAATTGGCATTTATTAAGGGGACTTTTGGTTTGATGGATGACTGTCAGGGTATTGCCTGCTAGCTTTGATGCGGATTGCTTTTGCATGAGGTTTTTTTACATTAACTCATTAGAAACTCTGCTCTGCTTCAACATGCTCTTTATTTACCTTCTGAAAATGCAATGGTTTTCAGCCCAAGTTTCAAGGGACTTAATGTGGTTTTATTTGTGTAGCAATGTTTTGATTTGGACAGATGAAAAAGATACATAGCAGAAAAATACTAAATTTGCAACCTGTGAGTCTTAAAACTTATAAGAATTTCAGCTTAGTTAATTATCTTTGAAATGCTAAACCACTAGCAAAATATCTTTAGTTTGTGACATTAACTTCTGTGTTCCTAAATTTTTTTAAGGGGAAAAAGGCAAGCAAAATCCAGTCCCATAAAAGCAGCAGGTATAGTAATATTTTCACAGCAGGTCGATATTCAATGAACATTCAACAAATCTAGGATTGGTGTCTGAGACATATTAGTGGTTTCTTCAAGGCTGGATTTATTTGGTCTTTTCCTGTAACATATCTGGGACATAGGACTGTTAATTAGATTAATTAGCTATAACATGATTTATAAGGCGGTTATAATAAAAGTATGGTTACCAGTGCATTTAATCGCATTGCCATGTTTTGATTTGACATTTAGAAAAGCATACAAAAGGAATGGAAATTGTGCGTGCTGACATTGTCACTTCGAATGTTCTTTTAAAAAACATTTTCACTACAAATAACTGTGCAAAGGAGAACTGTAGCTTGCTGCACTGAGCAATGCTTCTCTTAGCGTGAGGAAATAATTGGAAATGTTCAGCAGGTTAAATTCTTTGTCTGGGTTCACACTGCAAGAAGAAAACTTGATGGGGAACTTCCTACTTCTTTTTTTATGTTTCAATTTTTTCACATTTCCATTGTTTTAATAAGGCACTTTAGAACTTGTGCTTGCCACTCTATAAAAAAGAACAGAAAAGACGAACTTTTTTTTGTGAACTCCTGACTTGTTTTCCTGTTTTCAGTTGATGCACGGATGCACTGTGTAACAAATTTCTTACAAGGCATAGGAAATGTAGAATAAATATAACATTGAGTCTTGTAATAGTATATAACTTGGATCTGAAGATCTGATGTTGACAGAGTAGCAGGACATGAGTCCATCTTTTCTGCAGTGCAAAACATTTGTGAATGATATGAAATTTATTTGGTTTGATTGCAAAATGAAATGATTGATTTATTTGTTCCTAGTCCTGGAAATCACTTGTGCATGTCTTTAACTTACATGAATGGATACTGTGGACCATCTGACATGCTGGACTCCAAGCATTTGTTCAGGGGTTTGCAAGCTCACAGCTCTTTTGCTTGTATATTCTAGTTACTGTAAATAGCTGTTGCTGTCTGAAGCCTGTTTGAATGTGACTTTTCAGTTAATTACAACAAATCTTGACCCCTTCTGTCATGAGGAATTAATTTCTATTTCTAGTAGTAACATTTCAATGAGTATATAAAGAATATTTAAATCAAATATAATGCTATTCTTATGAATTTGTAAATTAAAAGGCCTATTAATCTCCCTGAACTGAAAAAAAGTTCACTGACAGCATTTGAAAAGTTTAACTCCCTTATTTATTTTTCATGGCTTGATACAGTACCCACAAGATATCAATGCCAGAAGAAACTGAAACTAAGGGACCAAATATTTTGTTTGTTTAATTTTAAAAATTAACTCTGTCTTTTACCCTTGCCTAGGGGTGGTAGGGAATAGAGAGTAATGGATTTGGCAAAAGAATGTTTACTCATAATTTAAACTTTTGAGTTTAGCCTGAGAGAAACCTCAAATACAAATCTGAGTTTGAATTACTAATGTTGCTTTGGTTTTGATGCCAGTATAAGAGAAGTAACATTTATAAAATTATCAAACTCACGCATGGAAAACAAACTACCAGTTGCTTAATCCATGCTTGTTCTGAGTAAAAAGCTGAGCTTTGATATTTACCAACAAATAAGTCGAGTAACACAAAATCAAAAAGTTGTTGCTGTCCAGAGAATTTTATTTTCCCCAAAAGGACTATCACTTGACATTACTGAGCTTGACCTGCCGCAAGTAGTTGGTGACAGTAGTGATCAGTTATTCTCTTTCTTAAACACAATGAACAAACAAATGATAAAGACGACAGAGTTCGTTCATTCATTTACATGGCTTATTTGACTACGGAGGCCTGTCTAATAATAAATGCAGAGGACTGCAAGTTGGACATTGACTTCTCTTGCTAGTTCAGCTGCTGTTCTGCTGTTTTAGCATTTATACAGCCAGTTAGAATGGGACATTGGAGATAGGTGGGAGATGAAAGTTTTAGGAGGGCCATATGGTAGAAAAACTGGTCTCTTTCTACCCTAGAGCATTATTCAAGGTCCATCATGAAGATCATGGGGTTTTTAAAATGTGTATTCCACAGGTTGTCTGGTAGAGAAGTTTCTTATGGTTGTCCATTCTATCCTTTAATGAACTAAAAGTTTTTCAAAGCCGAGATAAACTGTGCTCTCCATCTTACTCTCTACCTCCCAACTCCTACCTTCTGCTTCTGTCTACACTGTTCTGCTGGATGCTAAATTTTATTCAGCCCCCACCTTCCTCACTCTTCTCTGCGTGGACCAATGTAGGTAGTGATTCATGTGGGCCTGTGGGGAAAAAAGGAGCTGGACTTTTTGCAATGGTCAGCAGAGGTTATGGGCCAGGAAGTGGCAGCTCCAGGTGCCATGCCCCCTAGCAATGCATGGCACAAGGAGGCCTCATCATAAGTTGAAGCATTAACAGTTTTGGGATGTGCTTGTCAGTCTCACTTAAGCTTAGGGCTTGATGACTTATGTTCATGAAACCCCAAGTTATCTGCATTCCTTAAGCCTTTTGAGTTATATTCCTGCTGGTATAAGTTCATACCTGTAACTTACTTGGGGAACAAGAAGGCTAATTAATAGTATCAAAGAGGGATGAGTTTTTAAAGGTCACTGCTGTCCTGGCTAATCAGTATGCCATGTGTTCAGTCAGTTAAAACTGGAGAATCAGTGCTGTTTGTGGCAACACCTATGTTATAGAAAGTGGAAGATGCCTGAAATGCCTATTTCAGTCAATGAGCTGTTTTCTCTGCTTGAGAAGTTTCACCTGAGTATTTTGACACCCTGAAAAGATAACAAAGAATTTTTTTTTTAGTTATATGTGGACAACAAGTACCCTCTGTCATCTCAGGGGTTGGAGAACCAAAGTCCATGGATAGATGGACAATAGAGGATCTTAGTACATCACATATAAAGGATGCAGTAGACAACAAACTTCATCTGCTTATGTAGCCTGTAACATACCAAGCTCTAGATTCTAGTGTGTGTTGTCAGATTTCTTGGGCAGAAAGTATGAAACATTCCTGAGAATCTAAATTTTTTATTTCCTTGCCCATATCTTCCTTAACAGAGGTCAGAGGTTCCCCTAACAGTCACTGAAGGTAACTGTACCCAAAAGGGAGCAGCCCTCTAAAATGCTTCTTGAGGGTCTGAGTGTAAATTGCTGTGTGAACCTAGCTCTTGAATCATTGTGCCAGTGATCCCATCTCAAGGACTTCCCTTTAAAATTTTTGGTGTTCAGGTAAGTTGGTACCATGTTAATCTGGTAAACCATGCAACCAAAAATATTAAACCTACCCACTGGTACATATATGTGTGGAAATTCTGCCTGGTACCTTGCAGAAATGTTTCTAGATCAACTACTGTTTGGCAGTAGTTAAACAAATACTTGTAAAATAAAACTGGAAAACAAGTTTTGCCAAAAGTGGGTTTAAAAATGGTCCAAATATGTAATAGATTTGGTTGAGATTAAAGAAATCCAGTGTGTGAGTAAACCTTTGAATGCTGGTTGAAAGGGAGAATTTGGGATCCCGATTTGAATTTGATATAAAATGATTCAATATACCTTAATTCAGCCTGAGATGGCCAGATCTTAGATGACTAGTTCAACCTTCACTGTAAGGAAATATGTTACAAAGTCTACATTTCTGCATGTACGATGCTGACACTGGCAAACCCCATGTTTCACTGGCTGTTCCAGACATAGATATGAAAAATAACAGTTTTAAGAGGAAAGTTATAATTAAAACTAAGCCTTTATTGTTATGGAATTAGAAAAGAAGCATCAGTGCTATGTAGCTGTTCGCAGCACAGAGCAAGCATGCTTTTGTTTGGGGTTTTTTTCAAGGACTCTGCAGGGGTTTTTTCTGTCTTCACTGGCTTTGCATGTCAGACACACAAGCTACGTTTAAGCTAGTAGACCTGGAAGCATTTCCAGCCTCTGGGGTCTGGGCATGTCCGAGGCTGACCCTCATCTCATGTTGCACCAAAACTCAAGCACAAACTAAGCCTTCTGCCTCACCCTGCAGCCAGGTATCCCAACAGTGGGCTGAGACCCAGCTTTCCACCAGCTCCTTTCTCCTTTCTGCTATTCCCCCAGATGCTATTGATTGATGGCAGGGAAACCTGAGTATGAGACCAGATGGGAGCCAGACTATACAATAGTTGATCGGCTTGATCTGAGTGATCAGTAGACCAAGGTAAACCATCACGTAAAATGTTCTGCAGTAGGCACCCAACTTATTACCCAGGTGCAGTTAAAAAGTAACTCATGAACAGGAGTAGCTTGTCTACCTCTAAGCAGGTAGAGGAAGTTACTTATGATATTACTGTGTATTTATCAAATAGTATGTGATAGCATGCTTGTAGGCTTTGGCTATTCTATGCTTCTATGATTCTATGATTCTATCACTTTTCACTAAATCACCCACAGCTTTAATTTTACGTAGTGGAGGAGAATCAATAAAGCTATATATAATAGTACATCTTCCAACATGTCATGGTAAACCATTAAAAGTGATAAAGATACCTTTTTTACATCTTAAAGACTAGATTGAATCCTTTCTTATAGATAGAAAAAGTGTTAAAGGGGAGAAGCTCTTTGATTGTAGAAGGTTGTAGTCACTCTCACAAGCCAAGCCAGTGAAAAGAAATGCATTTATTGAAAATAGTGTTTTCTGCAGGTTATACCTGACTGGGTGACAGTAGTATAAATAAACAGCATGATATCTAGTTAAAAATACTTAATTATGTACGTATATTAGAAAATTATAAATATGTAGGAATTCTAGTCCTCTGAGGAAGAGTAATTTCTAGCAGGTTTGTGATGTGCTTATTTGGAATGTTAAGTTATGCTGACTAGTATTTACCACTGTTAGAAGGATGCAGAGATGTTCATATGGCTGTGTTCTTAAGTGAAAAATGGAAAATTGTGTGGGGTAAAAGAAATAATGTGGACACTTTCAAATTTGGGACTAGACAAAGGAAAAGTTACCCATTTGAAATCTGGAGAACTTTACAATGCTGCAAGTAAGTAAAAGCAGATGTTGTAAAGTTTAGAAAATCAAGACATTATTTTCCTGTTTCCACTGAATATTTCTAAACACATTATAAATAAGCTTTGAAGTAGTACAAAATACTGTGGGTTTTTTTTGCTGATAGCATCTTTTCATAAAAAAAACCCTTTATCAATGCTTGTTTAAGTTATAGACTAAATGATATCTTTGTGGCTAAACAACTGGCTATATCTCTTGCAAATACAATGCTAAACTACTTGCAATGTCTAAGCCCTTCAAAAGCCTATCTGGTTGATCTTCAGAGTTTAATTTTAAACAGATTAAATATTGTCTGTTTACAGAATGCAAAAATTAGACTAATCTTGTGCAAGTTCCTCAAAAGAAAATGATTTTCTTTTGTTGCTCTAGGAAGTAGTTTTAAATCAAGAAATTGTTCTAAAGCACTAAATCAGTGAAACACTCATTTTGGGTGGCTGGCTCATTGTTTCTTTACTTTCAGAAAGAAACAGAGGCTTTAATAAGCAAATAAATCAATATATTTGTGATTCTAAAGGAACCTATTAAAGGTCTTATGCCTTAAATATTTTATGGAATTCTATTAAGAAGACACCTCTGAACAACAGACTTGCCAAAGGTGTGCCAGCGAGATAAAGCAAAGTGTCCCCAAGTACCAATCCTGTATTTAGGGATGTGTGTATCAAAACAGCATAGGGATTAAAGGGAGACAGATTTCAAGTTAGTTGAATTGCATGCAATTAATAGTCAGTCTTAGTTTTAAAAACAGTGCTAAATGACAATATTGTCATTCCTCAGTTAGTGACTAAGGAGACCAGCTGTTGAGAATGACAAAGGAACTCAGCGGTCTTGATATTTGTCCCACTATATTAATATTCATCACTGTATTGATATCCCTTCATACCAACTGAATTCCCTTTTTATAGCTGTAAGATCCCGAGGTTGAGAGGGGAAGAGGAGGAAATGTTTTCTCATTTTGGCATTTCCAGTGCAAATTTTGTGGTGAGCAAGCAGGTACACGAATTACAGCAAGCACTGGTTTTGAGTGGTTGATTGTATGAGAAAACCATTGACTTCACCATCTTTATTTATCTGCTTGATTAGACTACAGTGTCAGAAACTGTAATCTTATTTTCTTACAGATTTTTTGATCTGAGATTTTCATATACTGATTGAAATTAAACAGTTTCTGCCTTTGCAAAATTTTCATACATGTAGATTCCTTTGCATCCCTAAATGACAGAGGATCATGTGGTGTAATCCAAGAGCATATATACAGGTGAAAATAGCATATGCAACACACAAGCAAATTCCTCTCAGGTTATTTTATCTGTGTTAGTTGTTCTGGGCTCTCTCAATTGCCCTTAGGAGTCCTTACATATAAGTAAGTCTCTTTAGGATATTTGTCATCTGCCCTGCCTTAGCAATCTTTCTTAGGGTGGGTCAAACCATGCAAAACAGTGCTTGTTTCTCTGACTGCAAAGTGAGTCTGACAAGTTGGCTTACAGACATCTGTGTTGGTTTGGAGGAACTTCCTTGCATGAACCTGCAGTTTAAGAACCCTCAGTTTAAATAACTAGTTCCCTGTACGTATTGCCTACTTTTCTGAATTCATCTAGTTTTTGAGGGCAATATTACACTTTTTAACTTATCTGAGTTAATTGAACATAAATTGCCATTTCTAGCATTTCAGCATTTCATATGTTTCTAGCATAGTAGAACATGCAGATTTATGATGTTAGGTTCAAGATTTGAGACAGTTCAATCCCCAGAAAAAATACAACTATGTTAACTTTTTTGTCGTTGTTGTCAGGACCAATCATGTTTTGATATATAATCAGCTGTTAATTACCTAGGGTAGCTTGGGATAGGGAAGATGAAGTGTTGGAATAACCGCAGTAAGAAAGCCACACAGGAAACAGGTAAATTAAGCATAAGAATTCACACTGAGGGCTTAATGGAGCAATGAAAGAAAATTTTGGTGACCACAACAGTGGAAGTAAAGCCACTTGGCCTGAAGAAGAGGCAGAGGTCTGCAGTGGTGCAGTTTGTCTGGATTAAGGCTGTATCTGGACTTAAACTGTCTCAAACCTAAATCAGTTTGAAGTTTATGCAGCCCTGGTTCTATTAAACTGCTTGCAGATGAGTGGCTATTGAATGCCATTAATATGGCTTTATGGACAGATCGGTATACATTGCACCATTGAGAATGCAGTGCATGGAATACTAACAAACGGAAAATTTATATTTTCTTTCCATTCATGTAGTTGTCCCATCAGTATTCCTGTAACTCGCAGTGTATCTGAAATCTGCATCTCAGGGCAATTGTGATGTGTCTGCAAACTGCATTTTACTTCCTTTAATTTAGGTTGATTCAATTATGTACTTTTCTGAAGCCAGATATTCACCAACCTGCATGCAGCAGCAGGACCTTTCAATCAAAGCATCACCTGCACTCCATTACTGACCTAGTCATATTTCCATAGTTTCTATTTCTGTTGACCTCTCTGGTAAGACAGCCTTACTGACTTTCCAGGTAGGGCAAATCATGGCAAGTGGCTTTCATTTACTAGAACTGTAAGCTCCTTTGGTCCCTCTTTCCCTTGTCTGTAGACTAGTTATCACTGGGAACCCTGAGTTTGTTTTGTTGGTTTTTGGGGAGTGGGGCTTGGGGTTTTTTTGTGTATGTTTCTTACTTTCTTTGTATTTTTACCGTAGTTTGTAGATGCTAGCATAAGTTTGGGGTTTTGAAGTTTTTTAGCAGAACCCTTGCCCATATCCTTTCTACACACAGTGCAGATTTTTTGTAAACTAAGATGTAACTTTTTCTAGTTTTTTTTGGTTCATTTATTTGTAGCACATCCCTGCATTGCTATGTACACTGGCAATACTCTACACTGGCTAGAGGAATGATGTTCATTCTCAGTTGCCAAAGCTTTTATATATGCCACATGTGCAATGGTGATACCAATGTGACAAACTGCAGAGTCATCTGATAAATTGTATTTACATCCACCTTTGACCACCTCACCTGCTTTTTGCCACTAATCTATCTCCACTGGGATTTCTTCCACATTCCAAACCTTGGAGCAGCTTCAAACATCTGCTAATTAAAAAAAAAAAAAAAAAAAAAAAAAAAAAAAAAAAAAAGAAATCAACCTGCCAAAGAAAAATTTCCTGCCTTTCTCCTAGGCAGTGAAGTACTCTCTGCCTTGAAAAATACGCTGGCCTATGTAAAAAAAACCCGGACAATGATCAGCTGTACACCCATGGCAAAGTTTAGTACTTTACAAAACTTCACATTTTGGACACTTTTGGCTTCAGTAAGATACACTGTCTGGGGCTGACCTGAGATATTCAACTTTAAACCTGAATGCTTTTATTTATAAAATTCTATTGGAAGACAGTTAATTTCAGTTCACATGTGCAAATTTAGCCCTGTGTGCCCACTGATGTTAGTGTTGGGCTCCTGCAAACTTGAAAAAAGTCTTCAGTTGCATTGCATATACCTTTGCTGGATGGTCTGACCTGTGCTTCCTTCATGTTGAAATTATATTGGTGTCCATTATTAATACTACCTACAGGTTTATGACTATTCAGTCTTTAGAAGACTATAATTTAATTTTAGCAGGACACTGTATTGGCAGTGTTTGTATTTAAGATCTGATGGCTCCACATAGTTAATTATAGACCTTTATTTAAACTTGACATTAGACATTTGTTTTAAAAGTACCTTCTGAAACAAAATATTAGTTGGCTTTTGAACAACTTTCCCCACTTAAGTCACAGGCCATTTAGTCTCTGTTAATGGCAGATGGTGGTCTTAAGGGAAACATGAAACAAGTGGCTTCACAAAGCAGTTAGATATTTGCAGCTGCATTTAAAAACAGATTTTATGAACTGCTTGGTTAATGCTACTGAGAAAAACAGCTAAACATGGGACTTCTAATATGAAAAAAATTAGAGCACCAGTAAATAGGTGGAATGGTTTGGGATAGCTGCCCAACATCTGTGGCATGAAGAGTTGGCCAGGAAATAAGCTGCAACGGGCTGTTCTTACACTCTACAATATTCTTGGCTCCATTATCTTATTCAGTAATAAAAATTAATGTGCAATATAACATTTGATAGTCACCATTATTGTAAAAATATCACATGTGGAAATATTTCATAACCATTTGCAAACATCTCTTTGCTTTTAAAAATGTACTTACACATTCGTTTACAGTATTTCTCATTGTCTAATAGGGAATGTATTTCTAAAATAATTATTTTCTCAAAAGCGTTCACCCCACCTTTTCAAACAGACACTTTAAAGAGGTCACCATTTTGCGATGCACCCAAAATATGCGAAATACCTTGGTGTGCTGTATAAAACTGTTAAACAGGCCCCTTGGCAACTGAGTACATTCTTTTTGAAATTGTTGTAGATACTGGGACGTAGAGAAGTAAACAAAAATTAGCCACTTTAATTAATGCTAGAAATACTTAACACATATTTGCCAAATACTCACTAGAGGGAAAACACATTTTTTCCACAATAAAATGTAGTTATTGTGAAAAAATGCCAGACCCATAAAATTAAAAGCTGATGTTTTCTAATTGATTTGTGAGAGTGTAGTGAGAAACTGTAGAAATTACTCATCATTGCTGCTAAATACATCTAAAATTTATAATCAAGACTGCTAATAAATACCATCAGTGTTTTGAAAGGGGTACTTAAATTATGCTTTTAGAATTAGTTTCCATATATGAAAATATAAACACAGTTGTGTCAAGAACAGAACCCATCAGTAAAAATTTTGTAAGTCAAATTTTTTTCATCCTGTTTGTCATGTACTTGTACAAAGTTGTCTGTGTAATTTAAAACTTGTCTTAATGTAATGAATTGTGCTTAAGATCGATAGTCTTGCACAGGTGAACATGGCAAACACTGAGATTAATAAATAATTTAATTTCTCTTCCCTTAGAAAGAAGACTAGGGGAATATGGAGGTAGAGAGTGAAGAAAAGGGAGAAGAAAATAATATGAACTAATAATAATATGAACTCATATGTAGAGGAAGCACAGAAAGAGGACATTTTTTTGTTTTCCTTTGCTTTCCCTTCTGTTGATAAAAGACCTCAGGGGATTTAAATATAATTTAAATCTATTTTTGTCAAGGATCAAATTTTCGTAATGGTAACATGAGGGAGTAATTGGCATATGTCAAGTATCTTATTTCATTCAGTGAGTAGGAAAACATTTATTTATCTTTTCAGTGTTTGTCAGTGTGTTCTGTGTTTCTCTGAAACTGTTCTCCCATCCTTGTTCTGTTTCTGTCATTAAGTAAAAAAAAACATCTGGAAAGGCAGCAAGGAAAAGGTATTCTGAATAATTTTAAATTGTTCTGTATGGACGTTAGCATATCTATATATATATAAAATATGTATTTATGCATATATGTGTACCTATAGACATATATACATATATATATATTATCAACTAGAAGTTAAACATTAGAAATATAGCCCACTACATCATATAGAGATGTAGCATTTTATAGCAGTGCAAGAACGGAATTTTTAAGTGTTTTCTTTCCCTATTTATTGTAGCTTTTGGAAACAAAACGGACCCTTCTGAAGCAACTTTCTAAGGTCTAGAGATCAGTTGCTGGGATGTGTTTTTTTCCTTTGGGTTTAATGTATTTCTGCTGTTTCTGGAAATCAGGGAAAACACTTAGCTGTTTGCTTAATTGTGCTTTTAACCAGCAGAAGCAAGGAAATTTCACATTCAGCACTCTGCTGTCAGCTTTAGAAATGGAATGATAGGCTATCAAATTCACGTCTGTGTTTCCATGGCAAATAAAGGTTACCAGTAGTTTAATATTGAAAGAAAAACAATGTGATCAAAGCTGTTTTGAAAAGAAGCTACTTTTAATGTTGACTTTGCTGTGAATAGATTTCTTAATTGCTGCTTTTTTAGTTATTATGTTTTGAAGTAATTTCAGTTATTTGATAGAAGAACCCCTAAAATCTTCTAAGCTATATTCTCCTAGTTAATTTAATGGAAGTCATCTATAGGTTGTTGACCAGTTCATTCATCTTGATTCACTATAATGTGTTTGAGAATGTTACTCAGCGCATCATCATCATAAGCACTGCGTGTCTGGGACGTGTATGTGTTTATCACAGTGTCTGCCTATTTTGGATCATTTGCTTCCCAGCAATGTTCACAACTGAGTGTGCCCTTGACTCACTGTAGCTTAACCTGTGTGATAAGTGTGTGCGCTTCCTTAGCAATCTTCCTAGGAAGCTAGAGAATTTTAAAAAACTACAGCTCTGTTCAGCTGCACCCTAATGTTAAATTACACTAAAAAATTTAGATCATGAAAAATTCTGTTCTATTGTGGAGTTAGTTGTAGTTTCTCAGTGCATTTCTATTAAGTTTTCTGTTTCTTCTGTGAGAAATGGTCTTCTTAGCTGAGAGCTACTGTTTCCCCCAACTCCTCAGCCCAGACCCACCAAAAAAGTGGAAAAAAAATAAAGCAAAAGTGCAACAGGACCAGCAGCAAATATGAAAAAAGGGAACGAGAATGGAAGAGGAAGATAAAACCTTATTTCTTTGAATTGTTTATTTGTTTTGATTACAAATTGATCCAGTCTCCATTAAAGGAATGTTTATTCTATTAGAATTACATTTACTGAAACTGGATTCATTTGTCACCTGCTAAATTGCACTTATTTTCAAATTCTTTCAATGTCTTTTGGAATGAAAAGTTGTGAAATATTTTGTTGATTTAAACTCTTCGGATGCAGTTTTAGAATAGTAGTGCCAACAAATGTTGAACCCTTTGTTTAAATTATTATAATGTCTTGTAAAAATAATATACTTTTTGCTGTTTATTTACTAAGTTGTTAATATCTTTCTCAAGCGGCAAATGCTGGTGGATCTAACTTTTTTTTTCTGCTTTGATCTCAATGTTTAAATGCCATAGTGCTAGGATTAGAAATACCGTGCAAGAGTCTTTACACAAATCCCATGTTTCATTACATGGTAACGCAATATTCTGATTGTAGATTTTGGAAAAGCTTGGGTTTGCACATATAAATTCAGGGCAATAGCTGCAGAGTCCTCCTTTGTTGGGCCTGTTAATAAATATTTATGTATTTTAATTTCATTCCACTGTACGATGATTACTTTACCTTGAATTTAAATAGCTGTTCAGGTAAAAAAACCAAACAAAAACATATCAAAATGATTTCTTTTATATAACATCTTGTGGCTCTGGAAGAAGAGAATGGGGATGTTTTGACAATAAAATGTCTGGCATTTCCTGTTGGTTGAAATTTTGGTTTGCTTACTAAGTTAATATTTAATGTTATCATTGGCAAGGCAAACTTCTATAGGAAAATATCAGTGCGAATTTTACTAGTGAGATGGGAGTACAGGCCATAAAAATTCTCAGTTTCCCTTTTAAAAACTTAATCCATTTGTCCAACAGGAATGAATACAGAAGAACTAGAGGTTTTGAACTTCCCTCACATCTGGGTATAGCAGTGTATTTTGACTCCAAGCACAATAAAACAATCGTACTTGCTGGTGGTATATGACATAATGACCCAAATATGTTTTTAAAAAATCATTTATTGCTGTACATAAACAGCTAAGTTAGCACAAGGGATGATAAAATAACATTGGTAATTCTTCCTTTAGCTGGGAACCATTGGTGGCCCATTAGGATTCCAGATGTAGCCATGTGTGCTTTTCCATTTGTTTTCTAATGTCTAGTGCTTGGGCCCTTGGTACCTTGGCTGTGGTTGTCAAGTGTGTTGGCTTTTCAGCTTGAGGTCTTCCTGGAGAAACACACTGACCTACCTAATAGCTATAAAGCAGCTTATTGTCTTGGGCCTAGTTTGTTGGGACTAGCCAGAGTGAGGGCAGCTTCCTGTCAAAGGTCAAACACCAGCTTGACCGAGATTTCTATGGTAAACACTTGTAACTGGACCTCAAATCTAGATGTTAAAATATAAAGAGCAAGATGTTTTAGAACATTATTTAGAAGACAGAAATCTGTTACAATTCATATCTACTAAGAGTACCTTGGATTACATTCAGGTATTCAAGTATTATTATGTGGAAAATATTTTCTAATTTCTTTTGCAGGCAATTACTTACAGTAATAAAATGAAATAATGGAAGAGGAAAAAATTACTAGAAAAAGTCACAATGATGAGCTCTCTTTGCCTGAGAGGTAAAATAGAACATTCCTTTTTTTTTTGATATGTTAGGATTCACAGCTGTCTTCAGCTATATATAGTCTTGTGATGTTGATTTAAGACAAAACACTTAACACATCAAGCTTACATTAGGTAAAGGCATAGTAAGAACAGAGCTGTTGTTAAATTAAAGTTAGTGTATTGGTACTTGTTTATAAAGATTCAGGCTGTCAAAATTGTTGACTTGCTTAGTCCAGTTGAGTTTCCAGGGACCATTTATGTGAGTAGCTCTCGTTTAGACATAATTGTTTGTCATTCTGCCCCTACCTGATTTCAGTGAGAATATTTGAATAAGCACTGTTCAGTGTCATTACAGCCTACAATGGTGTGAATGCCTCTATTGAAGTAGAAGTTCAGTGACCATGTAAAAAAAATTATATTGTGAAAAATATTGATTTTTTTGGTTTTTTAAGTCCTTTATTATATGTGTGTCTTTGAATAGAACTGAGTCCAAAACAAAGTAGTGTGAACATTCCTGAATTGTCTGTATGTGTGCATACCATTGTTTTCACATGTGTATGTATTTTATGTATTCATCTACCAGTATAAAAAAATTTATCTGAATTTACTATTTTTGAGGGTAAAGAACATCATAGAATGCTAAGGTGTATCACATCATCTGTACTAACTATGCTTACCTGGCATTAAGAATATTTTGCTTTTCTGAGCTTTAAATTCAAGAATTTTCCCATAAGAGCATTTCTGAGATGTGAAAAGTTTTATATATAAGCTAGTCTTAAGGGTTTCATTGCAATTAAATCCAACAGCCTATATCCATAATAAATGTAGATATCTAGCCCCACTAGTAAATGCAGGAACACACAAATGGGATTCATTATTCAAGATGCAAAGCATAAAATCATTACCAGAGATTCAGCTGAATCTATGTCTGAGAAGTACTGGTGGCAACTCGTTTATGTCCTGCTTGTGACAATCCAGGCTTGCATTATTTTTGCAGCTGAACAGTGGAAATTTTTGCTATTGGTGAGAAGCTGGTGTGAGTAGTGCAGCTTAAGTCATAAGGACTACTTGTGTGCCTGATGTCTTTTGGAGATCAGTTTGAGAGGGTTCAGACCCAAAGTAACCACGACCTATCCTCTAACCATGAGGCAGTGGGCTAGGTGGGATGAGAACTCACCTGTCCACTGGTAAAGCTTCTTGTCCAGCAAAGACTGCAGAATTCCTGAGATGACAGCAAGAAAGTGGTTGCTGGCGAGTGGTTAGAACCATCATATAAAACAAGAAATATAATTTTTTGGTGTTTTTTTCCTCTCTTGCTTCTAAAGTTATTCTCAGAACAGAAAATAGCTTTGCTGACCTTTACAAAAATACTTCAATGAGTACTTGAAAAAGAAAACGAAACTGAAAGTTTCAACTGGAGGGACATGGGTAGAGGGCAAAAAGGTTATAGAGAAAAAGCAATGAAGTGAAGAGCCTAAGTGGATGAGACTAGCCTCATCTTGTGGCACAGGTATGTGAGTAATCTACCCCAGCAGAACTGGCTGAAGTTCTTGCTTTTGTAGCTTATCAGTACACCTATTTTCTTCCCTGAGCTCTATATATTTTCATTATATATCAGGTTGTTTACTTCTATGCCCATTTACCATGTTTATATTCCAAATAGTATATCAAAAGACGGTTAGCTTTCAAATGGCAAGACTATCAGAAGCTTATGAAGTCACTGAGGCTAGCAGAGAATTCCAAGTATAGTGAGAGGTACTTACTCTAATAGTGTCGTAATGGTAACAAGTTTTATGGGCGTGTCTGACTCTTATTTGTACCATTAGGTTCCTGTAGTAGAGTGTATACTGTGCTTTCATAGAGTGTATGTGTTTACTTTTCTCTGCTTGGAGAATACTGAGAATAAAATTGTAATCAATACAGAAATTTTCATAAAGAACTTCTTCTGTCTTACGTAATACTGTGAACTGTGGTGCATTCTAGTCCACTTGACTAGCTCACTCCACAGCTGAATCACCGTGATTGTTCCTTTCTTTGGTCATATCTGCTCTACCATTATCTTGGTAGACAACTTTAGAACAGAACGATTTATTTAGCATGCAGAAGAATGGAAATTGGCTAAATCCCATCCCTTTGGCTTCTTAAATTAGAAGTCATGTATCTATCAGCAGAATGTTATTTAAGAAACCATTGAGACTGCAAGGTCAGCAAATCTCTTTGTGGATAACTCCATGTCCTTGTCAAGGTAGGCTACTGACAACTGCCTGGTTAATGGCTTCTGCTCTCTCTGTTTCATGCACAGTGGCATCCAGTGACAAGTCTGCAGACACAATTGTCATATTTTGAACTACTACTCATAGGAAACAAAGACATTAAATAATTTAAGAAATCCAAGGTTGAGGAAAGTGTTTGTTGTCTTTTTTTGGCATTTGCTGTCTTTGACCATCAAAGATAAATACAACATGCTGGCAGTACTTTGAGGATTCATATCACCCTTGACCTTTCCTGGCCTTAGTTGGAATCAGCTGCTCTACAGCTGGGCAGTGACTTGCAGTATTTGTAAGGACACTTAAATATTGTCGCTGCGGATAGCCACATACTGAGATACTGACAGCAGTGTTCACATTTTTAGTAAATTAGCCCAAGATTTTTACCCTCCTTTGACTTGTATTCTGTAGATGTCAGAGAAATTCAGATCAGGTCTTTCTGACTCTTGCCTGGTGAGAAGTTCTAAAGAACTCACCTCTACTCTGGATCCTATTACAAAAATAAGCTTTGGAAACATTGTAGTGCTGTACACAGTTCCAGATGTGTCATGAAGAGGGAAGAACTTTGTAGCGACAAAATGGCAGAGGAATCAAATACTTGATTCTGTTCATTGTTGTAGATTGTCCCCATTTTTTATTATGGTTGTCTCTAGTATAGTGCAAGAAGGAAGTTGTTTTGCAATGCGTACAAAATATTAACCGATAGAGGTCACATATTGCCTGATCTTGCAGTCACTGTTTAAGAATTTGTCATTTGAAATTTCAAAGTACTCATTGTAAGACTAATTGCATCCTTACTCTGGGAGCATTTTCGTGGTGGATGAGCTCATCTTTAAGTTTGTGTGTCAGTATGTGAAAGCATAATTTAATTAAGAGGAAAACATCATTGATCTTGAAATGAAAAACACCATGCAAACAGAACAAAACAAAATGTCAACTGAATATTGTCAGGGATTAAAATAACTGTTCCTGCATCTCCGATTTATTTTCTCTGTTCAGTATTTGAATATTTTAAAGACAGAGGAAAGAGAAGTATTCTATGGAACTAATTCATGACTCCTGCATGAAACAGGGAAATAGAAAATAGTTTTCTTGAGGAAAACTATGTAAAATGTGTTTTAAAGAACTAACATTTTACTTTATTACATTTTTTGAGGAGAAACAATAGTAAAAGCATTTTTTTTAATGTTTTGGGGATAAGTTCATTTTTTTTTTTCAAAACCAGAGTTGAAATGTAAAATTGCAAAAGGAATGTTCTTGTTACATCCACCATGTGAGCCAGAGTTAAAAGATGAAGGATCTAGCCATTGTCTGTAAATGAGCACCCTGCATTGGATCCTCTGCCCTGTGATAGCCATCACTGAGAAATGGTTGATTTTGTCATATATCAGAAGAGATAATTCTCTTATTGCTCCCTTATAGAACTGTCTCAGTGAATATTCAAGACTATGTATTCCCTTGGAAGATACTGAATTAACACAGTGAAATTTTGTTTTAAGTAGTATAGAATGATCATGCTAAAGACATTTCTATATTTTGGTGTGGAGACCAGATCCAAAGTTGGCTAGATTGCTTCTCAGGTAAGTGAAACACCCTGGATTGACACGCTCCATACCAGAACATAACACACTGTGCTTTTAGGTAAGTCTGAAATTTTAGGCAATAAAGGCATGCTTTATCTTTTGTAGCCTATTTCTGATGCTGTGTATTTTGCTCTTTCTGCACAATGATACAGTTCAGCACTACTGCTGAAAAGCAACCTCAGACTGAAGCTGGCCTGTACCTGCTTCTGTCAGGTAGAAGATGTTGAGCCAATTCTGGACTGAGAAAAGATTTGAATCCTAAGATTTGAACTACATTTCTAAGGTTTCCCACAAAAAAAAGGAAAAAGAAAAAAAAAAGACTGAGACTAAGCACTACCAATACTTACTTTGTTAGTGGCTTTTAATGAGTGCCCACAGATAAGTTTTCACAAGGTCCTTGTCTATGCGTGCATGAAGTGTGTTATAAGTTTACATATTGAATTGTGCCCCTCATATGGTTTATGTGTTGCTCTACTTAAGTTTTGAAACCTGACAAGTTTTAAACACCAATCAATTTAGCTGTGAAAGGCAGATATTGATGGGCAAAGAAGCACTGTGAGGAGCTTATAGAACACTGAACTTAAAGATTTGCCTTCAGGGTTAGGCATTTCCTGAACAGAGCTTCTTGGAAATATGTGCATCAAGTTGTCCGAAGTCTTGTTTCAGAAGCTTGTTTCGTCTGCTAGTTATTTCATATTTTTCATGGAAATCAACAGTCAATATGTGAAATTAAATCAACTTCATTGAATTTAAATGCCAGTGAAAGACTTGTGTCACTTCTATTCAGACTAAGCTTAACTCAGTCTCCTTAACGACAAGGTGACCTATATTGATCCTCTTCCATCTGCATCCTCATTTTAATGGAACTTCTATGAAATGACATGCCAGAGGGAAACAGCCATTTAATACGTAATTGATAATTGTCTTTAGTTATGACCACAGTTGGTGTCATTAAAGAATCCAGAGTGTTTATGCATAAGATGATACAGAAAATGGTAGGTGATATGAAAGTTTACATCAGATGCTGGTGCTGAAGAGTGACCTGTAGATGCCCAAAGATTTTTTTTGGCCTACCCTGTATTTTCCAGTAAAGCAAAACTGCTAAAGTTGGATGGGTTTGGGCTGCATTCAGACTGAGAAGCAGCTAGAAAAATTGTTCTAAGAGGTTCCTGAAAGTGTGTGGGGAAAACCTCTTAAGCTGCATAAGTCAGTAGACCTCGTTCTTGTGGAATTTGCTTCCTATCCTTCTGTAAGGGGCAAGGCTGGGGCTCACTGTACTTAGGTTGGTAGTTAGTGCATGAAGTTATCTCTTATGTGTCTTTAAGTACAAAGCATCTTGAGATCAGCAGATAAATTAGAATTATTGTGTCATTCTATTTCTTTTTCTTTCAAGTTAGCTGCTTTAGTTATGGGACCCTTCATTCAAAACAATGTTGAGTTCACTTTTTTTCCAACTGCTTTCTTCTGCAATGCTGCTGGGGGGTCTTTGACTGGGTGTGAGTCTTGATCCTTCTCACAGTCAAAGTGCCTTTATTGGCTCCTATTGTATGATTATTTAAACAATGTTAGTATGGAAATTGCTCCTGACAAAGAATATGCAGAAGGGACTTCAGACTGAGGTCTGCCTGTTTTGTGTTATATATGCAGAAAGATTTGCATAGAGCCCACTCTTTTTTAAAAAGAGTGAACATTCCCTTTACTACTATTCTTGCTTGAGTCTGTCCAGTCTTTGTTGACATCAAAAAAATAATTAGCACTATGGTATTTTCAAAAGGCTATTTCTGTGGCATATGCTCAGTAATTGACACACTTTTAGAGTGTATATATGCATATTTTGTTTTGGCAAAGGTTTAATTCGCATATATCTCAACTGAGAAAATGGGAAACCAAAAAGAAGATACCGTGCGGGGTGAAGTAAAGTTACTCTTGAAATGCCTGTTTGCAATCCATCTTTGATAATTCCCTCTCCAAATGAAATTATTTCTCTAATAATATACTGAACTAAGTTCAGTGTTTAGTTGGAGCTGACCTTAAATTGCCTGAATCATTTGATTTAAGGCTTCCAGTCATCTTGAAAGAAAGATTCAGAAAGAATAAACACTGTGATTTGTAATAATTTTCAAGGATTGTGTTATTATTTAATAAAATATTTTTGTGTTAGACTTTTTTTTTTAGAATTAACGATTCTGTCTAGTGATGTACTTTAATTGATACTGACTGAAAAGTTGCATTTTGTGTGAGAGAATGCCAATTTTGTTGTTGTTGTTGCTGCATTTTGAGAAATACTAGTAAGGTGTTCACAGAACACACTGGGTTTTTCTTCATTTTTTAGATATTTTAATTGTCTGGAGCAGCACTTTTATGCTTCCATGGACTTGTACACTCTTTGATGTCCAACAAGCAGATCAATAAAACTGTAGTAAGTACATTATTAACATAGATAGTTGATTCATGCTTTTTAGGCAATAAAGGTATCTAATAATCTAGATAAAAAAACCTAATAAAACCACAGTGTAGTTTGGATTTAATAGAGAATAATGTCTGAATTGAGTGACTTCAGTTTACATTAGTCAGATGCCTACCATGCTTTCTTAAAGAAGTTTTTCAACTTTGAAAAATTAAATTTAGTAGCTTTGTGTCTTGTGCTGCTATTGGTATGAGGAGACCTTAAAACAAAGTTTCTTCTTGTAAGAATGTGAGCAATTTTTCTTCATGCTAACACAGAACATAATAATCCAGGGAATGGGCTATTAAGCCAAAATGCTGTGTCACTGACTCCAAATTTATAAAGTTGTTTTTCAGTGTATTTATGTGAAAACATAGTTGGAGTGACTAAAGGTGACATATCATTTGTTTTGCATTAGATATTCCAGTTTGTTGTAATCAAATTTTGTGTAATTGTGTGTAAGAATAATGAATAAATGGGCATTTAGAAGGTTTATAGGTAAGATTTTAGGAGGTTACGTTTCCGGCTTATTTTTATACAGTGGAATTTTTGATGCTACAGTAAATTAAGAAGTTGGATGATTTTCATATGATATCCTATTTCACTAATACAGAATAACCTTGAGCCACAGTAGAGCAATAATTACCAAATTTAAATCAGATACACATGCAGCCAAACAGCTGTTTTCAGTTTGTTAGGAGATACATTTGATTTACTCTCTTGGTCAACATTCATTACTTTATAAGACAAAATTTCACTGGAGATTTTAACCCTGAATTCCCAATCTTGCTTGCTGCCTGCTGTAAAATTGCATGGTTGAAATGTCATGGCCACTCAACATGTGGGGGAGCTACTGTTGTGTTTTGCATTGATCCCAGCTTTCATGACAAGTGGTTTCAAATACTAAAGGATGCAGGTAGAATTCAGCCCTAGACATATTTCCAGATGACCTTTCTGTTCTGTGGCAACAGAGGAAAAAAGGTATTCTGTAAGGTAGGTTACTGTCCTGCACTGTGGTGGTTTGTTGGCTAACATGGTGGATCACATAATTGTGAATATTTGGCACACAAGTTTTTTGATACACAAATTGTCACTGTTTTTATTGCTGGTATTTAACAAGGTCAGCACACCACTGCAATCTCATCCTGAAGTTTCACGTGTTTCCCAGATTTTGTTGCTGTGAAGTTTGAAACTTAGCTAGCCCCCATCTGCTAGCAGTGAACTCAATTGATCTTAACCATGTCTCTTTCCAAGCACTGCCTTTGGATTTTACAGGACTACCATGACAAAAGCAGTATTAATAATATGGTAATTGTCAAAAGCTATCTTAATGGCTTACTAGAAAGAGAATCCAGGCATAAAATATTGGGAGTTTTCTTTGTTTTGCAGAAGTTTTCTTATAGTTATTCTAATATTGCTGGCTCTCTGGCTTTTTTTTCTGTTACACTCGATGAACATTTTAGCAAATTTTGAAAAATGATTGAATGTGTGCTTGAAAGGGAAGCAACTGGTAAAATGAATAAATTTCTGATATACTTATTTGCAGCATTCGTTCTGTTATTGCAGTCTGTTTTCTTTCATGGTAGTCTAAAAAACAGGCATGGGAAAAGGAAATTGTTAAATGCATCTTACATCTTTGGAAGTAGTTTAATACTTGCCTTTGTATTAAAATGATGATTTTTTTTTTACATCTAATAGCATTTTCTGCCCTTTCTCTTTATGTTTTTCCATTTAGAAAAGATGGTGCCATACCTCATTACTCATGTTACTCGTCAAGCACACTCAGTAATTTTGTATTTTGTCCCTTACTGTCTTGCTTTGGAAAAGTCAACACCTCTGGAAAATGGGAACTACAAAAGTTGCACTTTCTGTGGTGAATGCTTATCAGTTGTGACGTAGAAAATAATACTATAGTTTTCTACATGGCCTTTTTTGTCTTCAGAACACTTTGCATTAATAAATTACATGTTATCCTGCTCTTAGAAAGTAGAATTTTATTCTCATTTCCTCCATATCACGTGTAAATATTAGTTTGGGAGCTCAAAGTTATCAAGGTAGCTGCATCATAAGTTTAATCAATGGAGGTTAGTTGATATTCAAGCAAAAGAAGAATAAAGATAAGCTACTGAAAATGGCTCTTATCTTTATTTGTGCATTCAACCTAGATAAAAACGGCCTTTTCACTAGAATGAAAGGAAACAGGCTGTTGATCCATCCACTCTGAAAATCCATCATCCCTCTGAATGTAAAATAGCTTGCAATAGAAAAAGTCTTGAGCTGGTTAGTGAAGAGAGCAGCTGCCTTTCTCTGACTTTATGGAATTCTTTGTGCACATACAGAAGGGGTGATGTTATATAGGGACTCATACTTCTTTCTTTCTACTGCTTTTTTGCAGCTGTATATCAGGCAAAGGTGGGAGATTTTTTGGGTAGCTTTATTTTTCCAGTTACATGACAAACTGCAGAAAATAGCTATGATTTTGATCCAAGCCCCTAACTCTAATTCTTGACATCTTTCAAAGTACCTTAGGTGAAAAGACAGTGTGATCTTCTTTTTTAAAGAAGCAGTTATTCTTAGGCTCTCCTGAAGCCCTAGACTATTTCACTTTCTTCAGCTAACTTCTGCATGCCAAGAGGAAACCTAAACTCGGTGGGTTTTTTTTCTCTTGTGCTCTGAAGTCCCTTTCCATTCTTTCTTCCTGCAGTTCATCACTCTGCAGTTGCCTGAGCCAGAATCTGAGGGCTCTCTCTTAGTTTCCCAGATGTGTTCTTCCATAGTGCAAACTACCCCCAAAACAGACAAACAAACAAACAAATCTTGTCCTGCTTTTACTTAGCCAGGAGTTTCTATCTTTGCCTAGATCCAGGAAGGAAAAAAGCCAGTACACTTTGGAACACAGAAGGGCTAAACAGGAAATTTTCAGGAAAATGGACTGTGCTTTTGGTAATATTTTTTTCATGAAAAGTCACAAACCATTTGGTTAGATGCTAGAAGACTCACAGAAATCTCATTTTCAGAGAGATGTGAACACACTCCACTGATGATAGAGAATAAAAAGTTGTTGAAAGTTTCACTGACATTACCTGCAGTAAGAAAGAGTTACACATTATTTAGTACTTTTTCAATTATAGAGAAGTGATATTCTTTCATGCTTTCATCCCTGGCAGAAAAACCTATACAACTTTAGCCAGCATACTGCAGAATCTCACTTTATGAGATGTGAGGCAGGTGCAGATTTCTCCAGTTGCTCACCTTACTTAAGATGATGGATCACACATATGCTGTTTGGAGTGTAAAAAATAAAAACAGAACAAAAAATTCGAAGTAGAAAAGTTGTAGAGTGAGCGTCTCTGTGGGAGCATCCACAGTGGTGGCTGAGCATTCTTTTGGCTCTCAGACCTAGAGTAGAAAAGAAGAAGACAAACATTTCTGTTGTCACAGCTGAGCCCACTGATAGCAAGTTGTTTGGTTAGTGGAAATGTAATTTGTCTTTGTTTCTTAGTGACAACTCCATGCTAGAGCTACTTTATGATCCTCAGGAGCTACGTAATGTTGTGTTCAAATGATTTATTTTTGAAGTTCAGCATGGGTAAGTTTGTCTCTGTAGTAATGATACTTACATTTTGTGAAAATTACAGGCTAAGATAAGGCCATACTCAGAACTAAACTCAGGAGGCTTTTGAGGGAGAGTGGAGATGAAGAATAGAAAAAACCAGCATATCCTTATTTAAACTGTTTAATGATGCCCATTTAAATATGGAAATTCCTGAGTACATTGTTAAATAGTTAGTGAATATAAAGGAAAATTACAAAATTAGTCCATGTACTAATTTCCAGATCCCATGAAAAGGAATTGAGCTGATGATGACTCTGTTTCACTGAAGAAACTGTTCTTCTGAACACTAAATGCTGAGAAATACTCCCTGGACTTCTACTTGACTGATATGAATTGTCAGTCATTAATATTGGAGAAGTTTGGTTTATTGGCTGTTATGAATATGTGCGCATTTCTTGTGAAGCTGTAGATGTATAGAGGGTGATAGCACTTTGTTAAAATCTCTTCATGATGATAAGAAGAGTCTTTCAAAAGTATTTTGAAAATCATTTGATGTTGCACTGCAGTCTTTGAAGAAAGAGTAAGGGAACTGATGAAAGTTTCCCCATGTCACGTATTTTATGGTAAATGATAGGCTGCACCACAGAATGTTGGTTTAACTGGAATTCAGCAAAATGAAGTAAGTTTGCCACTTTCGAGAAAAAAATTTCTGCATGCTTTACATAGTAATACATTCTTAGTACTTTTGGTACAATTCTTAGTAATTTTGGTACAAATCAGTCGCCTATTGCACAGGTCCGATATCCAGTAGGTAAGATGTGGGATCTTGTAGCATGCCTACAGAGAGAGAGAGACATTTTGTGTAGTTCAAATTTTCCTGTTTTTTCAGTCCTGCTTTTTCTTTATTTTTCTGTTCATTCCACCTTTTCTGACTGATATAAATTTAATTGTATAATTTTACTGTTAATGTTTCAAATATAAAGATGGCAAATACAATAATAATCATAGCTAGGTTCTCTCCTGCATGTTACTTACAGCAGAAAACATAAAAGTAGACTTCACCAAAGAAACTGTGAACCAGTCAATCTCCTATTCATTTGATAGGAATGCCCGCACTCAATTTGTTTTGTGCCCATGCCTGTCCCATGGAAAAAATCAGGAGTGCAGCAGGCTACAGCAAGGGAATAAATACAGATGGCTCATAGGGAGGGAGAAGAATTAAACTTCATATGAATGATGTTCTAATGATGATTGCTGATCCCTTTACTTCAGTGTGCCTCATGCCTTATGAAGCAAATAATGGTATTCAGAGGAGTCTTGGGCTTAAGATTCAATTATATCAAATCCAAAGTAATAGCACTTGGAATGAACAAAAGATATTCAAAAGGCAGTGCAAGAGATATTTAGATTCCACTGGCCAAAAACCACGATAAAGTTCTTAGGGGTCTCCATTAATTCCCATCTGGAAAAAGTCTACAGAGAAAAAGCAAAACCATTGAATAAAATAGAACAAGTTAACGTTATCATAATTTGAACAGCACAAATTAGAAAAAACACCCAACACAATAGAACTCTTTTCTAAACAGTAAGTAAGAGTTTCTTTAACTAATTAAAAATAACAATTATGTTATTAAAGAAATATAGCCATATTTTGGAAAATCCTCATACCCACTACAGAATTACAGGCTATTGGGAAAAAAAAAAAAGAACAAAACAAACCCAAAGTTGTAATTTGCATATCTGTGGAACTTTACATACTGTGGTACTTTCAAGTATGGGAAGTGTGAAATGCAATTGCCCTTATTCAGTAGCTATCTCCAAAACCACTTACCTGTTTATGAAACCTTTAAAAAACTCAGGATGATATTAAAGTGAAATTAGTGGTGTGTTTGTTTCTTTCACTTTAAATAGTTCTGTCTGCTTCAGAATGCAGAATTCTCTACTTTTCCCTCCACTTTAATATGGTAGAAGTGTATTCATGTTGAATATTGGAAGAGTGAACTTGCTACTGAGATTTGGAGCATAAGTGAGGGTGAAAATTTTATGTGAAAATTTTGCACAATAACCAAAACTGAAGGAAAACAATAGCTTTTTATTGATTTGCCTTACTATTTTTAGAAGCTTTAACAGAAGAACAGAATAAGCTTTATGGCTGCTGGAAGAATTCATGATTCCTGTAAGAAGATAAATACTTCTAGTCAGCAAGTAGCTTTGATTTTAAAATCTTGTCACAAAACTGTCTTTATGAATGGGAAATTTCTGTGAATTCATTTTGTAAGCTTGTCACTTCTTGGAATGCTTATATGTGGGGCTGTAACTTTATAATTTTAATGAAAAGTTTTCTGCAGGGAATGTTTTCTGGATAACTACCTGTCAGAATACAGTGAAAATATGATAAAATGTCACCATTCTTACTGAAGTGTGAGTGAATGTTGAGGAAACTTGTAGTCACTTTTTTTTTTCATCTTCATGTTAAACACAGTGCAGCTATAATTGATTTAAGGTAAAAGAAGGTAATTTTTCTTCCCGAAGCACACATATTTATTATGCCACCATTTCAATAAGATCTTATAGGCAAGTGTTGTTATGAGTTGCTTTTATGAAGTCAAAACAAAAAGAAATACTTTCATTTTCTCTGTAGTACTCAATTAGAATTTATTTATGTAGACCAGCAGTTTTCTTAATTTTCTTCACAAATAATCTACAAATATCATAGATTATCAATTTTAATTGAATAAAATGCCAATGTCATTTCCAGTTGACAGGAGTTGTACAAAGTACATGAATTATTAGTTTAAAGTTGAAATGATATATTTATATACATGTGTAAAAGTCTGTATATATATATATATATATAAAAATATATATATACACGGTGTAGATAAAATAGCCAATAAGACATTGATGACCTCAAGAAATGTCTGACTTAATAAACGTTTATCTTTAAATTGTAAATCTAATTATTTGCCTTAGATTTACACTAGTCAGGAACTTAATGCAAGACCATGTTATATAAACTTATTATTTCCGTTTTTCATTTAACCTGTGGGTTATGGTATGACCAATCTGTTCTATATCCTCAATCAACAGATGACTGTATTTGGTAATAATTTATCAAGAATAAAAATCTGTTTTTTGAAGCTAATCACCTCATGTAAGGTCTGCCCTTTTTCAGAACCACCATCTGATATTCATTTTGTCTGCAAGACAAACGTACTGATGAAAATGCATCTACTACAGGATACAGCAAGTGGAAGGAAGCAGTTCTACTCTTTGTATATATTTAGAATATTTTGTTTTCTCAACAGATGGACCACATTTTAGTATTAAAGGGGAAAAAAATCAATTTTACATAGTACATAAACAATTTTTAAGAAGTACGTTTTGCATTTCTGATTAGTTTGAAGCAAAACATCCCATGGAATTTGTGTGTCAGCTTGGGCCATATCAGAGAGAGAAGATTTAAAAGGTTGCTTTAACTGCTTTCTGTATTTGTCATGATAAGGCTGTGTCTAGAGGCCGGGGAGTTCTGAGCAAGACTTTGAATTTAGCCAACTGAATTTAAATGCTGGGCTTTTCTTTTGGATGTTCTCCACGGTCTCAGAAGTGTCTGTTTTCTGAAAAGAGATTGAAAGCACAGATGCATTCCTACACTAAATGAATTGTGTCCTGTGAAGCCCTTCTCTGCTTAGATTTCTGGCCACTGCCTAACTTGATGTATTCTTCTTTTAGGCTGTCTGCTGAGTCTTACAATTATTTCTTGGATTTTTCCTAATCGAATCTTCCCATAGTGCTAAAATATAGGCTTGATCAAGCCAGCTTGCAAGCCCCATGCATGGAGTACGTGGAGTATGGAGCACTTATAGATTGTATACAGTAGTTCTTTGACATTAACTTCTATCCCAGGAGGTCTGAACTGAGAATACTAAGCTCATTTTAATTTGCAGTGCCAGCTAGATTTAGACTTTTTGACCCTACTGAAATTCTACTCAGACTTTTATAGTGCAACAAACTTATTAAATTTTAAAGTAAATCTCAAAAGAGGCAATAAACTGCTACAAAGTCATGAAATTATTTTATTATTTTTAATTTTTAAGAAGTGCATGTACTGCAGCTGGACTTCTTCCAGTGTTGATTCTTCCCCAACTGTTTTATTAAAACAAATCCAAACAGTTTCCCAAGGAAGTTATAAATTCTTAGAAAATTAGGAAGTTAGGAATTTTATGATGTCAACTTTGAATGATATTTTTTATACTACTTTTTAGAAGTGAGTTATTCTATGTGATTTGAGATTACTACAATAACTAGTATTTACAATTCCAAGTAATATATTCTGGAGTCAGTATTTTACCCACAGATGAACTGTTCTTATTCTACACATTCATTTTGGTTTTGGAGGTGTTATTTTTTTTTTTTTTAACAGACTTCAACCTGAGGCTTTTCACTCCCCTATAACTCTCCCCCTTCCTCCACCCTAACCTTGGTAGTGTGTTGGCCACCATGACAACAGGGATTTTATCTGACAAAAAGTTAAAAACTTTGGAAAACAAAGAGGCTAAAAAATTAAATACAGCTGTTTGCACACAAATATAAACCAGAAGGCCTCAAATCCTTTCTACTGATTGGCTGAATTACTTGAAATGTGGCTCATTGTTTCATAATAATCAGCAGTTATTTTTCCCTATTAAGACATAGACTGGCAAAGTATTGGAAACAGCTTTCCCAATCCATTTCTATGAAGAACTGGGAATATAAAACATCCCTATAACTTTTACTGCTTATACGTTGAGGGACCCACCAAAACAAAAGTGCATAGGTTCAAAATCCATTTTATATATACATGCATATTAAAAATTATTTTATATACTATTTTTCAGTACTGAGGAGTCTTTTACAAAATAGCATTTTTTTTTTACTGGTAGTGCAGTGAGTAGGCAAATGTGGCACCTGCCATAAGTTCAGCTGTAGCTCTCGCACATCTTTAGGCGTGTTTAGATCCTATTTTATTGAGAAAGGAAATTTTGGCCAGGATTCTGGAGTTATACCCAAGCTTTAAAGAAAAATGATGGGAGATCAATTTCCAATTGGGTGTCAACAAAAGACAGGCAGAGGTTTACAGCTCCTTCATATATATCACATCACAGCAGGCTCAAGTCTGCACTGAAGTTTGCATGCACAGTACGGTTTTAATTTTAACTGTGTAACAGTAGTTCACCTATACTTAAGCATAATGAAATAAAATACTTAAGGTGCTGTTTTCATGTTAATTTTAAATGATACTACTGTAGTATCAGGGTATCCAGAGAAAAGGAATAAAGCTACAGTATGAAAAAAAGATAGAACAGACAAATGCTGAGCCACCCTGCAGCCAGCAACGTGTAAATCTACATCCACCTGCTCCCTAGCAAGAAGATACTTAGTTTGTAGTAAATATTCGACCACAAACACAGCAGAATTATACAAATTATTGAGAAAAGGCAGTTCATTTTGTCTTCTGTGCTGAGGTCCCTTGAGTGTGGGGGTAGGCAAGGAAGCACTTAAGCTCCTGCAGTTCTCATTTTTTGGATGTTCTCCGTACTGGAAAGCAGTAAAAGTTTGGCAGCTTGAGTAGTAGTGTCTTTATCAGGATAAGTGAATTGATTTTGTTTCTCTTAGTTTTTGCAATTTTGGGGATTTGTTGAGAGTGCACTTCAATTTTGACTTCAAAAGTTAGTTAATACTAACTTTTTCAAAATATGATATTCTTCTGTTTTCTTTTTATCCCCCTTTCTTGTAAAGCGGCACAGGAGTCTTTAATTTCTGAAAGTGTGTTCCCACTCATTTATAAGGACTGAGGTGATAACTCTGAGAAAGAAGTTATTACCTAGGTTTCTTTCGAAATGTAAATACTTGATAGTGTGGAGAATTACAGTCAGGAGTGAGACAAGACCTGACTGGGCTGTGAAACTAGATCATTGTCTGATGCTCTTAACTTATGAGCATGAGAGTCACATTATTTGAGGACGTGAAAACTTATCTTCATTGAAATCTTTCTGGAAGGATTAACAGTTAAAATTCTGGTAATACCTCTTTAATGATACTTCTGCTGTACCTTGAAGCAGTGAGTTTTGGGTACGGTGCTATGTGTTTTGGTCTGTTTTATCATCTAAATGTTCTTAAAGCATTATGAGCAAATAAATATCTGATTTTCTTATGTACCTTCCTATACATATAGGATAGTAATAAATGGAATGGTATGTATGTCTTCTAGAGAAAGACCCAACTGCTATGCTGTCATTGGAATTTGCTAGGAAATCTTTTAACAGAGCTGAGAAGAGAGAAGAAGGGTACAAATAGACCTTTTGAAACCTGTCCTCACCACTGCCCTTTTGGTTTCAGTATAATATTTTGTGTGGAGATACCCATTTCTCTCTTACTTCTTTCCTTGAGATCTGGTAAAAAAATTGGACATTGGAAAAAGTTAAATAGAAAAATTAAATATTTTCATTACTCTAAAAAATTTTTCTGCCAAATCTGAAAGAAAAAATTCTGATTTAGAAAATGTTCTGCATAAAAGTCAGTTTTCTTTCTGTTGTATACCAGTTCTTCAATATGCTTCTATTCCTAAAAAGTTTCTCAAATTAATGTTTACCTCAAAAACATAAGATTAAAATAGAGTTCTCATATTTTCTAGATTTTTTTTTTGGAGGTCATATTTCTAGTTAATCTGTAGTATTTGGATTGTTAGTAAAGAAATAACAATTCAGTTTTGATGAATGAGAAAAAAAATTAGATGAAAAATAGCCATTTTTTCTCCTTGCCTTCCAAGTTTCTTACAGTGAGAGCAGAGTCCTGAGAAATTTTGTATGTAAAATTAATTTGCTTTAGTCAGACTTCTTTGGGTCTGAATGTTCCTAGAGCAGCAGACCTATATTAATTTGTAGTTATCACAAGAATTAAAAATATATATTAAAAAAAGAATATACATGTGGTAGCTTTGTATATATATATATATACACATGATTCTTGCTAATGAAGTACTGACTTCAAATGCCCTCAGTTTTAGAAAATAGAAAATAAAACGAAATCATCAACAATGAATGTTTTTGGTGGTTCTGTTTTCTTTAATTCTATTGCTCTTTATCTGGTTCTCTTGATGAGGTTAATATAACCTTACATTCAGTGACCAGTTTTACATTTTGAAGTTTTTACACATGGTTTGAGTTTCTAGAGGTCTCCTTAATTTTATCCATGCATAAATTCAGTGTCTAGTCTAAGCTAGTTAACTAAGCTTCCTGTATTAAAGTGCACAGTGAGAGACATCTTGTCCAAAACTGTCCTAAGATTGGTATCTAAAATGTGGACAAATGTTCTCCCATGAATCTTTTGTCTGTCCTGGTTGAATGGGAAATTGTTTCCTTAGACTAGATGCCTGACTTTTTGCCTATGGTGGTAGAAAAGATAAATGCCACCTAATGTGATAAGAAACATAGTTTTAAGGCTTTCTCAGTGGAAGGAAAATAGGCTAGTTATTTTGGAGAGTCTCATGCACTTAAGTAGCCCCATTAGCCCTGGTAAGCCTTCTCATTCTTTTAAAGCTAAACACAGGAATAAACCCATGCAAGATAGACCAAAACAGTAAGTTGACTTCTGTTTACTATAAAGTAATTTTGGAGCCCTTTACTGTGTACTCATTCAGTTCTTAAAATACCATATCAGACTCTTGGGAGAAGCAAATATAAGTGCAGTATATTCCTTGGTGTTGCTCCACGCTCTTCTTAAAACCAACGTGCAGAATGAGGTTTTAAGCGATCCTGAATTTTAATTCTAGCTTAGACTCCAAAAGCTCAACATTAAGCACATTTTATTACTGCTTTACAGTTTAGCCTTCTGTCAGTAGTTTGGCCTGCAGATCAAACAAGCATGTCTTCCTAGAACTAAGACTGGGTACAAAGGCAGCTACCATGGTTCAGCTGATGCATGTTAACTAGGTGAATTGAGATAACTGGATTCTGTGTCTGTGCCCTTTTTATTTCTCTAGGAAAGTCGTATGGCGTCTCTGGTTCTGCCTTGCTTAGAGCCAAAAGAAATAGAGGTAGAGACTGAGACAGACTAGAAATCATAATCTTGGCAGTGCACAGAAATTCATCTATTTAAGTACAAGCATACTGTGTCACAGTTGCTCCCAACATAATTTGAGGCAGATGCCCTCAGTCTGTCCTCCAAACTCAGTTTACAGTTCCTATCACTATTTCCAGCTGTAGGAGAGGAAAGAAACAGTTCGAAAGCTTCAGTATTCCCCTTTTCCAAAGAAATGTAGGTGAAAACCTCATTTACCTCTGGGAAGGAGTGTATTTAGCCTATATTTGCTAAGTATTAACTGCAGCTTGTGAGAAACTATGCATTCTCTTATTTTACTTTTAATATAAGATTTTTAATTCATATTGTTCTGAATCCAAATCTGCCTGTCTCTGTAATCCTGCTGGGAGAGTGGGAAAATGATTACATCTCACAAAAATTGGCTCAATAGGAAATATTCCTCTCTTATCCTCCAAAACCATACAACTGTTTAGTACCAGCACATTCTCAAAGCTTAGATCACAATCCACGGTATTGTGCAGAGAGAGTTGGGCATCTGAAATTATGTGGATCTTGAATGGCATGGGAAAACATTTCAGTTTTTTAGCATGAGCTTATGGGAATTGGGCAGCTGTTTTTTGCCTTGGTCACTGCAGTAGAATAAAACGGAGAGGGAAAACAGGTAGAAAAGGATCAGACCTGCAGAGAGACAGTGAAAGTGGACATTTTTAACAGTGAATTGAAAATAGGCTGAACCTATCTGCTTCAATTTGGTGCTGTGTGTATCTTTTTGCATAATTTTACTAGGATTCAGAAATTCCTGTGTGCTAGTTAACTAGCAACTGGGATGGACATTCAGAATACTTTCAGTTCTCATTAAAATTAATTGGAACTGAGAGTTCTCAAAATCTGGCATCATTGGTTCCATCCTTAACGCCTTTGTGAAAGGCCATCATAAGTAACATTTTTAGTAGACTTATATGAAGTTATATGAGAGGATATGTTGTATTTAGTGACTGAAAAAGGAATTAATTATTAGTCTTCTTCACACCATCAGTTACTTCATATGTATGTTTACTTTCTCACTCATCCTTTTTAATATGCTTTGGCAATTATTGCATTAGCAGACAAATATTTTTTGCTGAGACTAGATCTAAAGAAAATATGACTTTATACTGAACCTCGGGAATGATTCTTCATGTGAGAGAAGAAGGTGTTATGAGACTGAGTTGTAAGCAAGTTGGAAAGTGTGACATATTGGCTGCATGTCTCTTAACTAAATGAATAACCTGGCAGTTGAGAAAAGGATGTGCTTTTTAGCTGAGAAACAATTGGACAGAAAAGATGACTGCTATGCCAAGCTGAATGAAAAGCCCCTAGACAAAATGCTCTGTGGCAGTTTCTTTTGAAGTGAGTTTCTAGATCTTTGGAAGGAGCTTGTCAGGGCTAGACTGGAAGTTCTCTTTAATTATTTGACTGCCAGAAGTTGAACTACGGCACACATTTACCTCAGGAATACCCTGAGATTCAGGAATAGACTCGGCATAAAGTAGGCATGTGCTGCATGTGGTTATTTTCTATGGCACTGTTACCAAAAAATACTGTTTCTCTCCTGCTTACTTAGAGGCTCAGCTGCTAGCAAATCATGCCATTAGGCTCACAGTGTTCTCTTGCACTATTGACTGGAAGCAGGAATTGGCAGCCCTGGGTGTCTGCAGCATAAATTAGGAGGTGACAGAAAAAGAGTATCTCATCCTTAGCCTAACAGGAGGATGTCCAGAATACCTAGCTGTTGCCTTCGATTTAAGAATGAGTGTAGCTGAAACTTAGGTTTTCAAGTATCAAAAGAGGCACAGAGTTTGTGCGAGTTAAGCAACTGGAGCAGTCAATGGAGAAAATTAAGTGTATATAAAGGGAGAGTTAGTACAAAACAGCACCATTTTTGAGGGGGATTTCTGGTCCTCTTTTCAGTTCAGATGCATGTTTTAGAGTTGCACAGTATTTCATCCAGTACTTCATCCAGTTGGGATCCAAACTGCAAATGTCTCTCCTGAGAGCAGGATGCAGCTGTTGTGTGTAATGGTTATTGACAAGCACAAAAAGCAGATGTGGTTTGAATTCTCTCCAGCCTGAAGAGATTTATCCCCACCTTCCAGGGTGCTAAATGAGTCCTCTACTGCTGTGTCCCAGAGAATAGTTGTGCCAGTAGAGGTGCATCCTTTACCCATGCTGCTTGGAGTGGGGTGTTGCCGGGAATGCAAGAAGGCAAACAAACAAAGGGAAAGAGGGGTGGCAGATACTGATCTCTTTTCTGAGCAGTGACAGGACCTTAGGGAATGGCCTGAAGTTGGGTCAGGAGAGGTTTAGGTTGGATATTCAAAAAAGGTTCTTCACTCAGAGGGTAGTTGGGCACTGGAACAGGCTCCCCAGGGAAGTGGTCACAGCACGAAGCCTGACAGTTCAAAAAGCATCCAAATGATACTCTAAGGCACATGGTGTGACTCTTGGGGATGGTCCTGTGCAGGAATCAATGATCCGTGTGGGTCCCTTCTGACTCAGCATATTCTGTAATTCTGTGAAACATGAGAGGTGGATCCAACTAATTTCTCTCTTTATTTAAGGACAGTTTAATGGAAAATTCCAAAGCGAGCTAAAAAAAAAAAAAGGAAAAAAAAGATGAGAAAGAAATAACAATCAGAAATAAATTTCCAGATCCTGTAGTCTCAAAAGTTATACAGTTGAGGGCCAACATATACTCTATGAAACGACAAAAGGTAAAACTACGGTGGCTGAATTTTTATTAGTGAGAACATGGGAAATGGTTCCACATGAATAAGGCAGTTACACTTTGACCATTTCCTGCTTCATGTGAGCATTTAGGCTGTGGTGCTTGCTGCAAAATGGATTAGAGCTGTTTTTAAAAACAAATTCTCACTTGTGGAAAATCAGCTACTGGCAGCAGTGTCTAGCTCCATAGTGGAGTCCAAAGGCGATTGTCCTGATGGCTTCTAACTTCCTCCGGGGTCTGTAACGTGATTACATTGCTGTGGGGCTGGCTAGACTGCTTTTCCTCTGGGAGCAGTTTAACCTTTAATTTGGAGGAATTTGCACTGTTACGTATCTGTGTACAAAGGTAATTTTGTGTGGTTTGTGCTCTGGATGTTCATTGTCTATTTCTACATACACTTTAAATTGAATCTGTGTTATGTGAAATCAACATATTTTCTTCAGAGACCACCTACCATCAGGATCCTGATATCATCTTTTTCTTGAGAATCAGTGGTACAGATCATTCTTTCCAGCCTTCACTATTCTCATAGCAAGAGGTTTGCTAATCAGACAGAGAAATAATAGTTGAAACACTGTTCTTTTTAATATAAAAAAGTTCACATTTTACATATGTTTTATCCATTTTTTTATTTAATATGTACAGATGGGACTTTTGTAATGTTCTTAATCCCCATTGGTCTTATTGACTTTGCAATGATATAAAGATTTTAAGGATTTTAATTCTCCTAGTCCTTTCCGCTCTTAACATTTCTGCATTTAAATTTTATTGGCCTCGGGAAAAATTAATAAGCAGTAGCTATTTTTAATAAACCTTCCATTTATTTCCATTGCATCTATCCTCAGCAGCATGAAGAAATTTTTTAGGTTAAATACTAAGATTTGTACTTTGTTCTCCTACTGCTATTAGTATTAACTGTCAAAATTAGTATTAACATGTGTCATGAAAATAGAATTCTTAATTGTTTTACTAATTATTTAGCAATAATGTAATTGTAATCATAATAGAATACAGAGATGTAATGTCCTTTTATTTGCATTTTCTTTCTGGATTGGTATTGCTTGTATGTACTAAAACTTTTTTAAAAGCTTACTCTGTACAGTTTTCAGATCCTTTATATTTTTCAAAGCTTTGTCTTTGGAAATAGAGTCAGATTTGTTTTGTACATCTAAGAAATCTCTACAGTTGAATTAAACTTTTTAAATTAAAAGTTTATCCTTATTCAAATGTATGATTTAAATTGTTTAATGAGATGGAATGAATTTCCATCTCAATAGTATCTGTTTCATAGTCATGGTAGATCCCTTTTTATAAGACAAAGGAAATCTAAACAGAGGTGTAATTGAAAAATTCAGTGTTTTACTTGGTGTGCATATTCATAGGAAATTTTGAGATGTTTTACTTTGTTTAGTGTGGAGCTTTTTGTCTTGTAGACTCTGTTTATTGTTATTATTATTGGTACTACAATTAGCACTTACATGACTGTATTATTCTAGTAATAAGGAGGTCATCTGGTCCAGCTTAAAAGAGGTCAAAGTTAGATGAGACTGCTCAGGCCATGTCCAGTCGAGTTGCCACATCTCTGAGGGTTAAAATTCCATAACCCTTCTGGGCAGCCTGTTACAGTGTTTGACAAGCCTAGCAGAGAAAAAAAATATTCTTAGCATTTTGGCAGCTGTATTGGGCTTAAATCAAAAGTATTAGGGTTAGTTTGTACTTCAAAAATGTAGAACATGTTTAAGTCATCCAAATAGCTTATTCATAGAAGAGTGAACAATTAAGAAAATAATCTTCTGTAACAGAATTCTAGGCTGATGTCGTCTCTGCTGCAGCACCCACCTTCTTAACAGTTAGAACTTGAATTCAGCAGCACTCCTCTTGTCCTTATGCTACACATATGAGCTGTTTGCAGGACTTGATATTACTGGCTAGATATGAGATGGTAAACACCACTAGAAAAATTTCTTATTGATAACATGTAACGTACAGACCACAGCTGATTAAAGCTCAGGTGTACCTGCTCCACACACTTATTTATTTATACAGGAAACTACAGTGATGCCGTAGGGTGTTTTATGAGATGAAGGATTTTTATGTGTCATTGTTCATATCCTCTAGGAAGTTTTCTGTATCTTATCCTGTTCTGTGCCATCTGGACTATTAACGGTGGCAACAAGAAGTTTCCTATCATTCCTATTCATACCACAAGCCCTAATAAACCTAGACATTAAGAATGTCTTTCTCTTGTAATATAAAAGACTATGTGGTCATATTTTTGCTATAATTACAGCAGTTTTGCCCTGAAAGTTGTTATATTGTAATACTGTAGTAGAGTTGGGGCTTTTTTTAAATTTGAATTAAAATCTCTGCAGCTAGAGTATTTCTTTGTACTGTTCTTAAGGATGTAGCAGTCATTGCATTGGGATATTGACAATTCTATATCTTTTGATGCTTTTTAAAACTGGAATTGTTCATCGTGCTACTGCTATTAGAATAAATCTTTTTAATCAATGCCATTCTAATGTTAAACTTCACCAGGAAAAGGGCTGGATTTTAATGTTGTATCACTGCTACAGGTTACAGAAGTTCAAAATTTGGTTAAAAATTGGCTTTGTCTATCTTGCAGTTCAGATGGAGGTTGTTCACAGTTTAATTTAGGGAAATGTTTTGTAGAGACATAAAAGAAAATGAAAAGGACAAGCATTTCCCTGTCATATTTGCAGGTTTAGAGCTATTTTCGTTATTTTCCTTTCCTTTTTGCTTTTATTTTTCCTTTCAGTGGCAACTGTTTGAAGCTGCTCAGGAGTTTGGAATGTTACAGTAACTCCCAGGGAGCTGGATTAGTGGGCAGGTGATGCAGTCATGGGTATCACATACCTCTCCATTTTTTCACATGGATATTACCTTCATGTATATGGGGTGTGAGTGTGTGCTATGTACATATATCTTCCAGAAAATCCAGGCAGCTGTATTTTTGTTGATAATATATATGAAACAACGTAACAGTCAAGTGGTGGGAAAAACAGTGGATTTCTTGAATTTATGAAATACTGCATAAGCATCCATTTACATTCTAGGTATGAAAATGTAAGCCTGAAATTCTTTTTTTTATTCTGTAAAATTATCCTTTCTCCAAACAATGAACATTTTAATTTTAAAAAGTAGACCGCAGGATATGTTCATAACATGATGACAAAAACTTATTGTAGTCTGCAAGTTAATAAAGAGAAGCCATGTGATGAACACAGTTTAGTTCCACTTTTGTCCCAGATGTCTTGGGTCTAGAAATTGAAGATAAGTTTCCTGCACACTAGTGCAGGCTGTCATTGCTAAGTGTTTCCAGACTCACTGTGTGTGTGTGCTTTAAACCCATGTACACATAGTGTATCTCGTGCATAGGGAATAGTACAATTTTAATTCTAGAATCATCCTCTGCACATCGATTCTTACAGACTGACTGATGAGGTTTACTGGGGGGATTTTGTCTAATTTTGTTTTCATGGAATGTTCAATATTTCGTACTTTTTATTTCCTCCTATTTAAAATGGTTAAGTACTCCCATAAATTAGAAGCAGTTTTTACTAATAAAGTAACTTGGAACTTGAAAGTACCAAGTTGTCTTTGATGACCTGCCTGTCACCTGGGAAGGAGGAGAGGTTGAATCTGCTTGAACCAGCTGATGTTCTGCAGACAAGACAAAATCCCTGCAGGAAGGCTGAGGTTTCCCTGCCACAGAGAACACTGCTGTTCTCTTACACGTGAGCGTAGTGTTTCCCCAGGCAAGCACTGGCATGAGGGTGAGAGTACAAGGTGGGTCTTCTGCCCTTCTACGTACTGGTTGAGGGAAGCAGCAAGTGTTTAGCTGTCCTTTTATTCTTATGCTGGTGTTATAAAAAGTTTTATCCTTCTGTTTATGGACCACGTGAAATCAAAGGGAATTTCTCGTCATCTTTGTCATGCATTGCAGGAAGCCTTATGTGAAGAGTCAAAGCTGTTGTGTTTCTGCAACACAGGACAGAAGTTTTCTGTGGCTGTGTTTCTGCTATAATCTATCTCACAGAAAAGAGGCTTCTGTATGAAAATCAACTAGCATGAGGCTAGTGAAGGAATACTGGGGTTTTATAGCTATAACCATGTTGGAAGGATCACTCTGAGAAGGCTCAATTAGAAAACAAGATTATTTTGGACCTGGGAATTACTTTCTAGGCTTCAAATGGAGCTTTAAGTGTTCACGATCCAAACTACACAATTCAAGTGCCCATAAAAAAGGGACATAGAGTTCTCAAACTGGGATGTGGAAAAAGGTCTAGGTTTCTATGGATGGTTGCTCAGCACCATTCTGAAAATGTAGCTATTATTCTATGGAGTGCTAGGTTATGAACCTAGGAACTCTGGTGTCCAAAGTCACAAGTCAGTTTTGAAAAGATAATCAGTAAAATTAATTCTAATTAATTAGAAAGTATTGTATAGTATAAAGATTGTCTGAAGATATTTTAATACAACTCTCTTCCTGCCTTTAAGAGCAGGAAGCTCTCGATGCATTCTGAAACAAAGTATCATGCATTAAAAACATTCATAGTTTTTAAAAAATAATTTATCAGTAAGAAGTATTTTTATTCAGAGAAATAACAAAATTATAGCAGTCTACGTATAGAGCAAGAACTTGGTAGCCAGCCAAGACTGGCATGGTGTACATGTGTGTAGTGAAATTTTTGTTGTACTTTAATTAAAAAATAATAATTGATGACCCCATGGTTCTTTATGGCAATAAGTTAATTGTATATCTCATTTAAAGAATATAGATCACCTGCAGCATTGATGCTCTTGATTTCAAGGATCTTTCTAAAGAAGACATCTAGATATAGAAGATGTGGAGTTTTTGGAGGTTTTGTAAAATCTCTCTTGAGTTTTGTCTTAAGTGTGGTGTATTTAAAAGACTAAAAGTTCCCTTGGATCATTTAACCTTTACAAATTCACTTATGAAACCCATTATGAAATGGGTTTGTAACTTGATTCTGAAATTACCATCTACCTACTACAGAATTGGTAGGAGGCATAGAAGTGGTTTTATGACCTACTGTAGTAGAAAATAGTAGCAAACTGACTGAGGTGCAATACAAAAGTATTGTAAAAACATTTGATTGCTGCTTAAACCTAAACAGGAATATATAAAAACAATAATAAATATGTATGCAGCCTTCTAGTATGCTTGGTTGTACAATTTTTGACTGGAAAAGCATAAGTGAGTAATTAGATAATTGCTGCCTTGATTGAGCTTAATAGGAAACATTTCAATTAGGCTAAAACTACACAGAGAGGAAGTGGGCTTTTACAAAGGGAAACATTCCTTGTCATGCAACTGTCAGCATTTGCCCGCATGAAGAGGTGGGATTAAGTGGATCTATGCAAAGGAAACAAAAAAAAGGGAAAGAAAAAGAAAAACAAATGCTGGCGTAATTATACTGGTACGTATACAGTGTCTTCTGATACAATTTCTTGATGATTCCAGTTTTGATAACATAGCTCTTATAAACTTCTTGGCTTCAGCAAATTAGGACATTAAGTCCATAGAAGAGGTCAAGTTTCTGCTTTAAAAAGAGAAACAGAGAGAGGGACAGAAAACTTTTCTCGTTCTCCATAATTTAACATTTTTTCAGATTATCCTCACCTGCCAACAGTGTAAAAAGTAGTGTGAGAACTGTATTTTTTTTCCTTCTGGAAAGAGCCCGTGCACTATCTAGAGTACAGGAATTTCTCTGCAGAACTACTTTCGTGTCAGGAGCCCATTTCCTCTTGATGGTATATGGGTGACCTGGGACTGCAAGACAACTGGGGCCAGTTTTCTCATGGGGGCTTCCAAAGACTCCAGCCATACCTGCTGGTGCATGTGTCAGTGTAGCTCATGGGCATTTTGTCCATGTTAATGCCATCCTTGCATTCATACCAACAATTAGGAAAAATAGTTTTTCTGTGATTGGCTGGTATGTTAAAATAAAACTGAACAGATGCTCTGTTGTCTTCCAATATTACCTCTCCCCTCCCACCCCTGCCTCGAGGCTGCTTTGCCACTGCTGATGAAATCACACACAACAATTACATACCCTGTAAGTCCATTACAGCTCTTATGGGCCCAGAAATGCAGCTAGAGCCAGGGAGGAGCAGGAGGACTGACTGACATGAGTTGAGCAGTATGCAGCCGAGTGAGAAGTATGTGTATGGCACACAGGTACTGCTTTTTCCTTGTGGAAAAGGCCTTTCCTTGTTTTGCCTGTTGGGGCACACGGCTCCTGAACAGCCATTTACCACCGAAGAAGGAACAACTATTTTCATCTGGCTAGAAACTGTTAGGTTATAAATACCTGCTCTTTGTTAATAAATCCATTCTAAACCACTGAGTCTTTATATGACATTACCATAGTTTCAATAGTTTATATTCAACTGTTAAGAAAGTTTTCTAAGCTAAGAAGGACTGTGCTGGTTTTAATGCTCTGATCGAGGACACATCCCTGTTGCAAACAAAGCTGGTGTTAGGCATGAACAGTCAATCAGGAATGTGTGGTTTTTGTTGTGGGAGTTGTGAATACCACTGGGAGAAGTTAAATTATCTGCTAAATGTTGTGTCAGTGTCCTAATGTGACTTTACTAGATACTTAGATACTGATGATTTGTCTTTTGGAATCAATGCCTAATAGTGATACCTAATACTTGTATTTATTAAGGACACTAGAGAAGCCTATGACTGTGTAGGATGTTCCCCATTGTGATATTTTATTATATAGGCTGGAAAATTCCAATGATGCTTAAAGGAATTTCACCTGTTTGAGGAGGGACTAGATTTCATCAGTCAGTGTTTTGCAACTTAGTGTCTAACTTTGAGTCTGAAAATGTGAAGTGTATTAATCTTCCTTTAGTAGGAGTATGTATGGCGGTTTTGAAAACAGTAAACTTTTGAATACGTCTAAAGAAAAGAAGGATTATTTCTAGTAGGTTTATACCTGCAATCTTGTATTTGGGCACTAGGACAAATAGTGCCCAACAAGAGGGCGCTGAATTCCATTAGGAATGGACTGCTGATTTCAGAGGATGGCTTGCTTTATGTGCCAGAAATGAGAATGAAGCTAGTGTGAGTGTGAGCTCATCAATGAAGATAAGATTATGGTAGTTTCCATTTGCATGCACCAAAACTTAATGTGTAGCATGAAAGACTCATGTTAAGACACTAGCTTTTCTGGTTTTCTGCATGCAAAAGTTTATTAAAAACAAAGTTCTTTTTTCATATACTAAATATTATATAGAATTTTCATATTTTTACATGGTACTGTCAGTAATTCCTGCGAGTTCCTTGTGGAATTATTACAGTTGGTGCTGAAGCCTGGTGTCAGGTTTGTTTAGCCTAGAAATAGTTGGCCTGAGGTAAAGGACTATTGGAGGTTTTCACATTTGCAGTTATAATTTAGTAATTTATGTTTGCATGAAGTATGACAAATTGACTAATGACTGCCCTAAAGTGAGATGCCATCCTGGCATTTCATATGCAGAAATCTTATGGCAATATCAAGTGGGCTGTCTACCCTAGACAGCAGAAGTAACTCTGCTGTTCCATTCTTAAATTTTATATTTTAGTTAGGTATAGTTCCTCCTGTAGTCTTTTTTTTCCAGGAGCTGCTTTTAACTAGAGTTCTGCATTATGACAGAAGCTTGACATTCTGCCAGAAAAGTTGGAAATGAAGGCAACTTAAAATAAATATTGGTGATATTTCTCTTTCTCTCTGCCTTTCTCTTTCTCTTCCTCTCTCTCTCTCTCTTTTTAAGGAAAGGCATATGTTCTTATCCTAACTTATCCCAGTAGAGGGTCAATTACAACCAGTTGGCTGCAACTCCAATCCAAGAAAAATACTGAGTACAGAAACTTCAGCAACAGGTACCAAGGGCCTCTAGTACAGTCAGTCATTCCCAGTACATATGAAATGTGAACATAAAGCCTATGGGTAAGATATTTTTAGGCCCTGAGTTTCCCATGATGGTCCAAAATGAATCAATAAATTAAAGCAGACATTTTTGTGTAGTTAGGTATTTTCCTGGATAACTCTTTAAATGTCCACAATAGTATGAGATCTTTTATATGAATCGTGAGAATAGAACAATGTCTTATTTAGAAAAATATGCCTTGCCAAATGTTCACAGATAGGCATATACTTTGCAGCTTGCTCTTGTAGAGTCAAGTAAACATTAAACTGTAGAGCTAAATAAAAAACCAAACATATGCACGATAATAATCACGCAAAGGAAAAAAAAATACACACGTGGTCTGTTTTGCTGATGTCAGTCCTCGCGGTCTCGCACACGCTACATCTTAGGACCAACTTGCAGTAGTGAATTCACCTCTGGTGAAATAAGTTTCTCCCAAATCAACTAAGGCGTAAAAGCAACAGCATATTAATGCCTGGGCTCTGCCAAATTGACATGGCAGCTTTGTCCACTGCACAGATGTAACAGTGTTGAGACCAAGACCAATAATGTTAGTATTTAGCAGTATCTTCAGGCAAGTATGTTTATAGACTAGGCAAACTTTAGACTAAAAGATATGTGATTTATTCCACAGACAAGCTGCAGAAAGAGAGGTAAATGTTATTTGTTTTTGATGGAAGCATTTAATTAAGCTGGCTTCTCTTCTATGTCTCAGTATTTGCAGAATGAAGGGGGAATATGTGGCTGCTAACATTATTACTTAGGCTGAATGTTAATTAGATTTAGAAATCTAATCTTTCACAGGTTTGAAATGGCCCTGTTCCACCTTAATCTCTGTGCAGGAAACCTTTTGTGGCAGCCCTTGCATGCATTTCCATTGTATGTTTTATCCCTGTGTGCTTTCAGTATGTAACTCAGTCACTCTTAGCCCTTGAGTTCTTGGATGGATGTGATGGAACAACACCCTGATCATTCTGTCGGTGTTCAAGGAGTGGAAACAAAACTCTTAAGCACCAACTGAAGAGTCAAGGCTTTCCAGCTACAGAAACTAGTTGTTCAAAGCCTCTATAGGTTCTGTAGCACAAGCCAGCAGATTATATGAACTCATCTGTTTCCAGACTGGTTAAAATATTTTTAATGGAACGTATTTCTCTATAGAAGATAAAAATGCAGTTTTAGTGCAATAAGAAGGTTTTCTGGGATCGCCTTATTTTGATAACTTCTCAATAATAAGAATAGAAATTCATCCAATAATTTTCTGAATTCATTTCAAAAATGTGTAGGTTTGATATGATAAAATATTTTATTTAAATGATTTTGTCTGGACTTGTGTGTATGTGTTTTCAATATTTATGGGTAACATTTATTTCAGCTTGTAACTTACATTTGATATCATAATATGTTTTAAGTTTTTAAAAATATTATAATTGGCATGCTAGGAAATTCATTTTTTTACTCTTGAAAAACTGAATATCCTAATTCTGCCAGAAGGAAAATTTGTCATTAGAGAAAGCAAGATTGGTTTAGTAGTCCTAATACTTTTTCTCTTTAATTTTTAGTCTGTGGAAATTGTTCCTCCCCTTATTTTGATTTTTCCTTTCTCACAAGTATCAAGTTTGCAACATAATGAAAATTCTAGTTAGACTGTCCCTACTGTCGAACACCGCAGGAAATTTGCTCAGTCTTTAAAATTGCTATCAAGTTGTTTCTGGTGATACTAAGTATTTCCGTTAGAGTCTGCGGCTCTGACAGTAACTAGTTTTCCCTTTTTTATATTGTGTATTAGACCAGTTTTTCACATAAAAATTGTTGGTTTACATGCTGTTGTCATACAGATAGGTGTAATTTACTTTTAAAAAGAAATTTAAATGAATCAACAAGTATTGAAGCTTATTGTCAGGCATGCTGACACTTTGTATAGATGTAATAAGATTTGTGGTTAAACCCCTAAAACAGAGATTTAGGAAATCTGTCTTTAATTCCCAATACTTTCAAAACCATACTATCCAACCTTGGACAAAACATTTTTCATAAACAAAAGAAATACTTTTTCATTATCTCATGATCTTTTCTAATAATCCCTTCATTTATTGTTTATAAGGCATTCTCATGAAGCTGTCCCAGTTGTTGAAAAGCTGTAAGTACCTGAGGACATATCCTTTTCCCTTTCGGTTAAATGTTGGTTAAATGGCTTCTTCAAAAAGATTAACGCTCACAATCTTTTTTTTTTTTTTTTTTTTAAAACTAGGAGAATGACCAAGATTTGGTTGTTTGTTTTCTTTAAATAAAATGCAGACCAACCTAAAAACTGAATGGTCTTATATCTTATGGAAATTACTATAAGATAAAAATTAAAATACTGAAAATTATCACATTAGTGCCTTAGTAGACTCTATTAAAATTAAATATATTCAGATATACCAGGAAGCAGAATGCTGATTTCTTTGAGGATTCTTTTTGTTTAGGCATTGTTTGGAAGATATTGCTTAGGGAAAAGAAGTCTCTGGTATACAAAGCAAAGAGATAAGTGAGGTATCTAATGACAAAAGGGTGATGTTGTAATTAGTTTGATTTAATACATTTTAGTGTTTGCCCAAGCTACTTTGTGAAAAAGTTTTGAATATCAAGTTGATTGAAAGAAATAAAAGCAACCTATGAATGATTTGCAAATAATAATAATTAGTGATGACACTGACATCTCACTAAACTGCCTGCAGTGAACCTGAGACTCGATGTGACTCATATTTTATGTCTGTACTGTACAAATCTGATAAGAAAGTCTGCAAACAAGGCAGCTTTAAAAGCACATTGTTGTGTTTGAGTTTGGCTGTGAAAAACTAGCATTCATCAAGGGAGCCACACTGTTAATCAACCTACTTTTGCAGAACAGAAAGCTGCTGATTTCCAAAATGTTGAAGACATCAGACAGCAACAGCCATCACTTTTTTTGAAGAATACTAGCTTCGGGATACTGCAGAGCAGTAACATTGTAGTTCAGTATTCCAAAGGTTAAAATTGCAGTGGGAGTCTAGCCTTGAATGACAAATGCTGGGATATGGTAGATGCGAATTTGGTAGGTTCGAACCACCTCTACTGGCTGCATTCATTTCATAAGCTTCACTGTTTTGCTAAGGACCACAAGGTCATAGAATCATAGAATGGGTTGGGTTGGAAAGGACCTTAAAGATCATCTTGTTCCAAACCCTTTGCCATGGACAAGATCAGTGTAAGACTCGTAATGCACAATGTTTTGGTGACTCAGGAGGCTGTTCATGAACCAAACGAATGAGATGGAGAAAAATGCCGAAATGCCAAGGTAGATATGTTGGAAGGACCAACAGGATGTATTATGATAAATGGTGTCCATCCAGTATTTCCTGTGAATACAGAGGTCAAACAGTTGGGGAATTCTCAGTAGCTTTTGATTAGAGTATGCTGATCCATTATATCTCAAAAAGTACCTGAAAGTCTAGAATAGGCATACAGAGATTTCCTCCTCACCAACTATTTCATTATTTATTTGCTTATTTAACTGCTTTTATTGTCAAAGGTTCATCGTAATTTGCTTCAACATTGTGGATGTTATCCCCAGTTATAGTTATGACTACTAGAAAAGACTAGAATTGAAAACTAAACTCTGATAGCCTACCAAATATTTTGTTGATAGCATTTTTGGTTGCATAGAAATAAAGCTAATGCTGAGACTTTTGGACAAGCGAATATATTTTTTTTTCTGCTCTGAGAAAATGAATAGTGACTTTGTTTCAGCAGGAATTTTCTATGCTGATGTTGTTGCTCCAGACTTTGGCATAAAAATTGCAATTAGACAGAAATTGTTGTCACCTTTTCTGAGAGCTGGAAGGGAAATACTGTGTTTTATGAAAATGCATTCCATTTCAAAATTTCTTTTTTTTTCCATCTCCTTTGACTGACAGTTTAATCTAAGACCAAAACTTATAAAACAGGTATGAAAAGAATAAAGGAAAGAATATAGAAGAAAATTTAACCATTGTTCCATGATAAGATTACATTTCCTGTTATGAGGCCATTAGAAAACTGTCTTCTCCTGTCTTCTAAACACAAGACAACCTTCAGTGTCTTCTGATGCTACTTCATATATCATGGTAAAAGTGTATATGTGGGTGGGTCAGGTATTCCACAAAATGCAGAAGCTGCTTTGTGGAAACAGTACAGTACCTCTTAGATATGAGTACTCTCGATACCTGAAATAACAAAATTAATTATTTTCTCGTCAAATTAGGAAAAAATGAATTTGTAGCTGATCAACTTGCAGATAATCATTTGGAGATAATTGGGTTTGCTACATCACTAAACAGTTATTTTCAAGCTGTTCTCTTTTTGGATTCTTAACTTCTATATCAATATTACTAAGTGGTGTCTGTTTCCTTCTTTTAAATGCTTATTTCTATTCTTCTTTTGCTAAGCTTCTTAGTACCAGCAGCAACTGCAGAAGTAGGACAACAAGAGGAAAATAAGGAGGAACTAATAACATATTAGTTATTTCCAGCGCAGTCTTTGTCTTAGAAAAGTGTCAAGAGAAGGTAATATCTTACTTACCAAACTTTAGCATACTTACCATTAAATCTCTGACTCAGCTCCTGAGCCAGCAACTTCTGTATGAAGCACGTTTTCAAAAGGCTTGTGCAATAAACTTATTTTTTTTGCAATCAAAATTTTTAAGAATATATGTTATTCAGTTACCAAACTTGGAGAGGCATGGAGTTATAATACCAGATGTGACTCTTTACAAAGCTAGACACATTCATCAACTGCTCACAGTGTGTTGGCTTCTTATTCTGCTTCCTTGTCACTTGCTTATAGGCCTGAGGAGCATGCTGTTTCACAAACATAAATTCTCATGATTTTAAGGTTCTGGGTATGGTCCAGTATTCTCTACCTCCTTTGGCAGCCTCCAAGGGTAAGGAACAAAACAGACAATATGTGGCCAATTTAATTTGAACTGAATTTGTGATATTCCATTTCAGTGCCCAGTGATGAATTTCCTAGTAAAATATTGCTTAGAAACATGTGGCTTGGGTCTGAGATCATAAAACCAGTCAACAACATCACATATCTTCTTATTGTAGATGCACGTTGGGCTACTATAAAGATACAAATTAGTGCTTTAAAACTGCTGATTTTCTTTTATTTGATTTATGTTAGTAAAGACAAAAATAATGCAGAAAAATAAGAATCCTCATTAAAAACAATTTGAGAATATTTTTCATTTGTTATTGATTTTTTCCTGTATTTTTGAAGAAGTTAAAAAAAATCCCTTTTCTGATTGAGATAGTGGAATATTATGAGAAAGAAAACAATTGTCATTCTTTTTTTAATTATTTGTACAGTTTGGGACATTTTCATTTGAAAAAGCCTTTAAACTGAAAATATGGAATATTTACAAATAGAGAAGTTGTCTCTAAATCTATTAGCTGTTTAAATCATTTCAGGGGGCTCTAAATGTGCATTTCTGATGTTGTGGTAGATCTGATGAGTGTTGTTGCACAATAGCAGGAACAAGAAAGCAACAGCTCTAGTGTTCGTTCTGGCTGCTCTGTTTCCTTCTGGAGCATTGACAGCTGCTTCACAGTTTGAGATTCCCAACTGAGGCCTCTAGGATTAATGACTCCGGGGAAAAGCTGAGCCTGTGTAACAGTATTTCTTACAGACAATAGGAGTGAGGAGACAGAATATTTTACAAAAACTGTGCATATCAAAAAAATTTTCCTGAATCTGAATCAACTTGTATTCCATTTCCAGTGATGCTTCCAGCTTCTAAAACACATAAGTTTTCATTATACCTTAGGAGGTGGCTGGAAGGAAAAGGTGGTTCAATAGTATGTATATAGCAAGACTTACAGAAAGAGCATTCTGAAATGCATACATGTAATTGATTACAAATCGGTTATTTAGACTGATATTAAATTGAATAACTATTGAATGGGAGCCAGAGTAGGGTTTGAAAGTGAAGGTAGCAACAATAAATTTCACAGAACTTCTCATCAGCAATAATATCTGAGTAGATGTTTGTCTATCCCTATTGAATATGTTCTGCTGTGAACAAGAAATGCTACATTTTTAACATGAACAGAAATAGGTACTTCAGAAGCCACAGAAAAAAATAGTCATTTTGAAGTTTTGAAGCAAAAGTGGAGAGTATAAAGTTGAAGTGATAGAAGCAATAGGTGCATGCCAAATGATGTTTTGTATATGAATATCTCACTTTATAAATCAGTAATGTTGATATTTGCCCCATAACATTGATTTATTGCTTTCTTTCTTTGCAATTTGAAACAGCAACATTTTTTATTGCACTGAGAGACTGTCACACAGAGAATAAACACTTGGAAATCAGTTATTCTGCTCCTGCTAATAACAGATACATCTCCATTTCAAGAATCCTTTGCAGAGAGAGGTGGGTTTCATCCCTGCAGGATAAAGGCAATCACTGATAGGATAATGACAACAATTTTCTGATGCTCTAATCCCTTGAAAAGAAGTTTTGTCTTTTTGAAATATTTTATCAATATCTTCTGGAACACAGCATCAATTTTTTATCTCTTATATCCACCTGGAGCACACATTATATATTCTACAGATAAAACTTCAACCTTGCAAGTGGAAGTACTAAGTAAATCTAGAAGAGTGATAGTATGGTTAAATACAGAAAAAGACATAGCTATATGAACGTCAGAAAAACCTGTTGTGGTCTTAATATAGTTTTGTTAATAGATCATATAATACACAAGTATACATAACCAATTGGTAATGCAAGACAAAATACTCTTCAGCTATGGTTGTTCACCGAAATAATGCTGTACTTTTTATTGTCTGAAAGTTTAAATAAGTTCCAGAAAACAAAAAGTTCTTGTGTGCTTTTGTTATGTTGTCTTACCCATAATTTCCTAGTAAAATACAACATTTAAGAGTTACACTTGCAGTGAATTTGAAAATCTGTTCTCGCCCATGTATGATTTCTCATTTTGGAAAAAACAGATTGGCAAAATTGGGCAGAATACTTTTTACTCACTGAAAGGCATTCATTTACATGGCAGATAGAGTATTTTTTGTGTGTTTGGTGGATATTACTAGAAGTTGTTGTTGAGTTTTCTTACCTCGTTTTGGATACTGACTACTGAACATGTTATGAATTTGAAAAATTGATCCTAAAATATTTCTAAGTATACTGTTGGGTCTTGTTGCCTCTAATCAATCCACTAATTTCTGAAACATAGCTGGACCAAAATAATTTCTGTACTTCTCAGTCTCTTTTGTATTATCGCTACCTTAAAAATTAGTATATTTTCTTCTGCAAAGTTCAAATCCATTTTCAAGTGTGTCTAAAATCCTAATTGCATGAGATGTTTTCCTATTGAACTAGATAGCTGACAATGCTAATGTAATTGTAGTACCACTTCTCAGTTGTTTATAAGGCAAATAGAAGCACTAGGGGGCAAACTACAAATTGCTAAATTGGAAAAAATATATTTTTAAAAAGGCAAAAAGCTTATACTTTTCTTAATAACTCAAAGGGATTGTGAGGTTCTAAAGACAGTTCACCCCCATAGAAATCTCATGGGACATCATTAAGTGGAGAATTCACAGATAATTCTTCCAAACAACTTTTTAGTTAAAGCAAAGTGGTCAAAGAAGAGGTAATCTTGACATATTGACATTTGCTATCCAGTCTTACTTCAGGTCAGTCATCACTCGATCACTCCAAGAGATTAAAAAAAGAACAGTATGTGTAAGATTACAGTCCACTATTCAGAAGTCTGAATAGATGAGTTAAGGTGCCTGAGAAACTAGTAATTTCTGTACAAGATGTAGTGTGTTAAATCCTTATGAGAATGGTTAACCTAGACTGATGGAAGAAGACATTCAGAACAAATTTAAGGCATTTCCTAATTGGACCATTTGCATCAGAATGCTAATGATATCATGGGCTGCATCAGGAGGAGTGTTCCAGCATGTCAGGGAAGGTTTTTCTTACCCTTTACTCAGCACTGGTGAGGCCACACTTGGAGTTTTGGGTCCAGTTCTGGAGTCCCCAGTACAAAAGAGACAGACATAATGCAGAGTCCACCAAAAGGCCACCAAGGTGATGAAGGGACTGGATCATCTTTCTTGTGAGGAAAGACTGAGAGCTGGGATTGTTTAGTCTGGAGAAGAAACAGCTCAGGAGAAGAGAAGCCTGTACACATCAATGTGTACAAATATCTGAAGGAAGGGAGAGAGAATGCAAAGAGAACAATGCCCCAACTCTTTTCACTGGTGCTCAGGGACAAGACCAGAGACAATGGGCAAGGGAGGGTCCCTCTGATGATCAGGAAACACTTTTTCACCACTTTTTTACCAGTGGTACAGGTTGCCCAGAGAGTTTGTGGAGTCTCCGTCCTTGAAGATATTGAAAAGTCAGGATGTGGTCCTGGGCAACCAGCTCTGAGTGATCCTGCTTGAGCAAGGGGCTAGACCAGATGATCTCCAGATGTCCCTTCCATCCTCAGCCGTTCTGTCATTCTGTCATCATAACATATTGAAAGATTATGTAGCAGCATTCCATCTCTTCTATACTTTCTTGCTATAAAAGTCCTGACTTGTTTTCCCTTTGAAGTATTGCATACTAGAGTACTTTCAAGATCACCATAAAATGAACTGTGTTATATTGACTGCCCTATAGACTATTGAAAAAAATTAAGTTTCCCAAATCCAGTTCTCTTATTTGTAGTAATGCACACAGGTTTCATCTCATATGCTTCAGCTCATTACATCCCTCCTTCCACTTATCTGATCTACCTCTGTCAGGATCATTCTATGCAAATTTCTGGAGTTTTGTGCTCTTCTTTTGTAGCTAGTTTCATTTAGGCTGTCTGTAGTTAAGTGCCAGCATCTCTCATATAGCTGCTTCTTTCATTTCAGTTTACTCTCTTTGGAATGGAAGCATTCAGCATGCAGGTCCTTCAGTCTCTTTAGGATTTATCTCTTTCTTGGCATAATATGTGGTACCTTCTGTACTTGGTATTTTATCCAGTGCAGTGGAGACAGGCAAAAGTTTTGCTGACTTGCACTAGAAGTCTCCCAGGGCACGTTAGAAAGAGAAGTTCAATCTAGAAAAAGAAAAAAAAAGAAATAGACCCAACCCTATCCTCCTTGTGGCATGTCCTCACATCCAGTGTTTGACTTTGCCCCAGGGAGGCAACAGTGTATTTTTGGAGTCTTAAAGCACATGCCATGAAACAGGCTGGTAGGTCTGCAGTGTAAGATGACCAGAGCTTCCCAACCCTGTTCAAGCGGAAGAATAGCTAAATGACTGACTACATTGATGATGAGATCAGGCAATCCTTGTGGCTGCCATTTCAAATTAAAAAATGAAGGAAGTCTTTGTTTTAAATGAGTCTATATCTACACTGTCATTGTAATAACTTAAGGGATCCATCAGTGGTGCACGGTAAGAATTGGACTAGCAGGAAGACTCCTTATCTCTGAAAATGTTCAGTAAACTTCTCCTGATTATTTCTGGAAGTGTCTCTATGCATGCTGCATTTCCATCCAAACCCTAACATTACCTACTCCAAAAGTTGAAATCTACCAGTTCATCAGTCTTAGAAAGACTGAATGTGTTCTTCAATCATTCCAGGTTAGTCAGGAATAAGTTATTACATTGTACAGATCATGACTCAGCAGTCTGCTAAGAATGAAGATTAACAAATTGTTATCTCTTCTCTAAAATTATAGTGAACATGTGGTAGGGCTGTTCACTGGTGTGTCCACCCTGGTCCTCCACAGTTCCAGGAAAGAAATAGGTCTATTCATATATACATTGGCAAGCACGTTATGAGATGAGACCAAGACACCAAAAAACCATTTTCCTTTCTAGGCTGCTGTCTGCAAAGAAATTATACAGCACAATTTCCAGGTCAACTTGAAATGTCGAGTTCTATGCCTGTACATAGAATATCTATGTAATGTAGTGCTATTAACTTTTTTAATAAACTTCTAAAATGTGAGATCTTAAGGTCAAGAGAAATGAATGATTCCCTGGGTGTCTCCACTGACATGAAAAATTCACTTCTTTGTGTGGTTTGTTTCTTCAGACTTTTTGCAATGGTCGTTATCATCCACTCTCTTGCTTTTTGTAGAACTTTGTCATAGTGTGTAATTTCTTCACTGAAATTACATGCTGTGCAAATACATCAGTCCTTTGAAACTGTTCTGCCATGAACATTTCTTAACATTCAGGCAAACTAAGTGTTCGATTTCTCAACTATCTAAAATGTCTTTTGATATTATATATATTATTAAGTTAGTCTTATTGTTGGTAATATATTGTGCAATCACCTCTAAAAGTATTGTAGGACTGGTAAATGTGCCACGTTTGAGACTCCCAGGATACACATAAGACATTCAGTGTACCTCGTATCTTCTTTCTGTCTGTCTCCTATAGCATTTGGATGGTACCATAATGTCTTGGTGACTATGATTGTACTGTACTTGTTGAAAGATTGCATACATACAAGGTACCATATAAATTGATGAAGATTTCACAGACTTGAAGTAAGAGCAGTGTTAGAAATGTGGAAAGCACATAATTTCTCTATTCATAATGATAAATGCACTACTGTGGGGGTTTTTGTGCTAGGTGGGATATAAGCCTGTAGAAAGAGAGAGGAAGGAGTAAGTCATTCTTGTGCCTTGCCATACAGGTTCTTTAGCATATTCATTGACGTGTTTGGCTTACTACACACACAGTGTCTTGCCTGACATAGGTGCAATGGGTGAGAAATCTGGCTTCCTCCTGCTGAGTAATGAAAGGAAAAGACAACCAGTGAGTGGTTATACATATGTATACATATGGAGGTTATGCCACACAACGGGGTGCCTGTCTCTGACCTAGTTTTAGACGTGCTTGAATTGCTCCAGCCTTTCTCTCCTCCTTTCTTTGCTTTCCTGTGCTTCACTACTGGTGGTCTTCTGTATTCCATGCAGATGTTTTCCCCATGTTATTTCATGGTTATTTTTCAAGTGGTTTCTTAGTAGAAGGAATGGAGGGTCCACACATGAGAACATCTGCTCTAACAATTTTCCAAAGCAAACAGCAGATGGCATTGCTGCTTCCTTTTGATCTTACAAGAAAAATCTTGTGCCACTTGTGTTGCTTTAAGTTTCAGGCTGCATGGTAATGGTGCACATGAGCATTTGCTTCTCTCTTTTCTCTCAACAGTAGCACTACTTGCAGATGTTTACTCTGAAACTTTCTATTTCAGCTTTTTTTCTTTATGTGACCCTAACTCCTACTAGGTGTCATGTTTGTTGGTTTTTTTCTTTCCTACCCTCGTGGAAGTTTATAATTAGTGCCATATTACTGTTATCAATTCTCTTTATTCATATGCAAATTGTAGGGAAATAGAAGGGTCGTCCCATTCTTCAATTTTGATTTTTCTGTGTTTCAACCTCTGCATATGGTGAATTGGGAACTTTATATATATCTTCTTTGCTGATTTTTTATAAGAAAGCTTTATTTCTCAAGGCAATTTCTTGGTTTCTAATTAGGATTCTTCCTTTTTATGTAAATTTTGACATTCCGAAAATTTTTGCACTTAAGTATGAATGAAATTTGAAATTTTTAAGGAAAATTTTAGACCCTTTTTTGTCATTGTATTAAATTTTTTTTCTGAACCCCCTTTCCAACACATATGTTCCTGTTTTATCACTGTGATACATTTATATCAAGAAAAGAAACTTGCATTATCCATGTAAAAATTACTCTAGAACTCTTCAGAAATATGGTAATTTAGCTAAATTCCTTTTTTTTTGATACTATCGAAAATAGGTCCATACTAGCAAAATTAATTGACTCAATCAGTTAAAAACCTAATTTCAAATCTGATAACAGCCTTCACTATACAGTTTTTATATCTTAGGATCTTTCATTTTTGTTGGGCAAAGAGGTCTTGCAACCTATTCTCAAATATTTAGCTACTATCTGGCAGTACTGAAATGGCCTTTGCAGAGAGCTATTCTATGGCTTTTTCCTATTGGTAGCACAGGAAAAAAGTTGTGGTTACTGTATCCACCAGAGGGCATGGCCTAAAGACTGATGTGAGAGGAGGAATTATCAGTGCACTTAAATTGGCATTTTGTTTGTTTACTTTTAAACAATGATCTAGCGTTTGCCACTAAAGAAATTTTTTTGCTTGCAGCTTTGCATTTCTCCCTTGTTGGTAATGTCATGCCTGGAACAAGAAAGCGAATTTGTGTGGATCCACTCCAGACTTGCATCAGAAGAGGCAATTAAACTACCCTGGTCAGAAAACCAGAAAGACTGAAGTAGTGATGGAGCTAAAGATATCACACTGGCTCAAAGATTTACAATAACATAGTTTATTATTTATATTATGGTAGTTTTCAGAGCTGCTGTGACAAAAGGCTATTAGCCAAAAATTGTAGGCTATGTTGTTCTTTGATCCTCGCCAAAAGGGAATTAACTTATTTCTGCCAGCTACAAGCAAGATCTGATTCTTGGACCAGTCTTCAAAATGCCATTTGCAGCTTGATGAGAAGCAATTGTAATTCCTGAGGTTCCCATATTGCACTAAATTTCAGTAATACTGGAGGGTTTGGATTTGGCTTATCCCTAGAATCTCCATATGTCAGATTCACCTCATTTCACTCTAGCTAGATATGTTTAAAAAGATTAAAAAAAAAAAATAACAGTGAGGATTTCAACAAAAGATGGGATTATATTTTCAACTTTAAAATTGGAATCAAAGTTACAAAACAGAGAAATAATATAACATGCATTTTTACTTGCCGGTGTCTGGCTAGCTTCTGCTTATGATTTCTCTGAAGTGTTTTAACTGAAGCAGCCAAAGATTTGATTGAGTGCTATTCAGTCTCCTAGCATTGTCATTTAAAACTAGCCTTTTTTACTCAAATCGTGCTTGCCAAGAACTGCATGAGCTACTCAATAGCTCTTCACCCCTTGAATGTGATTTCAAATTTGATTTCTAAAATTAATCCTTTTCTTCCAAATTAGGATTGTTTCATTATGGAAAGCCATCTAATCTGAGTTCCTACATTCTGTCTTTTCCCAAGTGGAGACCATTCTTCTTCAATTATTTTCCTTAAGAATTCTCTTTCTGATTCTTTGATTAGAAAGGAAATTTAAAGATCCATAGCTCAAACTTTGACTGTGATGACACACGTTCTTCTGCTCATGGTTCTGTGAAGTTGTGGATCTTCTTCCTACCCTTTTATTGTAAATAAAACTTTTGAACTTGGTGTCAGTGGCCATTGAAAGCAAATTAAGTATTCAAGGATTATTTGATCTAAGTAACAAGCCTGTTACAATATTTTTCAAATTATATGCCTCTGGAAGCATTACTTCAGTTCAAAATGCATTTCATAAATCAACCAAATAAGCACTGGAAGGTACTTTTTTTTTCAATCAGATTAACTCCTGCCACCATACCTAGTACAAATGGACATCTTCTGGTAGTTTCAGAGTTTATGTACCACAACATTGATATGACTAGTCTCACAAATACATGAGGTAATGATTTTTATTTCACATCACAAATTTTTGTCATGTTTGTATCTACTCTATACTGGTAGCAATTTTAATTAAACTTTATATTAGTTTTCTAATTACCCAGGCCAATTTCCAAGAAAGGTAAGTAATTCTTCTGCTACTCCCACCTGTGATTTGGGGACAGATGATCTTGCAATGAATATTCTTTCTGCCATTATGTGACCCCTACCATGTTTTATTTATGTGAGTAACTGAGAGGACATTTACATTCCATTTAATATGTGCAAGTGTAAAGGAGAAGTGCTGATCTTGCCATAGTGTTTCATGTTTCTATTTTTGGTGTTTAACACAACCTAACCTTGAATATTAACGGAATAGCTGTAGCTCCAACACTAACATAAGCATGCCAAGCATTTATATCAGGCTAGATTACTCACCACTGTTGAAGCTAAATGAAACTTTTATTCTTGAACTAGTCCATTTGGAAAACTAATAAGAAATCAGAGGTACAGGAAAATGGGAAAAGTAACTAATATCCTGGTTTGCAAAATTTATAGAAAAGAAGTGGACCTCCTTAAAAATCATTAATTTCTCCTTTTTTTGTGATTTATTCATTCTAGAAGGATGAACTGTGCCACTGTGAAAGCTATGTGCTTATATATAGTAGTATTATGACATGCACAGAATCCATAGCAGATTGGTATTGGGAGGAGAAGACAAAAGAGGAAGGGAACATATGAGCAGCATTAGGAAAAGTAAGAGGAGGAGGGCAATCCAAAGAAAACAGATAAGGAGAGGCAAAAAGAAAGGTGACATCTGGTGTCAGCAAGGACAGGAGGAGACAGTGATAGGATTTGCTTGAAGGAGAGTGCTATAATGTCTTCAGTTTCAAGAAATCTGGTGAGGAGGAATGGTTTAAGGAGGAAGTCAAGCAGAACAAGTAATTTGCTGGCATTGGAACAAAACAGACATTGGAACAAAAAATGCGAGAGTGCATTTGATTAACAAGGAATGAGTAAATAAGTATTTTAAGGCTTAATGAATTGATGCCTGTAGGATGCTGTAAGAATGTTGTACCCTGCCATTCTCTATAATTGCATGTTAATAATATTTTCACCACTTTGTTGCAAACAGCAGATTTACAGTTACATGTTTAAGGTTTATTGAATAAGGTATAGGGCTTGTTATCATGACAGAGTGCTAATTCCTTCATTACAGTGCCAGGAATCTAACATTTTGTTCATCTTGCATCCAGTAATGGTGCACATGTGTGTTGTGTGATGCCATCCTCTGAAATAGTTCCTGTTTCAGAGCAGGAGAAGTTTCTCTATTAGTAAATGTAATGGCATCAGGTCTCTCTGTTGGTGCTGTATGGAAAAGACAACAACTCTGAAAGCTTTACATTCTCACATTGTTGGAGCTTCTAAGTTTTGTCAGGTGCTGGTGACTTGGACCTAACACTGAGTTGTAACTCAGGAGACAAAACAGTTGGAAAACTTGGAGAAAGGCTCTAAGGGTCAGTGAAATTTACTGTAGGCAGCTGCTGCTTCAAAGCAACTTGCTATGCAGAAGCCTATTAAGTAGTAGTAGGTTACTTTCCTGCCGTTTCCCCAGCATGATGGATGACGTTCTGAAAAGTGAAAGGACTTCCTGTGCCACAGAGGTTTTCCCTGCAACTTCTTACCCAGACCCAGTTGCTTTCAAGACACTGACTATACTTCTGTTTAAGTGCTGTTATGGATCTCTCTAAATTAAGTGTTTTCCCCACATGATGCTAGAAGGAATTTATTTTCATCTGTGATAGGTGCTTGAATGCAATTATTTGGAGATGGTCCTATTTATCTTCTAAATCTCCACTTACAATTGAAAACAACAATACATTTTTACTAGAAATATGTTCAAGCTGCAGAGCTCAGAATTGAAATGAAATTCATTTTTCCAAAGTTTTAGTGTGATTAGAGTTTGAAACTTAACTTCTTAGTGTAATAAGTCAACAGTTTTGATTTTCATAGTATTCATATATAAAAGTCTGTGTGTCCTAATATCTAATTTTGACCTATTAAGTCAGCATGCACTTCAGTGTAGGGTAGGGTAAATTCCTTGCTTTTTAATGACAATGTTTTTTAGTAAGATAAATGCTTCTCAAAAATATGTGAAACTAGCAAAGATCTACACAAAATCAGCTAAGATAATAGTTCTTATGAGCCAAACTACTTGATGACCCTAATTAAGATGCTTATCTTCTCTTTCATACTTATAATAGGGAAATGTAAATATTGATGTATCAGTGAAGACATTGTAATTGTGTGGGTTTGGGATCTTTAATTTTCACTGTATCACAGGAAACAGAACATATTGCTAAAAGAGAAAAATGCTTTCAATGGGATTTTTATCATTAAATCCGAATATGCTTGAAGACAATGAAAAACGCCTTTTTACATTCTGAAAGGTTCAAGATAAAAATTGTGGCCAAGTCTTCAGCAGAAGCTTTTGCTGGAATGGTTTAGGAATGTGAAGAAAGGAGGCTCATGTATTCTTGCTGTGTGTTGCCTTTTGTTCGCTCCCCTTCATAACTTTTTCACTCTTTTGCCAATCTTAACCGGGTCTAGCAGAGGGTTGGAAGCCTCAGAACTGTTCAGCTTCAATAAATTATGTGAAAATAGGGTGAGAACAGGATGAGATAGGAACACATGCACTGGCTTGGAGCAAATGTCCAGTGATCTCCCTCTGACAACAACCATGAGTAAATGGTTAGGAGTGTTTCTTCCAGTCTCTTTCCCCTGCTTCTGGTTATCACATTATGGGCTTCCTGCACCCCATCTCTATCAATCAGTTTACTCTTATTTACTTGCTGACTAGTGTTATTTGATGTAGTAGCCTTGTGAGATTTAAGTTCCCTCTATGAAAGCTACATTGACTCTTCTTTTTATAGAATTAGTGGCATATGGACAAACATGATATTCTTTCTATCCATTTCTGGGGTTGTTCCAGGTACAGAATTTGGACATATGGTTCCCCCCCTACCCAGTTCTGCATATACTCCTTCCAGTCCATGTATGGTATCTTTGCTGTTTATCAGTATCATTCCTTCAGCTTCTCCATGTATTTTTCCAGTACATAATTGACAGGAAGAAAAATGGTCTTCTGTCTTCCCCTTTTCTCCTCACTTTTGTTAATACATCTCTTTGGACAGCTGCACCAGTGAGAACAGAAACTGCTAAATCTAAAACCCCAGGATCAAAAAACATCCTTTTGTGTTCAGCACTACTTTGTTGCTTTCTTCATGAGTTTTTCTTGGGCTTCTTGCAGTTTCTTTAGTTGGTGGGCAAACACACAAACCCAAACATCTCTGCCCATGTTTGCTTATATATGCTGGTGTCTAGGGTGAAGACTGATTTTATTTCACCTGCCTACTTACTTGAGAGAATTTAATGATTCCATTTACATTTACTATGAGTAATAGTGACTGTTATAAAAGTCCACCTCAGTAGCATCTATCTCAACTCATAAAAGTAGTTTTGCAGATAGAGCTGAGGTGTAGACCAAAATGAGTTTTGCATTCAGTTATTCTGCTTTGAGATACTTTTACTGTTTCCTGGAGGTCTCCGTTGCACAGACTTGCTACATGGCAAATGTGCCTGTGTGTCCCCAAATGCTCTTTGCTGAAAATTAGCCAACTTACTTAAAAAATTTATATAAAACTGTGCCTCATCTGGCAAACAGGAAACTGTTATGGGAAAAGAAGGTATTATTCCTTTCTGTTCTTTAGGTATTTTATTTGTTCTTTAGCTGTAGAGCTCATATGACTGACAGTGAGGGAACCTGCAGGGTTCCATGGTGATCTATTCAGGGAGCAAAATCAGAGCAACATTATTCTGTTAGTTTGTAAGATGATTTTTTTCCTAACACTTTTTTAAAATTATTTCAGGAAATATCCAGGGGACTACAGGTGAAGGAATTTGGTGTCTATGCTATGTATAACAGCAGGAATTAGAATCAAGTGTGGAACTAGTAAGAAGATGGGCAGAATCAAAATGGCCATTGCAAAGGGAAGTCAAATTATGGGAGTTCGGAGGGAGCCAAAGGTGCGTACAAAGAATGTAATATAGTTGGAATTTTAAGAGACTTTTGGTAAGAGTCCTCATCAAAGGTTGTTTAGGAAACTGCTAGAAAATAAGGAAAAAAAATATGTAGTGGATAAATAACTGAACAAAAGGAAACATAAGTTAAGAGTAAATGGTCAATTTTCACAGTAAATGAAGATCACCAGTGAGACTTCTCAAAAAAAGGGAGGAATAATGAGGTGACTGTCAGTGATACTGTTACAGAAAGAAATTAAAACAAGGGCCAACTATAGAGAACTGCAAATGGAGTTTACAAAGTCCATTTCATGGCTTTGTGGTAGAATGTCAGATAAAATCAGTGTTGGTTGCTGTAAATTGTTGGCAGGACAGGTGGGGAAATCCTAGCTTTACATATGAAAAGACTGAACTTGAGACATCTCTTATCATCAGTAGTTAGATCTTAGCCTTATAATACTTACTTCTAAATAGAAGTAGAAATATTAGTATTATAATCCTTTAGCAAAAGAGATAAATAGAAATAATAATTCTGCAAAAACATTAGCTTAGTATCCATCAAAAGAAAACCAATCCAATGTAGTAATTATTTGCAAGGGAGCAGAGAACAAAACAAAGCATAAAATTTATGTTTCTCTGTGCAGCTGTTGTGTTACCATATTCTGAAGACCATATGCAGTTCCCCTTTACCTCTATAAAGATATGTTAGAACTTGGCAAGTTTCTGGGCATGTTGGCAAGGCTCACTGTGAAGCAGTATTCATACACAGGACATATGAACGAGTCAGATTTTTAGGTTTGTAAAGAAATACTGAGGAATATGAAATACAGAAGGAACCACCTCTGGTGTAGGGAATCCCTCAGCTGTAAATCACTGAAGTCTATTGGGGGGGAAAAGTAGCACTCTGCTCACTCTGTTCTTAACCTGTCAAACATCTGCTGTTGGGTACTGGGCCTAGATGGAGTTTTAATCTGACCCAATGCAGCTGTTCTTATGATCATATGTTTTAACAACCTGAATTAGCCTACACTGTAGTCAGGTTATACTGGTGAAGAAGAGGAGTGACACTGTCCTCGGCCTTATTTCATGCACAGATCTCAGCAAGTTTATTGCCTTTATTCTAGTGTGTGCAGATGGAGACTAAGCCTGTATATAACTGAATGTAAAGAGCAGAGTCTATCAGTGGTTTGGAGTTATTGCACTCATTCCTTAAAAAATGCATTGAAATTCAAGAAGCTCAAATGATGCTTAAATTGGAAGGAAATCCAGATAGTTTGTGACATGGAAAGCTCAATTAGTGGACAAAAAAAATGCTCCTTTTTCTGGTGACATAATACAACCATCTACATGTCATTACTACAAAATCAGAGATGCATTTCCTATATAAAAGTGCTTTTAAGAGACATATTCTCTCTTTTTCACCCAACACCTTTATTTCTTTCCCTGCTATCATGTGAGAGCAGAAATAGCAACTCTACACATTTTTTGTATTCATCTTTCATGCTCAAGAGACAAGAAAAGCAGAATTTTGGCCAGATTTATAGATTTGCAGCACCAATATATATAATTGATAAAATGTAATCTTTTTAAAGAATACTGTTTTTGTGGCCACATGTGTTGAATAATTTTTAGATCTAACACCTAAACTCCATCCTAAAGCTGGCTTCATGCCAGCATTCATGCTCCATGGAAGCATCCACAGGACTACTTCTGTATTCCCAGATGTGGTTTGTATGCTTTCCTATCCATAGAGGCTTGCTGCCTTCCAAATTAGTAGAAAATCTGCAACACATATGCTTCCAGAAACTCTGAAAATATGATGATTTAATACAACATTCCTTTCTGATTAGGAAAACTACTTCTAATGAGCTATCTTCTTAAAAGATTTTTATCAGACATTCAAACTACTGATTCTGCTCTTAAATGAAGCTTTTCTTGGCTGTTTATTACCTCATTCTGACATCTCATACAGGGAGATTAGTTTTCAGCTTGTAGAATACTGATTAAAAGCATTTCCCCTTTCATATTAAGCAGAGAGAACAGCTCATAAATTAACACTTAGGTTTTACTCTTATCAGTGTTCTCAGTGCCTCAAAGGGTTTGAGCTGCCCTGATGCACATTACCTTATTAAATGGCAGTCAGGCACATAGACATAAAGGATATGTGATGATTTTATACAGTGTGAGTACACAAAAGCTATTATAGTTCCAACACACTGAACAAAAGTGTAAAATAATGAAGAAGAATAGAAATATAAGACAAAAGAAATAATTCAATGAACTTTACTTTGACAGTGCAGATGGTGAATTTTTTTAGTGGTGCTCCCAGGCTTCTGGGCCTTCAGCAGTAAAATTTTTCTCCTCATCCCCTTTCCATTTGAAGATCTCCATCATTCCCTCTTACTCTTTCCTATCACAGAATCTGCCAAGTTGGAAGGGACCCACAAGGATCATCCAGTCCAATTCCTGCCTCTGCACAGGTCTATCCCCAAGAGTCACACCGCATGTCTGAGGGTATCATCCAAACGCCTCTTGAACTCTGTCACGCTTGATGCTGTGACCACTTCCCTGGGGAGCCTGTTCCAGTGCCCAACCACCCTCTGGTTGAAGACCTTTTTCTGATATCCAACGTAAACCTCACCTGACACAACTTCACAGCATTCCCTCAGGTCCTATCACTGCTCACCAGAGAGAAGAGATCAGTGTCTGTTCTTCCTCTTCCTCTCACGAGGAAGTTGTAGACTGCAATGAGGTCTCCCCTCAGCCACTCCTCATATGGCTTCCCCTCAAGGCTCTTCACCATCTTCATTGCCTTTCTTTGGACAGAGAAGCTAATCTGCAACAGTATGGAACATAGACCTTGCTCTCTCCTGAGCCTCAGCAAATACTAGATGTAACAGTAGTTTCACAGTCAAAGTTCATGATTTGTTTTTATTACCATGTTCTACAAAACATTCAGAGCACAAGTAGGTTTCAAAAGCAGGCTCCCAGAGATCACAGTATAATAATTTGATCTGGAGGTTACTGGTTGAATGAGCTACTGAAGTGGAAAACTTTCACTACTGAAAAGAAAACGAGTTTTAAAAATTTAATAGGAGTCCCATCCCTTGAATTAAAACCTTTGATAGAGTAAGAAAATCTTCGGTTTGGGAACCCTTGTTTTTATTTCCCTAATGAAAAGAAGGTGGAGCATCTTTCCGCAGAAATTTTGGTTTTTTAATTGTTAGGACCTTCTTCAACTTTCCTGTTCATTGCTATTCACAACTTTCTTCCCAACCTCATCAAGATTTTCACAGGCAGAAGATTTCTCAGAAATCTCCACATTCCCCCTGCTTCTGCAGTATCATGCCTCATCAACAATCATATAGGCATTTCACACCAGGGAGAGGATTTAAGATGATTCACCCTTGGATTAACACCAGCCCCTTCAATGCAACGTGATGAGTTTCGACTTCTTACAGTAATTTCTCAGCCATTTTTGTAGAAATGCTAGAATCCAACACAGCATGTGAGTAATATGATATAGAACTCTACTAATATAAATGATAGCTTAGCTGTAGAGTTGGTGAACAAACGATTTGCTAGTGTAACCTAATACCTCCAGTCTAATTTGATGCTGCTAGAGGCTGCAAGGAGGCACAAATGCAAGGTATAAATTCTGTACGTTTTTAATGTGGTGTTCGATAGCCACAGATGGCTACACTTGTAGCCAAGCCAAGTAAAAAGAACTAACTTTATGGACTGGAGATATTTTTTGAGTTTTTTATTGACTGAATAAAGAAAAATCAAGATGCAGGTCAGAACAAAGAACTGAAGTGGGAAGCATGCAAGAGATGCATGAATTATTTGTGTCAAATACAAAATTCAGATTAATTCAGATCTGATGCTTTTAAGAATCTTACTCTGTGTTTATGAAGGTTGTGACCATTTACACTGTGACTGTACTGCAACATTCTTTTTCTAGCCAACCATTTCCATTCATCCTGAAATGCTGTAATGATTATTTTTTCTTTAAAGACTAACTGTATGAATCTACAGGACTTCACATTAGTTGTTAATTCCCAGCTTCTTCAGAACGTAATTCAAAGTCTTACTCCTTGAGTGGAGTGATCCAAGTTACCATTTGTTGATTTCCCTGTTACTGGCCTTTTTTGAATGGCTTGATTTAGTGTCTCCTTAGCATTTGTCACCTTACTTTCCAGATTCAGAAGCTCTTTGGGTTTTTTTGAGTTCCCTGGAGTAAAATGAGAGCAGGAAAACTCTCCTAATCCTCCTGCTTATAGTCAAATCCTCTGGAGACTCAAAGACTTTGGAGCTCTGTGAATTACCATCCTTGTACACATACGGAGGGAATCTTGGTCTGCCTAGCCTTCATTCATTAGTGATTAAAGGGATTAATATTTCAATGTAAATTTGCTAAAAATTCAAGAGATGACCAAATTCTTGAATCTGTAAGTGAACAAAGAAATATTGTGTCTTTTCTGAATCAAACTGCAGGGGTTCATTTTGTGAATTGAACCCTGCAGGATTCACATAGCTGTAGAGAGAAATCTAACACTTAGTCCAAGTGAAACAGTTCCAGGGTCCAGCAAAGAATTCCTAAACCACACATAAAACTTGCTTTGCGAAAGTCTTTTCTTTTTTAATGTTTATGTAATGTATCCATTTATTGTCTGTGTCCTTACTACCAGTAAGTGACTATTCTTTACTTCAGGACAAACCATAAAACCTACGGTTGAAGCAAAACTGTGGTGAGGTTTTCTTCAGGCAAACTGTTATTCAAGTCTATAGAAGGTGGAGTTTTGCTCGAATGAAGTCTGCATGAAGGTCTCATGTTCATGTTGTGACCTTTAATGACTTTTATTGTCTTTTTAATAAACATTTAAATAAAATTAGTAGAACTCTGACCTGAGTTTCCATTCATTTGTTCAGGATTCTGCTGGCTCCATAACGAAGGCCTTTTAGGTTGCAAAGTGAGGACTAAAGAAATTGTAAATGACTAAAGTATGTCAGAGTAGATTATTGAATTAGTGATATAAAGGAAAGCATGAATAGAAAATCTAGCTAGATTACAGGAAATCAGACATACTTTATTGTTGTGCTTGGAGAATGCATTTTTTTTATGCTGTATACGTGGAGAGGAAGATGAGAAGTGCAGTTTTTGGTTTTGGAAGACAGATGAATATACAAAAATGTATAGTTTCTCAAGAATACTGTAAAATATTTAGTGATTAAGTCCTGTGCTTCCCTTTATTTATGTAGTAGGCAGATTGAATTCAAGAGGATAGCTCTCAAAATAATTTGTGTGCATATATATGATGTTTGAAGTTGAGGTGTAAATTGAAAATACCCTTTTTTCTTTCAAACAACATTGCCTGTTCCACCTTGAAATTTGTTAGCCCTCTTACCCATTAGTAACTAAATAGGTGATAGCATGTTGCTATTTGTAGTATGTTATAGCTCTCTCTGAACATGAAGTTCATAAGCAGTAAACTGAATATAAATTAAAGGATTACAAATTAGGAAAGCACTATTTTGTGGTAGAGTTCTTTGATGAAACAACTACTGCATATCTTCCCTTGTTTAACTCTGTTTCTTTTTTTAAAACATATATCCTAGTGACAGGGAATTCACCAACACTTAGAAAATTGTTCTAAAGGCTAACAAACATCGCTGTTAAAAAGTATCTTATTTCTAGTCTTATTTTGTCTGGGTTTGGTTTCCAGGTTTTTGATCTTCTTGCCCCTTCAACCACTATGAAGAAGACTCCTTTATTATGAAACACACCATCCTATATGTACATGTGAAACATAGAGAAGTTCCTACAGCACATTAGAAACTATGTGTAATGCAATAGATATTTTACCTCACTTTGTCATACTGTTAGTAAAAACTTTTCAGTTTACTGTGTTTTTAATTTAGAGCATCTAATAGGTGAGCATGGTTGTTAATAATTTTTCAACAAATTTTGTCTAAATTTCTTTGTTTGTCACCAGGTTTTAATAAAATAAATGAGACACATACTGTGCAGTTTTGCCAGACCTGGAACAGACGTGGAAAAGATATAAATTTGTCAGTATTATGGGAGGGAAAATACATAAATGCACATGGTGACTCTCTCAAGTCTTGGGCTCAGTGTGATACTAATTCATTTTGGTGACATTTGGAAAACTTCTCCCAACATTAATAATAAGTTTATAGTGGGGGGTAATTCTGACAGACACAGTGTTGAAATAAAAACTTGAAAGAATGTCCATCAGATTTTACAGGTGCATAGAACATGCATTTGCAGTTGATTGATGATCTTTTTGTTAAAGGTTGACATAATGCTGAATGGAATGTTTTGTTTATATATGGTGGTCTAGTTTATTGACCAGTACCAAAATGTATGACCAATCTGGGACTTCATACAGTGTCTCTTTTTTCTTCTTTTTTTTTTTTCCCTTGGAAAAATTTTCTGTATTTATCTTTTCTTATGGTCATCAACACATGGATGCTCTTTGATTATTTTATAAATATGATTTTCTTGAACTAATTTTTCCTTTAAAAATATTCACTTGAACTGAAAATTTTAAATGAAAATACCAGAATTTTAAGCAATATTTAGAGAAAGGATTCAGGGATCAACTTTCTAAGCAAGTGTTATAGAAATTAGTCTTTTACTGAAACTGAAAATAACAGTTGACATCTAATTTGAATAGCTCTGTCTTCTCTTTGGAAGACTATTTCTTTTGAATTTCAATTTAACAAAAAAAAATATGAAAAATAAAAAGTTCTGAAGATGTCTAACCCCAATGGTTGGAAATGGAAGAGCTGCAAAGGTGGTACCATTATTTAATAAAAAGTTGATTTGTTTCTTCTGTGATATCAGATCAGTGGAAGAAGGGTTGTCTTTAACCTCACTTCCCATTCAGAGTCTTACACTCTCAACTGCAACAGCTCGTCATCTAAATACTGAATTGGTTTTGAAATTATGAATTGTGTACACTCAAAGCCATTCTTTTAATTCATGTAAAACTTAAGCTTTCATCTTAACTACAACATGTAGGTTACTCTTACTTGTAATAAATGTGAATTGAGAACCTTTCCAGTTCTTAATCAATTTTATTAGCTAAAGTTGGAGTCTCTGTATATTTTTCAATCAAAACTGACACTGACTCCAAAAGTTGGGGGGTTTTAAAAGTTGAAAAAAATTAATTAAAGGATCTTAATACCAACTGTGTTCTTAAAGATCAAGCTATGATTTTATTTTCCTTGAGAGTTTGCACATTTGTATTTGTGTTTAATCAGGAAAAAAAAATATATCAGTATGTCAGAAATATGCAATTTGCTGGTCCCCTTTCGTCTTCTTTGTCTCAAAATATGAGGATCTGTATCAGTGTATAAACTCAGTGTACTTGTTCTGACAGAGAATTGACTAGGACAAAAAGGGAGATGCTTATTAAAAACATTCCCCCTCATTAATTTTGTCAGCAAAACATAGAATCCAAAACTGTTCTGCCTGTCCTGGATCATTAAAATATATGAAGTGAGATATAGTCAGGGAAATTATCTTGTTGTTATCCAACCAGTTCTGAAGAAAATCTAACAAAAAATGTTAAAAAATAAGTAACTAGAAGACCTGTGTGTATGTAGGTTTCAGATACAGCAGTGTATCAGTTAATCCAAAACCACAACATACTCTCATGCACATGGTGTGTCTCAGGCACATGGTGTGAATCTTGAGACTGTGCTGTGCAGGGCCAGGAGCTGGACTCAATGATCCTTGTGGGTCCCTTCCAACTCAGAATATTCTATGGTAGGCTTAAGTTCTCTTATTCTTCATATAGGCAGAATATTTTATACATTGTTTGCTTTTCACCACACCTTAAGAAAAACAAAGCTAGGGAAGTTTAATAGCATCCTAGTGGATCAGGTAATCTTAGTTTATGGGCCTCTTTCCTTGTATAAGGGAAGTGTGGTCTTCATCTGAGTCTTTTCACCCTCAGACTGAGTTTGTCTTGTGAAAATTTTGGAAAATACCTAGGCTCTCCAACTGTGTAATTTCATTACATCTTGATTCTATGAGAAGAGAATTCCCTTTGTCTGTTAGTTTGAGTAATGATTTCTGTCTGATGTTCAATGTATAGACTTCTATATTTAAAATGTCTAATATTATAATTCTTAGATTTTTCTACAGATACAATCCTTAATCTGTCCAAGAGTTGTTCTCACTAACTGGCACCTATGTGAAAGAATTTATCTGAATTATAACTATTTCATGTACCTGATTTTACGTACCCGATTTTACTTCTGAAGGAAACTGTTTTTCAGTCATGTACTGGTGATAGCAGTATTGAGTGAGTGACAACACACTCTGTTCCACTAAGACTGAAGATGTCCTTGTCCTTGTCATGAGGAATGGAAAGAATTGGAAGAATCATAGATACATGAACTGATGGTGTAATAAGGGAGGACTGAGTGAAGGAAATTATGCTTTATAAAGCAGAGTGGAGGACATTTTCTGTGCTCTACAAAATTTTGGAATGAGGGTCGAGACAAATAAGCTTCAGTACAACTGTAAGAATATTTGAATGTGGATTTTTGTTGAAAGAATTTTTAGATTAAAGCTTAGATAATGATGAGTGATATAACTTATTTTTAAAAAAATCAACTTAGCAATTATGAATGCTCAGTGCAAACATCCTTTTGCATATTAGATGTTTCTAGAACACCATGGAAAGTAATAAACATTTTGCTTAGTTCCACATGGAGTTTACTGGCATTGATTTATTAGGAGCTGAATGAAAAGGCATTTTGTTGTTCTTTCTTTTGTCTTTTTAGTGGATTCACATTTACTGTGTGTGCTGGACTTCATGTAGTTATCAGGCTAATCAACTAAACCACATTATTTAAAAAGTTAGACAATCCTACACATTTAAACTGAATTTCAGAGGAAGCACAGTTAATGAAGAAGCACTGAAAATTATGTTCTGTTTCATGTAATCGTGGATTTATGTATTTTAACACAGTTGAACACTTGCATAGTATTTTGATCCTTTACAGATCAAAGACTGCTTATCAGTGTTGGTTTGGATTTTGCTAATTGATAATTCTAAATATTTGATTAATGATAATATTTTAATATTGCTTTTAGTAATTTTTTTGCCTATGTGCTAACACTTAAAACTACTCAAACTGCAGGCTCTTTAAAACTAAAAGAAGGCATGGGCTTCCAGTGCAGTGGTAAAATTAGGTTTTGTCTGCAAAAAGAAGAACAGTGTGACTATCAAGTTGACAGCTGTTGTTGCCAGGGAATTTTCTTGGGTTTGTAATATTCCTCCAGTGAATATTTTGATTTTAATTAGGACTTTGTGACTTTTGAAATGCTTAGTTTGACATGGAACTCCCAAGTTCAGGAATAATAATAGCGTTTCTCCTATTTATCACCAGGCAGTGCAGAGAAACACTTCAATAGTTGCACTGATTTGAGTATAAAAAAAAAGTCATTGATGTCTTTGAATTTTCTGTTATTATACAAATGTAAATCAAGTCTTGTATAAACATTGTATAGCATGGAACTTGAAAATACAGAAACTGTTTTTTTAGGACCAAAACAAACTCCTGTGTTATACTGAAGTCAGCATGCTGGTGGGGAAATAAATCTTTATCTGACATGAAATTACTGATTAAAAATACTTCTATGTTTTAACATTGTTTTAAATAATATGCCACCTAAGAATATATTTTGCGTATAATAACTTTCAGAAAAAGTACGTGCAGGTAGATATTCAGCCTTTCTGTGCTAGGAAGTTTAAACATACATCAGGTGTCAGAGCCTGTTGGAAAACTCTATGTCATGCAATTCAGAGCAGACCTGGTAAATCTATTCATCATGAGCTGCAGACCACCACTGTGTTTGCACTGCAGAAAGCTAGCCTTTCTTTTCTGCATAATAAATGATCACAGAACTCGAAATGAGTCAGACCTTTCAGACCAGCCAAAGACAAACTATCTTTGATTCCAGTCCTCTTGATTCACCTGTACATATTCCATGTATTACTCAGGTGCTAAGCAGAAGTGCTTTTTGTCTTCAAGGCTGAATGGCCCTTTAGTTTAAATTAGGGACGTTCACTGGTCTTCTCTGAGAAAGTAAAATAAATTTACTAGTGGTTACTAGTTGTAAAAAGCTGTTAAAATACACAAGTTCTGCCTCATTTCCAGTGAAATGCTGTGACTTAAGAACACTCATTTATTGTTACACACTATGCTGCCAGACAGTCCAGGTAGATGAAACCTGATTCTCTCTCATATTGCTTTAAGCATTTCATTATCACTTGTGGGTTGTTTCGAAAGACAGGGAAAATATAAAACTCCTTGGAGTGAAGGAATAACTTGCAGCTGAGATTTTTTGATGGGTTGTTGGGATTTTTTGCAATGAATTGACTGCATTTGACCTTTGACTCAGGAGGACCTTGTGGTTTTCTGTTACCAAAGAAATGTTTCCATAATGACAGTGCTATCAGAGGTGATGTGTAAAAGAAACTGTTATGTAATGAAACATGAAGAGACACACATGAAATACTAAAAGCTTGACTGGGCAAGTCAGCCTGTGTCAGCAGTAATGCTAAGAACATCTATCATTGCAGAATCCGTGCCCAGCCTGTGATACCCTTCTGCCAGCTAGGTATGTAGTCAGATTGCTGGAGAGAAACCCTTTTTCACTGACCTGCTACAATGATATGAAGTGTTAAATGTATTTGTAGATAAGCTGTCTTGTTTGCTGTATCTAGACAGCACACTGTTATTGACTGATTCCTGCCTTGCTTTCCCAAAATATTTTTAGTTATTTCTTATGAATACTTGCATTAACTGTATAGCTTTGAATTGCGCTCATTTGCTGTTCTAATGATGCTTATAAAAACTTAGATACTAACAGTGGTGTGAATTTGCAGAAATCACAACTGTTTCTGCATAATTAAATGCAGTTAAATAACTTTAATGATCTTTTAGTTCACAGGAAGCTATGTCCATACTGAAACAGACCATAGAAAAGCTCACTTCGTTTTTAATTGTATTTGCTTGATATTTGTGCCTGACATCTCCTAAAGAGATGATGCTTCCATTTTTCAAGTTGCAACTGCATTTAGGAAAGATTATAAAACCTTGCAGCCATGTGCCATTTACTAGGTTGCTGATTCTGATTTAAAGCTTTTAGCACTAGTCTTTGATTACATTGTATGTTAGAAAAACAACTTACAAAAGGTAAGGGTATTTGAATAAGTAACACTGTTCATTGTTAAAATTAGTACAGGTTAATTCTGGAATTAACCTAGCTGAGAAAAGTAATATTGCATTTACAACTTTCCTGGTCTCTGTGTTAGTGGTTTATATAATTATCAGCTTGTTAACAGGTTGTTGGGGTTTTCTTTCCTTTTTTCTTTTTTTTTTCTTTTTTTTTTTTTTAAGAATAATCTTGAAATCACTTGTATTAGAAATCCTTCCATTTTCAGCATCTTATATTCTATTTTATATTGTATTAAACTGTGCAACACTTATTCCCAGTTTTGGAGTCTGCTTAATTTCTTTTACTATGCTAACACAAAAGCAAATAATTATTCATTTTATCTTCATAGGATGCCTTTGAGGCAGAGAAATGCTAGCTTAATTACACAGCCAAGACACTAACATCAGATAGATTAGACTGGCTTATATAGGTCACACAGGAAGCCTGTGGTTGGGCTGAGGATTGAAACAAGGTCTTGAGTCTCAGACTAGTTGCATCTTTTGTTTATACTGATACATGAAACCACTCGTTAATTTTCATTTTCATGATTATGATAGTTCGGGATTCTTATAAAGTAAATAAAACTTTCAAAAAAGCTTTAGAGTAATCCCTAATCTTCATTAAAAATTAAACCCAGACCAAAGATATGTTTTTCTCTTAGAATTTTTTTCTAAAATTCCTTTAAGAAATTTTTAAAGTTTTAATTATTTTTTTTTTTGCTTTTTGCTTTTGTGTCTATGAACTTCCCACTTTAGCAGAAACAAGAGGTGAAAGAAGAAACTGCAATATCTTCAACCTTGTAGAACTCAGGACTAGCAGGAAATCTCACAGAAAATTCTTGCCTTACGGTATTTTCAACTATGAGCCTTTCTAGTCAGACATGAGGGAAGAGATGCACAAGATGTGAGACTGTGATCCCATGAAGCTTGGGGGATGAGTGTGTCCATTTTTAGCTCAAAGAATCTTGATAGGTTTTGGATGTCAGTAATGTGACCAGTCCTGCCACAACCACCCTATCTTAATGAGAAAGTGAGGGAAGTAGATGACTAGCAGTGCAAAAGCCTGCTAACCAGATTTCTCTGCCCTCCACTGACAATTTTTATGCAACAATCTCCATTGCTTCAGCCACTTAATGAAGTAGTTCCACAGTTCTTGCACTGTCCTCAGCCTTAACATGGATGGTTTAGGGCACATGTGTTTTGATGGTTGAACTGCCATCACATGTTCAGGCAAAAAAAGAAAGTTTCCTCAAACTGGTATGTCCTCACTGTGTGTATCTCATTGGGCTTTTAAGGTCTGTGTGAAGAAGCACAGGTTCCAAATAATTCCATTTTTACAAATATCGCACAAAAGGCACAGTTTTCATTTGTTCTGTTAATATTTACTCTATTGTTCAGTCTGTCTCATTTGCTTTGACACCAAATGATCTATTTCTGCTGTCAAAGTGAAATATTTTTTCTTTTATCTGCCTATTACCAGGTACTGTACTTTTTCCAGTCTTTAAAAATTCCTAATTTATCTGTGTTTTCTAATGTATTTCACAAAATACTATGAGAATAAGGAGTAAGTGTGTGCTGACTCTTCATTCTCCAGCTTTAGGAAACAATTAGTTAGAGTAACATCTGTAATGTCCCATTCTTGTTTTAATAATTTATATCTTCTAAAGGGGATGCAAGGGATTAAAATGTATTCCTCACACACATAGTTGTGAAACTATTAACTATCTTGTTTCTCTGGATGAAATGCATTATTAGACCAAAAGTAGCTCTTTATTTTAAATAATTTATTATTTATTTATCATTGGAGATACTCCTTCATATTATAATTTAAAGTTTGGTATAGTCCACTTGAAATATCAGTCCATATTGTGATTATTGTAATATTGTATAGAGTTTGTATTCTATAAAATCTAGGTTACAAGGTGTTACATTCTAGGAAGGAATTTGTAAATGTTTTTCCAAACCTTTTTTTAAAATTACTTTGATTGATCATGCCCTCTGATGTTTGCTTTCCCACCTTGAATACTCTAGCAAACATGTTTACTTGTAAGAGCACTGTCTGGAAGTACAAGCTATAAGCACATACTACTGACTGCTTGCGGAATGTGAATTACGAATATTTGTTGCAAGCAGTTCTACTAATCACTGAGTTTAGCATAAAAGGGAAGAGACTGAGGAAAAAGTCTCACACACCAAGGACGAGGTAGTACATCATATTATTTGCCACAAGGTTTTAAATTGCACGTAGTCCCATGAAAGTCATGGTTCACCTCTACCTGTGCTCAGTACTTCAGCTCAGAAAGAATTTGTTCAGTGCAAGAAGTTTATTTAGTTCTGTTTAAAGCTGAGTCTTTGCAATTTGTAACTAGGAAGCCAATGATATAAAGGATCTGCAAGGAAAGATTATATACTTTTCACTTGGAAAATATGTATACTACAGCTCATGTGACTATGATGTCTACAAATGTTTATTAATTTCCTCTGTAGATGTGATATACACTGTTTTAGTAAACATGTGAAGGTGCATATGGAAAGAAAGCTTTCACTTAAAATACTCAGTCTCAAAATAGAGAACAAAAAATTACTGAATTGCTATAAATATGATTGAATGGAAATCCTGAACAATATTTTTCAGTTTTATAGTAATTTCTGATTTCCACAGCTTTTCTGTTTGCAGGGGTTTGTTGGTTAGCTATTCAGCTGTGTAAAACATTTCAAGCTTGATTGTATGTTTACTATCTATTAAGAATTTGTTATTGGTATTTTTCAATTCTTGTGGTACTAGAAAGCCATATTTTATTTTATTTTAAGTCTTCTGAAAAGTGCAGTGTACGGTAGGATATTATCTCCCTTTTTTTCCCCCCTTTAGTGTGAACCATGGTTGAATTAATCAGTCTACAGACTGGAGCATTAAGTAAATCTATTTGCCTCACTGAAGGCAAACAAGGATGAAATGACTTAATGTCAGGTAATACAACATCTTGTAGAAGTTCCTGTGCATATGCCTTGTTTCTTATGATAATAATGCTTTGTGGTAACAAGCTTAAATACATGTTCCCACAGAATTTTCTAATTGTTGCAAAACTAATATGGGTTAATCTGTGTTACAAAAAAAGACTTCATAAAAATGACTGTCCAAGGGAAATCTATACTTGCTACATTTTTCTATAATTCCTCTTTCCACAGACAACGATGAGGTGGTTATACAGAGCTTACACTAGTGCTTTAAATGCTGGAATGGAATAGAAAATTTTCTTGAGAGTATGGCTATTGAATGAATGCAAGTAGAGGATAATACCTTTAATTGTTTCAGTAAAAGGTATTATTTTCCTTCTTTAAAAATCTATTTTAGTGGTCAAATGGCAACTAAATGACTATTAAACCAAATGACTATTCCCAAAATCTTTTCCCCCCTTACCATAGTAGACTATGTGGAAGGGAGTCCCATCATATGTCTACAACTAGTACAACTCTTCACTATGTTTCTGCTGTGCAAGAAGGGTTGGGGAAAGTGGCAGCATTGCCTTGGCTTGAGTTTTGACACCAACATCCTGAAGCAAACTTTTCTTTTGGTCCTAAATTACAGGAACTAATCTACTGAAAAGTTTTGGAAAAAAAAATCAGTTAAATATTTACCTGCTTCTATGTTAAGAATTTATCTGAAAAAAATATACTTATACTTGGAAACTGCACAAGTGAGGGGTCTAATCCATGCATAAATTTAGATTGAATTATTATCTCAGTGACTTAAGCTTTATCGTTTAGGTGCATTTTAGTGTCTCAGAAGCAACATATGTGTAGTCCTGCTTTGTCAGACTTGCTTTAAAGACATCCTAGAGTACAAAAAGAAGACAGTGTGTTCACAGCAGGAGAAGAAAGAAAGGTTGTTTGCACAGCATTTTTTGGCTTTATTCTATATGTTGTCTACCAGTCAGCCTCTCAATCTGAGGCTTTTCTCCTGCATCCCAAGCTCTTAAAAATGCAGTGTTTACATTCAGAGTTAAGATGTAATACCTAACATTACAATGAAACAATTAAAAGATAAGTTCAGAGCCAAAAACTCTCTAGGTCCCTGTAGTACTCAGAGGACCTATGTCAGCAATAGGTCCAATTCTTAATGTCTACTTATCTCTTCAAGAATGTCAGTATAACATCTGATGTATATTTTAATGTTGTTAAAACTGTAAGTAGATTAAAAAGCAATCCTAGGTATACTTTTCTACTACCTTTAACCACTAGGTGACAGTACAGCTCTTTTACCTTTTTTATTATTATCTTTAGATGCTTTTCAAAACAGTAGTTCAGTGCAAACTTCTAAGAATGTGTTCTTTCCAAGCGCAAAGTATGGGCTGTGCATGCTTCTTTTAATGAGTTATGTGGTAAGGAATTTTTTCTTAGTATAGTTACTTTAGTTAATGCAAATGAAATTCCTTATCACTGAACAAAGATTTTTAGCTGTGAAAGATAGTACAGAATGGCTTAATAATGGTCTGATGAATAGCTGTGGAAAAGCAATCTTGGAAATAACTGGAAAACGAAGGCAGTTTTCAACCCCAAGGTAAGATATGCAGAAAAATTGTAATTTTAATTATAGTATTGGTCTTTTAAAAAAAGGGTTAAATTAATAAAGCTTTATTTTTTAAAAATAATATATTTTGCTGTGCAATTAACCCTTGTTTATATGACTTGTTACAGTGATTTAATTAGAGATACATTACTTTCAGTACTGTATTTTATAATGCAGTTGTCTTTTACTTTAGCAGTTAGTTACTTCCAGTTTTCTGTAAAGGTTTGAGAAGCCCAGGCACTGGAAATAAAACAGAACATAAAATTTATAGAGTTGTGTTTCCATGCAAAATTGCATGCATTTTCAAAATTGATGCTAGCATACCACTTCTCTGTGGCTCTCTGCTTGGGTAAAGGTTATGTCTCCAAGTTGTCTGTAGACGAGTTTCATCAGCCAGTGTCCCTGTGCAAGATTGAACTTACTGTAAAAAGTAACTTTCCTACATATATATATATCTGTACATCTCTCTCTCTTTCTCTCTCATATATAATTACATAATTAATTAAAATCATAATTTATCAGGCTTAGAGATTTACATGTTTCTGAAAGCCAAGTGAAAGTATGAAAAAGGCCAAGACCGCCACATTTAGTGTCCATAATAAACATTTTCTTAATGCATTTGATGGTAGTGTGTGATTTGGATGAGATTATTTTATGTTACACTGTCACTTTGCTCATTTTTCAAAGGTGGAATAATTGTGTGTTCATACTAAATTATCATGATTCTTAATAAAGGAAAGCATTTTATTGCGTAGGCGAACTGTTTGCTTCTGTTTTTTTTCTGCTGCATTCTGCAAATAAGTCTTTAAAACGAATGCCTAAATGAATACAGTAGGCAAATTAAATAAATAAAATGAATATTGCACAATAATAAAACATGCTAGTAAAGTAAAATGAGAGTAAAATGAAATAACTTTACTGATTTGATAGGTTACCTTGCCAAGCATCTTCAAAATGAACCTTATAGAAAGCTCAATTTAAAATATTTAGGAAAAACAGACTTGTAATAATTTATAAAATGTCATTCCTGTAAATAAACATCAGTGTGATTTACACTGCTGATTGCCAGCTGAAATTTTGACAAGATTTATGCTCTGCTTACTAGTCTTCTTCCCAAAAATGGTGCAAGTTTGAATAGAATTTGGCCAATTTGTGTTTAATGGCTGAGGACCAATAAGGCTTGCACATTTAAAATTTATGACAGAGCATTACAAAGGATTGCTTTGTACATTGACTTAGGATCTCTAGTGACATTAAAAGCTGGTTTATTTCAGTGCTTCTAGTAAAATGCGGTTCACTTTTGAGACATCATTTTATATACATGTATACAGCTGTTATTTGTTTTCTTACTGCAACATGGAGTATGAATGAGTATTTCATTTAAAAGAAGGAGGCCCTCCCTAAGATCCATCATTTTCCTGTTTATTGTCAGAGAGTAAAGATCAAATATATTTTGCTACATGGTCAACTGCATTCCCATTGTGCATAATAACTTTCTTTTAGGCATACTACAAAAACAAAATAGTACATCCTCTGGCTGCACTGCCTAAGAAGCATTTCTGCACCTTTCAGTTTAACTGTAAAACAGTTAAATGAGAAATCTTGCCCAATTTTAAGCAATTGTGTGCCTAATAGACACCAAACAAAGAAGTTACCAAGTTCTTAACTGAGAGAGAAAAGATTGCGAAAAAAATGTACTTACCAAAGTGTTGCATATTCCTATGATTAATTTAGGAACCCAAGAGGCAACTCCATTTATAACTTTATAGTTAATAATTAGTATCTTCCACAATAAACTTATATTTTGGGATGTTTATGACTGAACTCAGATATTTAAAAATAAACTAGAGAAGCTCTGAGGTCTTTTCTTGGGAGTGACTTTTTAACTGTGCATTTGAAAAAATAGTTCTGCTTTCTTGGGGTGTACATACATAGAAATTAGTGGGTTTCAGACACATTTTTGTAAACTTGTAAACCAAAGAATGTTTTATTTCACCAGATGCAATTTTAGAAACCTGTAGTCCTTAAAATTATCAAAATTTTAATTTTTTCTTTAAAATTAACAAAATAGAATCTTAATTTTTCAAAATAGTTAGCTGCTCTTTGTGAATGCTCTTCCCAAACCAAACTTTCCTGCTTAGTTTCTAAGCAGAACAGAAGTTAACTAAAAGTTTCTTTTTAAGGGAGACTGGTACACTATGGCTTCATATACCAACACCCTGGGCCTGTTTTTTACCTTCCTTATATTACACTAATGACTTCACTTAAGTTGCTTTTGATTTATAGCAGTCCAAGAGAAACATCAGGTTGGTCATGTTTTTAGCAGCTCATACTACAAAATAGGATGTGAAACAATGCCTTTTCTACTAAAATCTAATCATCTCTATTCAATGTTTCACAGGAAAAATTGATGGCTTGATTCTGAACTTGCTGAAATCTGTAAAAGCAAGGCTTTTCTGTCAACTTCAGCAGGTGTCAAGTCCTCTATTCTGATCATGCAAAGATTTATGTGCACACATAATTTCACATAAGCAAAGTCATTGCTGATTTGAGGTGCCTAAGTTTTAGCTGTATTTCTGTTTTTACTGACAAAAGTTATGGTTCCAATATAAGTTGTAGTTGTATTGTTCACAATCAAGGCTTAAAAGCTATTTTTCATTCTTTGCAATTTTTAATGCTTACTTTGTCTGCAAAAACAATGGATGAATTTAGAAACACAAAAGCAAAGATTTCTTAGCATAAGGAAAGGTATGGATAGATGGAGACCGAGGAGTAAAAAGTGTCGTCATTCATAGGGTATTAAAAGTGCAATACTGAGATTAAAACAAAATGTAGTAGCTGGAAGATGCAGATGACTGCAGCTTTTCCTCAGCAACACTTACGTCTCCAGTTAGAACGGCTGAGAATCTCACAATATTTGATATATTTATCCTTCTAATATCACTGTGAGAATGAGCCCCATTTTGCAGCAGAATGCTGGAGCACACTCTCTACAAGTAAAGTTATCTGCATTATTTCAGACATCTCCAAGACTGCACAAGCCTTTGCTCTATATATAAGCCATTGCACCTTCTGTCATCCTTTAGCTGAATATTATCTTAGTTCCTTGCTACTAGGATGTAATGTTATGGTTCTGCCATCCTTTTTGCAGCACAGGCGAGAAGGTGAGTTTTTTTCTGCCATTTTAAGTGGCAAAAATGAACATAAAAGTGATATTTATTTTTATTAGTCTCATTCAAAGTAAAAGTTCATTAGTTAGCTTAACAACAAATTCTTCAATCCTTTCTTCTTTATACCTGAGGGGCTCTGTCTGTGCTTCCTGAGTTCCTTCCAGATACCTTCCTGTAGTATTGCTAGCTTTTTCCATGTGCTCTTATAGTTGGGCAAAGGCAGTATGAGCTGTGGCTAGTTTGGTGCTTTGGCTATATAGATGGACTAGTAAATAACACTTGCACGCAGCTATGTGGCTATTACCAAACAATTCCTAATCATGTTTCACTTTTAATAAAGGCTGATAAAACTATTAGACTAAAAATGTCTCTAGCTTTACTTCCCACCGGCCAATTTATTAAAAAAAAAAAAAAAAAAAAGAATTCCTGTATATTTGAGATAGCTATCCCTTTGGTAAATGTAATTAAAAATGATCAATAAATTCAGGGTGCTCAGAATACCTGAGGTTGGCAGATGACTCTGGAGACTGTCTAGTAGGGTCAACTAGAGTAGATTGCTTGGGGCCATGCCTGGTTAGGTTTTGAGTATCTCTGAGGACAATGTCTCCGCAACCTCTCTGGGTACCTGTTCAGTCTCACCATTACAGAATACTCTTACGTGAAACAGAAGTTCCTGTATTTCAGTTTTGCCACCTTGCCTCTTTTCTTGTCAGCTGAGAACCACTGAAAAAGGGCCACCTTCTGTGCCATGAGGTATTTATACACGTTGTAAGATCCCTCAGAGTCTGCTTTTCACAAGTCTGAGCAGTGCCAGCTCTCTCAGCCTTTTCAGGTATATACATGAGAAGCTCCAGTCCCTTAATAACTTCCAATGCTCTTGTACTCACTCCAGCTTGTCTCTCTCTGTCTCCTGTACTCTTCATATACAAGACTGCACATGTTTTCTGTAACTGTTCTTACAGTTCACTACTGTTGAATGTATGTAAACTTTACTTAGTAAGCAGTATAAGTAATTATTGTTTTTGTACATCAACCCAAAAGTTACTAGTCAATGTGACTTAAAAGTATATTTGATTTTATTTTTACGTGTTCATAAAATATTAGTGGTGTGCAGAAGATAAGGAAGGAATACTGGTCAATACTGTAAGCAGAATACTTTGCTGATTATGTAAAGGAACAGCATCTTTTCTGTCACTAATAACACTATTTTTGGTTCTGGATATGTGATTTTGGGTAACGAAATATGCTATATTGAAGAAGACTAATGTTGTTATCCAATCTTCTGATTATACCTGAAATTTTCATGAGGTGAAAACTTCCTTTTCACACAGGAGTGCCACGACTATGTGACACTTCAAACTTTCTGAATCCATAACTTCACTGTGTTGTGAGTGAAAAAAAAGAACAATATAAGCAATATATTTGACTATATAAAATATAGTTATAACTATGACTACATCTTATATATCTATGAAACTATAAATATAGAACTTATTTGTAAAAATGTCTAAATCTTCCCCTTCTGATTCCATTGGGCTCTCAGACAAAAATGGTTTTCAAAGATGCCACTTTTTTCCTTAGCTATGCACTGTGACATTTTAGGAAATGTTCTGTAGCATAGGTGTAACATTCTTTTTATCTATCTGGATAGTTTAGATTTTAAGTACAAATGTAATGAGTGTGAATTCTTCTCACTTTTAGATTTTTATGTTGCACACATTCCAGTAAGAGTTGCATGCACTTGCACCTTCTCAAGTTTGATTTTTTGCATCAGTATTTGTATTCTGCCATTGGTTTACCTGTTCCTTGGTTAAAGAAACATGATGCTTTCAAAAAGAAAAGTGACATGTGGGAGAAAAGTGTAGAGAACAGGTTTAGCAAAGTCAGGCAGACTTGAGGGAAAGAGAACAATTCTAATCTACCAAGAAAGTTGTCTCTGAGGTTTTCTACAGTTGTGGAGATTTTTTAATTTTGAAATTTTACAGGGGTCACCAGCCAGTGTTACAAAACAGCCTCTGAATCTACAGCTGCTGTCTGGCTATCATTTTTTTCAATAAGTGGTGCAATTTTATAAGGAATAATATTTTTGCCAACAACAGTAGTCATAATGAAATATGCCATAAATGGCATTTTATTATAAATTTCTCTCTTAAATAGGTATTATAAAAAAAGGGAAGAAAAAAAAAGAAAAAAGTATCTGCAAGATACTTGTGTGTCAGAATTCTGGCTGATCGTAATAAACTTTGATGCACAAATAATGATAGAGTTCTTTTCAGTCAGAAATATTTTCGGGGAACCTGAAGTTATTGACCTGAACTGAAAAGTGTAATTCTGTTTTGTAATTAATATTTAGCTAATTTAATTGAAGAAAAGACAAATACTAATTATTTATTTGATTACTGATTCTCTAACATGAAAGTGGAAATAGGGAAGGAATTAAACAATCTACATGTATGTGTATGTACATACTCATTATTTTTATAGTGTATCAAATTACTTCCTCATCCAGCAAGATTACAGCCTTTTCCTGAAAACTTTTTATTCATTTGTTTTCCGAATATGCACGTAAAAGTATTTAGGAAAACTGACACTGTAGGGTTGGGTCAGATTTTCAAATCAGTGCCTGTGAGTATGCACCAGTGAGGGTTGCTTTCTTCTAATCCCTTTTGTCCCCAGCTTCTCAAGGAATATAAGCAATTATCATACAGTGAATGGATTTACAAACTGTATTTGAGGGATAATACTGAGTACCACTAACAGTGTAAAGAGAATACCTGCCATTAAACAGAAACAGTAAGAAAGGAAACACCAGAGCAAGACAAATTAGGGGAGTAGTCAGTGGAGAACTGATAGAAACATTTCCTGTAGAAAAGCATTTTACACCATTTACTTACTTTACAAATCTCAGTGAGATTATTATTTATTAAACCAAAGATTCAGTTTCCTTCCTTTTTCGGGGGGTTCATGAGTGGTAGAAAATAAAGTTATTTGAAGAAGGATCATGAGAGATGAAGAATGTCTGGGGTTCAGTTTGGTAAAGTAGATGTAAATTAATTTGTGGCCTTCAGGATCTGCTAGTATTGATTCCCATTGGTTTGATTGATTATTTATTCATAAATCGTGGTTTTTGCATTGAGAAGATGCAGAACACTACCTGATACTGGTGAAGCTCATGCAAAAAGCTTTGGGGATTTCCTCAAACTAAAATTACCGGTGATTTCTTAACTAAATAAAAATTGTCACATAGTAATGTTGAAGTACTTTAGCTAATTATTTGAATCAAGTCAGATACAGACTAAGAATTTATTCAAGCAATATATATTGAAGTGAATAGTTTTGACATAAATGTGTGCAAACTAAGTAAACACTGTATATTTTGCTGGTTTTCTGATATATGATACTGTTCCCACTTCAGTAGTTCCCTGTGTTGCATCAGAGTCTGTTACGATGCATTCATATGTTGAAGAAAAGCCGCTGTGGTTCTGTCTGCACTAAGGCCTTCTCTTACTGCATTACTTCTCATTTTCTTCTTAAGTTGAGAGAGACATGAGTGCTACCCAGTATTTGTCAGAGCTATGATATTCGTCCAGCAATATACACAGGGTCTAATTCTTCATGCATTTATTCTTTACGTTTTTAGATACATTTAACGGATCTGTTCCGTTAAAAATATGGCTACAGAATGTCTACACATTAGGGAAATTTCATATGGCTGTTGTTGCACCTAAAAAATTAGTTTCAGTTTCAGCACTAAATAGAAAGAGAACAGCATCAATGTTCATGGTTTTACAGTTTAACGTACCAGCCGAGAGCTACTCTTCAGGGTGGTTCTCATACTAGTTTCAAAAACTGCAAAAACATATGGACCTTCTAGAGTTGAACAGTCAGTGCTGGCTGAGTGCCAGTATAAGTAAGATATGTAGAAATGTAATGGCCCAGAGCAAGCTAATGAATGACAGTGTCGCTCAAGATCTTCAGGGAACGACAAGAATATGCAGGTCTTAAATATTTTTTTGTGCTTTTTGAGAATATGCAATATATTTTGTAATGTATTTGAGAAAAAAAAAAAGGTGCCCTCAATGGTAAACAAATATGATTTAAGAGAAAAGAAAGCAGTAAGACATAAGATATATAATTGGAAAGTACTGTTTATTCAGAAGTAGCAGCAGTAGTAAACTGAGGTTTCTGTGAGTTATTATTGTTCCTACTGCTAAGCTGTACATATACAGACTGATTCATTGTTCACCAAAACATGGCAAGATGAAACAGGTGGATGGCAGTGATAAATTTAAATGTAGAGAAAGGGAACAGAATAAGCAGTTATAATGAAGTTGTGGTGCAATGTGTGCAAAGTTTGAGGACAGCTGTAGCCATCTAAATTCTGCAGTCATCCTGGGTTAAACTGTCATTACTCTTTTTGTTGCCATTGTATAATGTATGCATTGCCAGATTCCTTGGATGTATGTTGGTGTGCAATCCCGGGTGTGAGTACAGACTGGGTCACTGAGAGCAGCCCTGCGGAGAAGGACTTGGGGATTCTCATGGATGAAAAGCTGGACATGAACCAACAGTTTGCGCTAGCAAACCAGAGGGACAACTGCATCCTGGGCTGCATCAAAAAAGGAGTAACCAGCAGATCGAGGGAGGTGATTCTGCCCCTCAGCTCTGCCCTCGTGGGACCCCACCTGGAGTGCTGTGTCCAGGTCTGGAGTCTTCAGCACAAGGATGTGGACCTGTTAGAACAGACCCAGAAGAGGGCCACAAAGATGATCTGAGAGAAGAAGCATCTGAGTTACGAAGAGAGGCTGAGTGCTGGGGTTGTTCAATTGAGAAGAGAATGCTCTGGGTTAGACCTCATTGTGGCCTTCCAATACCTTAAGGGGGCTTTTAAAAAGGAGGAAGAAGGACTTTTTGTACAAACAGATGGTGACAGGACAAGGGGCAATGGCTTTAAACTGAAAGAGGGTAGGTTTAGATTAGATATTAGGAAAAAATTCTTCAGGAACATGTTGTCCAGAGAGGTTGTAGTTACCCCATCCCTGAAAGTGTTCAAGGCCAGGTTGGATGGGGCCCTGAGCAACCTGATTTAGTGAGTGGCATCCTTGCCCATGGCAGGAGGTTTGGAATTAGACGATCTTTACAGTCCCTCCCAACCCAAACCATTCTATGATCTTATGCTTCCCTCTGGAGTATTGTTTTGATTAATGTTTATGTTCTCTGCACATATCTGCTATATAGCACAGATTCAACATTACAGAGGTGCAAACCATAACATCTGATCCTTGATTCTGAAACGTGATGATGTCCATGGCAAATCTCTATTCAAAGACTATTTCATGAGAAAATGTCCTGATGGTTTAGTTTGCAAGAGAGGGAAAAAAACTCTTTGTAATTATAATCGCACTTGATAATGTTGAACTTTGAAAACACACTGTACTTAAGTTAGAAGAAAGGTTGCTGTTTGCTATACTTTAAGCTGCTTCTTCAGAATTCATACTATTTTTAAAGTGACAGGAGGGGCTTGTTTGTTTTTCTGAAAAGAGTGCTTTGGTACCTAATTAAGTGGATGAATACTATTATTTAAAATAAACTGTAATATTTCAGAAAGGTGTGTCTCTTTCCCCAGAATAGTTTTTCATTTAAAAAAAAACCACCTCCTGTTTTTCCTACATTTGTTGTCAGAAATGGGTTGCTCTCCAGTACAGGTTTCTACAATGATTATAAATAGTCAGGTGCAGAGGCACCAGATATTATTTTGGAGGAAGACAGTGAAGTTTTCTTCATTGGGTCTCATGGTAGGAAGCCAAATAAAAGTTGCAATCTAACCATTTATAAAGTAATGATCCTGCAACATATACACAGTGTTTATTCATGTACCTATGCGTAAACCATAAAAATGGTGGTAATTAGGTGCACAGATGATATCCTCTCCAGTTTAAGTATCAAGTTGCAATGCTCTCCTGCAACTCAGGAGTGGGAGACTGCTGTCTCAAAGACTTTCCTACTGGAATGGTTCCAGGATGCAGGGCTCCTGGAGGTGGTCTTTTTCAAAAGGACTTTTATGGTTTCTGCAAGAATGAATTCTCAGAATTAACTCTGGATGAACAGGCTAATTTTATACTGATAGGCTATCCAAGATGGGAACATCTAATTACAGATTAAATATCATAGAATCATATAATGGCTTGGGTTGGAAGATCAGCTATTTCCAACCCCCATGCCATGGGCGGGGACACCTTTCACTAGACTGGGTTACTTACTTACAGTATCTGCAGCGTTGAGCTCTGAGTGTGGAATATAGGGAATATCAAAAAAATTATATATAAGAAACTGAGTGTTCTCTGTACCTGCTAATGTCTGCATTTTCAACTGTCATTTCTCGTTTTTTCAAGTATCACAGGATTTTAACATTTTGTAACTTGATGTTTCTCTTTATCTGGATCTGTCATGCCACATGCAGACAAAAGTGAAGGCTGAAAAATGCTGAATATATATTGCATACAATGAAAAGAGGGATTTGGGATCTAAAACCAAACAGAACTCATAGCTTTAAATTATGTGCTTGCCCTAATTAAAATGTAAGATTTCCTCTGTTATAGTGAGGCTGTTAAAAGCTTTTTTCTGCAATTTATGACACTAAGGTAGAGAAAAGTCAAAGAGCCTATGTATCCCACAAATACATTAATTACATTTCACTAAATGAGTCTTAGTTTATTTTAATGAGTGCTTAAAGTATTATCTAACTTTAGAACCAATATCACAAATAAAATAAGACTAATAGCAAACATATTAAAGACATGATTTTATTTAAGCCACTGAAAGACCATTCCCACTAGTAACAGGATTGTGTCTGTTCTCAAAGTAGTTTACATAACACTTGTCTAAGTCCTGGTCTCAAAATTTTTACATTAATTAATCATGTATTAATGAGGTGCCTTGCTCAGTATACAAGAGGAGGACAGTCGATGTTGTTTATCTTGACTTTAGTAAGACGTTTAACATAGTCTCCTGTAGACTAGTTTGTCACAATGTTGGTGATTATGAACTGGATCAGTGGTCATTAATGTAGGTGGAAAATTGACTGGACTGCTGGGCTTTAGGAGGTGTGATCAGTGATGCAAAGTCCAGATGGCAGCCAGTAACCAGTGATATTGCTCCAGGATTGACACTGGGAACAGTAGTGTTCATACCAGATGATGGGATGGAGGCTGTTCTCAGCAAGTTTGTGGATAGCACCAAACTGAGTGAAGCAGACCAGGATTTTCTAATGTCAGACTAAAAGACCTCTGGACATCCCTACCAAACTAAATTATGCCATGATTTCATGCAAAACAAAAATAACTGGTGTAGTGATGCACAAAGGCACATGTTTGAGAAAAGAGCATAACACATTAAAATTTATATCATAATAGTTGTCACAAGTAGCTGCAGTAAGAATGCTCTGTGTTAGAGACTAAATGTTCACTGTTGCAGTTGCACACCTGTGCTGAAGGACAGTCAATGAACAAAAGTCTGTTTAAAGTGGTTTCTGAGATGCTGCCCTGATATTGTCTTCATCAGTAGAAAGCTTCCAGTTTCCACATAGCTGATTGTGGACACTTGGAGTCCCTCTTCAGCTGGGAGTCTCTAAGGGTTGATGTTTGTTTCAGTTCACTACATTCAGTTTGGCATGTGCCTTTTGACCAAATCTGCGCAGTTGCTTTCTGCGTAAGACCTTCTGTGAGATTCCGTATGCAAACACTATTTGATATTACTGAATTCCATTTTCTTTCTTCAAATCCCAGAGTTTTCCCATGCCTTCCTCCTATTACACCCTTTTACTAAATAATTTAGTTGATTATTAGCTGATAAATAGCTTTTCCTTCCCCCATTCCATGTAAAGGGTGGCCAGTCTTTGGACTTCTAAATCTACATACTGCCAACACCATGTGTGGTTGAGTGCCAGAAGTTGCAGAGAACTGTGAAAACAGGAAACTCTGAGACATATTTCAGAAACAGATGATAACAGTGGCTTCCTGACACTGCAGAACACCACTCCATTTTGGAACTATGCTGTAGTCAGACATTAGTCTCAGAGGCCCATGCTGAATCCATGGTGCTGTCCTATTGCCAACGGTGTGATGCAACAGCAGATGGGCTGCATAGTACTTCATATTGTATATATATGCTATATTGTGACTTTTTTTGATATCACATGAAGACTGACCACAGAATTAGCTCTAAAGCAGAGTAGGCTCTATTCTCTGTCAGTATGGGAGAATAAACAAACAAACTTATTTTTTTCTGTTTTGCAAAACCCCCTTTTCCCTACCTTTTCAGTGAACCAAAGCTGTGTGCTCCAATGTCAGCTCACCAAGCATTCTCCAAAACCTAACAAGGAACAGGAGTCCAAACCAGATAAGACAAAAGCTGGTTTTAAGTAACGGTGCATGTAATGTAGCTGTTTCAGGGCCTTAACAGCAATTTCTTGATCTTGTCACTCTTTTCTGTTGTGTTAAATTAATTCCAAATATAGACATAACAAAGTAGCAAAAGGGAATTAAATGGATGAGTTGAGTCTTTTAGTCACAGTCCTCTAATAATAATGTAAAATACAAATGCTATGCCTTTAGGAACTTTGCAGGAAATTTTTGTTTCTTTCATGTCATAATGTAGAAGAACCATATGTCAGCATTTACCTTTTGCAAACACTGAAGCTGGTCCTGATCCTGACAGGGTGGATTTTGCAGGTCTGCTTGTTCTTAACTTTCACAGCTTGTGAAGAGGACAATACTTGACTTGTCACTATACGGAAACTCTCATTTTCCTGTTAGGTTTTTTTCTCTGTTATTCTGAGACGAGAACAGATTGTACTCTTTAGCTCAAGATGATGTAAAGAGGAGAGATTTGAACAATGGAGAATTGACTTTGCAGTACACATTTCAGGTTATCCACTATTTAGATGCTAGAAACTTGGACCTCGAGAATACTTTTCAGTTGCTGATTGCATCACACTACTTTACTCTCATACACATATTTTTGCAGGGGAAGCATGGACATAACTAAGGGATATAGAGCTTCTGTATTAGCATCAACAATAGTGTGGCCCACTGAACCATGGCAGAGGCATTCTTTACAGGTGACAGACACCCTCTAAAAATACTGTACCTACATTGATACTTACAGTTATCCCTTTTTACTTGACGTATAACTGACCACCTGTCAGTGATTAGAGCTTGTATTAAAGAAATAAACAAGGGGATTATAGAATCCTCACTTGTTTTGTGGGTTCATTTTGTTCTCAAAAAAAAAAAAGTCTCATTTTAAACCCCTTAATGGAGAAAATGTGTCTTCTCTGAGAAAGGATACTTAAGAATTCAGTGACATACATAGTTAATGACCAATAAAAATCAGATATTTTCCCAGAGAAATAAGTTGAAAATTTCTATAATTACAGTTGTTGGTGGTAAATCCTCATACTTCTGGTGGAAAATGATTCCTTCTTAGCTCGTGGTATTTATATTTTTAAGACATTTGTCTCTTGGCAAGTTCAGTGTTACCAGCCTTCATGCCTCTGTTGGAGGATTATTGCTCTATCTTTGTGTTAAATATGGCTACACCTTTTTCCCTTCTTCTTTGGTGTTTTTTGTTTGTTTGTTTGTTTTTCTTTGTTTCTTTAGTTCTGGCAAGCTCCTGATGGAATTAAGTTTTTGAAAGAAGAGGGGGTGTGGGTGCCTGAAAATGTTAAAGACAGGTTAATTCTAGACGTGGCTTTGCATGTTGACATTTCCCAGTTAACAAACAGCTTCATAGTGGATTTCTCTTGAATCTTTGCCATGATATACTGCCAGAAAATGGGAGTGGTGAAAAATACTGGGAAGACCAGTGACTGCTAAACTAACACAAAATAGTGGTGCTGTCATCACCTGTTGCCACAACATAGAGTTCAACAAAAAGCACATAGTAGAATACCTTAGAATATTTGACAGCATTGTGTATACCAGTCACATTCAAGAAAATATTTTACATTTTTTTATTCTATCCACAGATACTTGATAATCAGTCATTTTGTTTTAGTCCACTTAGTTCCTTGAATCTAGTTCTTTGTAGTATATAAAGCAGACTTCTCTGAAATGTTAGGAAAGTGCTTCCATCTTAATAAGCAACATATTCAGTCCTGAATATCTTTTCAAACAAAGCAGTTGTTTTAAGCCTTATTTTGTAATTAGGATGAATTTTGGTATTGTAATCCTGTAGTAAGGATTATTAATACTACTGGGATATTGGAGAAGAAAAAGAAAGATACAAATTTCTGATCTCTTTGCAGAACTACGCTTACTGCCATACTACTTTGCTTTGATACGTGAAGCTTGAATATATTCTTCTTGAGATACCTTTTGGAGTTTGATCCTCTCTCTATTATAGAAAAAAAGAATTACAACTTCGGTGGAAATTTTGGACAGCAACAAATCCAAATGAGTTGGTTTTTATCCTGTACTGAAAAATATTCAATTTTTAGTTACCTGTGTAAAGTAAAATGAAATTGCTCAGCACTGCCTGCAAATAAGTACAAAATTTTTAACAAGAACATAAATCTTAAAATTAGACTAGATCAACCTAATTTTAACAGTATTGTCAATGTGTAATGTTATAACTACTGGAACAGGCAAAACCCCAACAAAAATATATTTGAAAATCTCAGGAATATTCAAACAATGGATGAAAATCTAAACTTCTGCATCCATAATGTTTGCTTTTTTAAAAAAAAATAGGTTAAGTATTTATTAGGAGGAGCCGTATTTGTGAAATAGCTGATTTTAGGTCTGTAAGAGATTAAAGATCTCTGTTGTGAAAATGGCTTTGATATAGTTATACTTCATATTTTTGTCACTGTTTTCCCCAGTAAAGTGGAAAAATTCAATTACATTTAAACTTTAACATTAAACATTAAGAGGAATGAAGAAAATGTACTTTTAATCTAAATTATAGCTGCTGAAATGGGAAAAAACCATTATCTTACTTTTGCTTTTAAGTAGTGTTGATTGTTAAACGGTAAAAAGAACCTGTTTTAAGGAAATTTTTGGTAGACATCTGGAATGGACCTAGAACATTTATACAACATTAGTTTATCTACACTTTTGGATTATATTATAAATATGTTTTCACTAGGTAAGAAACTAAAGATAGTTTAGGTTGTCATAAAAATTTTATAAAATCTTATCAGCCATGGAGTTGTTTCACAGCCAATGAGAACTCAGGAATTGCTCAGTTTACATTGCAGCAACTAGTGGAAAAAGCTGTTCAGCTTTCTCGATGGGAACCAAAACTTTTTCAGAAAAGTCATTCAAGTAGAGATTAGCAAAGAAAGTGGTAGGAAGCCACTTTACAAAACTAAAATGAACACAATTTGATATGTTATGGTACAGCAATTGTTCAAACTTTCATGTCATTACAAGCTAATTCTGAAATTTTTGCTTTTTTTGTGATCAGTTGTCTCATTCTCCGAGCGATGGCCATCCAATACTGAGCTTTCCCTGGCTATTATTTTTGCCAAGTTTCATGTATTTCCATATACTATATATGGGGGAAAATAACTGATTTGAAACATATGTTTATAGTCACAAGTAGTTTTTTACAGCATATACACTTTATTTTGGGTTATATTTTGTCTAAAATATTATTCATAGATCTCGAACAAAAGAAAATTTGCAAACAGGAATTACTCTCCTTTGATAGTTCTGAAATGTTTCTGCTCCTACAAGCAGGAAATTTAAGCCACTGATATTTAGTAAGGAAAATAAGTGAGACCTCACCCTAGAAGAGCTGTTCACCTTGTGCCTGCATGGTTCCCCTCAGAGTAAAAGACTTCACAGTACATTTTGTGCACTCTTGCTTGTTTGCAGCATTGTTCAGTTCAGCAGCTGTTCCAAAGCAGACTTCTATAAGGGTCTAAAACAGTAGTTGTTCCACGTCTTGCATGTATATTTTTAACAAAATTTTGTGGTTTTTTTAGCAATTTAGTTATTTTTACCCAGGGGAATTATTTACGTTCATTCATTTGGAAGAAAAATAAGGTTTTAAACTACATTATTTTAGTGCTTTTTAATGGTAATATTTTAGGAACATTCCCATTTCTGCAGTTAGGTTTGTCTTTGGGCAAGCTTTTTTTTGACAGTTTTTGGATCCCTGGAGTGTCCCAGGCAAAGATGATGTGTTTTCAGTGTAACATGGAGTAATGCATAGAAAATTACCATTATCACTGTTACACATTCAGCATTCCTGTGCATATTTCTATTTGCTTTCTTCTCCTGAGCTGAAACTGGTGCTGCCATTTCATTATTCATACATCTACATACTTCAATATGCATTTATATTGATGGTACAAAAGATAGAAAAAATTCATATCTCATTAATAACTATTCAATTATTCTTAACTTTGGGAACTATGTGACAGAAGTAATCATGTTTAATATGTTTTTAAGTCCCCTTAATTTTATTTTATTTTCACATGTTTCTCTTTTAGTTATATATAGAAGTATATTTGACTCCTGTTTTAAATCAAATCTCTTAAATGAAAGACAAAAAAATGCATGGCTTTGTAATATATTATGAGTAAGTCTAGCTGTCAGCTATACAGTGGGCCAAGTACTATGTACAATTCTAGAAGAGAACTTTGTGAAAGTTGAGGTGTAACAGTAATCCCTCAAGGTTCATAGTCTGGAATAAAGTTACTTCTGCATACTGCTCTTAATAGAGACTTTTCTTGAAGAATAAGGTTTGGCTTCTAGCCACACCTGCTTGCTAGCTACTGTACATTTATTAAGGCAGGCTATTTGGTTTTTTATGTACCTCACCACAACTGCCTTTGAAGGTGTGCTAACGTGTTTGGAGATGTGATTAATTATAATTTTCTTAGGGAAGACTAAAAAGTTGGAATTTTGGAAAAAAAAATACGAAGGATATAAATTTCTTTTACATATAGAGAAAAATATCAAGGGACAGCTTAGGCTACAGAATCAGCTTTTGAAACCTTTCTACTCTGTGTATATCTTTTGTGTATTCTTTTGTTGTTGGCTAATCTTTTGTGAAGGGTCCTAACCCAAAATCCAGGTAATTTAAAGAGGTGCTCTCTGTCCATCTCCAGTGGGTTAACTAACCAGTGGGTTAATATAATGCCCTGTGTGATGAAGTACCAATACCTTGAGTCATTTAGCATACACCCTAGCTGCTGTGTCAAACAGGCTTTTTTATTCCATAAAGACCTTAGTTTGATGATACAGGCATTTAGTCCATCTTGACTACAGGCCTATAATGTACAAGAACTGCTTATTGATGCTGGAGCAATGACAGAACTTTCCCCTTAGTCAAAATCCTACTGGATATTGATGTGCATTCTGTGATAAGTAGACAGATCTCTTAACTGATGGCATCTCTGTGAAAAAGGGTAGGGGGAGGGCAGGTACATGACTTTCTTTACAATGAGTGTCACAGCTCCTGGAAGAGCAGCATATTGTCCTAGCCAAAGATGTACTTGCTTGCCTTTCAGTTTTCTTTAAGATTCCTTATTGTGTGATATTTACTCATTGCAATGTTGAGTTGTACACAGAGAACCATATATAACTAAATGTAATCTCAGGAACCATTCCATTTTGACACTCCAAACACTGAACAATTCGTAGCTTTTGCAGACAAATCCAAAATAGTGAGACCAAACATTTTTTCAAAGTTCTGTATCTCATATTTTTAATTTGCATTTTGTTGAAACTTTTGTAAGGGTACAGCCCTTAAGGACAGGTCAGAAGGCTTACAGACTGTTGAGTGTGTGACAAAGAGGCCATAAAGAATCTGGTCAGATGTAGCTAATTAAAGGTAAATGAAGGACAGCTGCTTTTTATGTTGCCAGCACATCTTTGATCTGCTCTATCCCTCAGACCTCTGTGGACAAGGTAGTTAAATACAAACTAGGAGGCCTATTTTAAAGACATTAAAGCCCTCCAGGGCAATCGAGTGACAGTCCAAGCAGCCATAAGCTGTTTGCTTTATTCATTAGAGAACTTTAAATGTGTCAAGAAATAGAATAATGTCCCTGCTCTTAGATCAGCATTAGCAATGAAGATTACAACAGCTCTGGGACATATGAATAAGCAAACTTCTTATGAAAACAAGTTTACTGAGAAGCATTTTACTATGACAGCAACGAAAATATCAGTTACACGTTTTTGTTGCAAGAATATTGATTCAATATGCATTGAAATATCTGAAGCTGTAGTGACACAAACATCATGTAACCCAGTGCTGACCTCAGTGGTCCCTTCAATCATAGTTTAAAAAACCTCCATTTCAGACACACATCAAGGAAAAAATATGTCATATGTGAGTGACATAATAGCCTGTAATCCTTGCTGAAAAATTTATGGAGAATTTGCACAATATATAGCCTTTCACTTGTGTCTAGAGACTCTGATACTGAAGTTTGTAAATTGCAAGTGTTTATTTTATAATTCAAAGTTTTAATGCCAATACAACATCAGAAAGACTAATTAAAGAAAAAAAAATCAGTTAACTATATAAACAACTCTTTATTGCTAGTCATTTTGGAAAAAGTGACTTTGCCCAGAAATATTTGTTATATCCTAATGTTTTTATTGCTATTTTTTTAAATAAGAATTGAAGTGGAAATTAAAGTGAAGCAAATTCCTGTAACATTCTAAATGGTAAATTCTGGAGATGCATGACATATTTCCTCAATAACATTTAAGAACTTGGAGAAAATACTTGCTTTTTTTTTTAATGTTGTGTGCTGTGTTTTGCTCCATTACCTTTTTTGTCAGTACCTAAATGTTACATGGTTTGGCTGCATACTCAAACTCTTCATGTTATTCAGCCTCACTGGAACAGCTTTGGTATTTTAAGATGCTGTGTAAAGGTGTGGTACACAGGTAAAGGTATGAAAAGTCTGGAATTTTAAAACTGTCTTTTTGACTATGCCATGAGTGCAAATTTCATATGTATTACCATACACAGAACCTTTCTACATAGCATTTTACCTCAAAAAGGCTTTATGTGAGTAATGCAGTTGGAATTACATGCCTGTGAAAGCAGTGTATGCTACTGGAGTCTGGAAGAACCTTTATTGCAAAAAGATCTAGCTCTAGAAGATCCTTTGTGACTAGGCACTGATTTTTGCTGGGTGACTTGACATTTCCTTCTAGTCTTATTATAGATGTATTTAACTAAATGTAATTTAAAACTAACTTAATCCTCCAAATTGTCATAGATTTGTCTAATGGCATATATATAAGTATTTCTGCAGTCAAGCAGGTTAATCAAGTTGGTAAGTCTGTGAAAAAAACCAATTTTTTTCATTTTAAAGTAAGAGGCAAATAAAAAATCAAATCAAGCTGGAAGATGGGCTTTGGTTTTACTCAGTAAACAATACTTGGAGAACATAAATGAACATTGAGTAGTGTAAGTGAAGCATGTTAAAAGATTTGTAAAGCTGTATTCTAGGCAACAGTAAGTATAAAGATGTGGTTATTGCTGGTAGCATGAACATAATGTCCTGATTTGAATGATTGTGCCTTAAACATTGTGGAAAACAAACAATGAATAAATTTGTGATAAATTTAGAATAGTTTGCATATATACTTAAAACATTAAAGCTAGATATTTTTACCCAGGGGAAAGAAATACATTGACAAATTTTTACAGAATTCTGCTAAGTGTAAGTTAGATACACATTGTTGATCGAAGAGCCATGGTTTTGATGGGTATATTTACACTTGGTCTGCTTACATGGAATCAACATGTATCAGCTTGGCTGTGTGTTAGACTGAAAAAAAAGTCCATACTATGGTAGAACTACTATGAAAGGGAAATACAATAGGACCATTTCTCTTCAATTTAAAGATCCAATAAAAATAAGTTTTAAAAAGGAACTAAAATATAAGAATAATCACAGTTTTTTTAACCTCTGGTTTTTTATTTTTCCAACAAAGTACCTGAGGCATCAAGACAGCTTCACAATATGTTCCTTATTGACAAATGCTGAATGGCAAATATTGCTTTATTATTACTGTAGTAACCTCTCAGTACTTGTATATGCATGTATTATTGCAAGGTGAAATTTACCCTTCCAAAGCCTGTAAAGATTTATGCATGTGTGCCCAGGTATAAATCACAACTTAAATCTTGTATCACAGCATGACTATCTTGTCATATCATCCTGTATTCATAACATGACTATTTAAAAAGCTCCATACAATTTTCTGTCTTTATTCTCTCAACTGTTGTCACCCTATTTTCAAGCTCAGCAAAAATAATGACTACAATTACACTTCTCTTATATTGGCAGTAGAACTGAACCGTTTCTCGTCTGGCAATAATAGTGCTTTCTTTAGCTGGGCAGGGAACAGTGAAATCCAGCAGATTCTAGGTAAGCATTGTGAGCACCAAAGATGAGAGTTTTGATCTGTCTGATGTGAGCCTTGAACAGGAGCACATTTCCAGCTGGGTCTGTGGATTAGGACTTGGAAACCAAAGGGGGTTTACAGCTGAGCAACAGCGATCTAGACAACATTCTGCCTGAAACACTCATTTCCAGCTCCTGTCTTTTACACATCTAGGATGTGATTCTCTTGCACTTGAGTAACCTTTACTTGAAACCTTGAGGATTAAAATGCTCATTTCCTATGCCATGTAACCTAGGAGCCATTATTATTTCAACACAGACTGAATTGCTTTCATAGAGATTACTCCAAGAACACTGACCACTTTCAACACAAATGCTGTAGACCAAATGTTGGAAATTTCCTTCAGCTACTGATGTCTTGGGTGGGGGTTTTTTTAAAAGCCAGGTAATCACAGTTCCCAACCCTGCTTTTCCTCCACTTCCAGATAGCAATGTTACACTGGCAGGTTGCATCTGTTACGTAACAAGATATTGATCATGACAAAGCTCCTCCTGTAGACAAAAGACTTCTTCTAAAATGCAAGAGTAAACCGACAGCTTCTCCTGGGATCCTCCTGTGATCAGCTAACACATTTTTAAACACAGACATCCTTGTCCACACCAAGGGAAAAATCATATTCAACAACTTGTTTAATTAACATGTTTTCTAGTATATTTTCTCTGTGTAGACAAGGTCTCTAAGGGAGAATGACTCATGAATGCAGCATTTCTATTATGGAGTACTTCTTGTAGTAACTTTCCATTTCTCCACATTTTCTAAGGAAAGCATTGATTTGGCTCATTACCTAAAATGTTAATTAGTGTTTGTGAGCAGCTCCAGGGTACCATTAGTTAATCCCATATCACATCACTAAATAGAATCCTGGGCAACAGTTAAAATAAGTGTCACTTTCTTAAGTGAAGGCTAACAGGTTGATCTTTTCCAGCACAGTCTATACATACTGCTGTATAGTTTTCCTTGGAGCCTCGTTGGCATGTACTTCAATTGAGGAGGGCACAATACGTGACTGCCTCCCTAGGAAAGGAGTGAGCCTTGGCTACCACACATATAAGAGTGAACCTAGCATTTTGTGGAGTTTTCTGAGGGAGATGTACTCTTACAGAATGGATAAAAACTTTATGTGTCTGTGAAGATGAGTCAGACAGCCAGGTAATAGAAATGAGCCTGTGTAGAATTGACCACAGGGATGCTTTTTTCCAGGGATGCTTTTTCTCAGGAATTGATTCTTTTTCAAATAGTGCTGTTACAATCAGGAAGAGATTCCATGCTTCATCTTGTCAAATGGAGTGTTTTAGCCAACAGAAAAGCATATTTAAGAGGAATTTGTCATTGTTTTTATTAGGATACAAAAATCAACACAAGATTCTTTCTGTGAGACATATATTCTCAGAAGGAAATTCATAGTACGCATAAAATATTTATGATCATTTCTTACATTGTAACTGTATCTATGTAAAAGCCAAAATAAATATAAACTGTTCCAGCTATACAATATGCAGTGCCTGATGTGTTTATTACCACATTTTCTATGGCCAGTCTCCTGTCTGTTGTGTTTCTCCAGTGACTGTGTTATTCCAGGGAAATGAGTAACACAAGGGGAGGAGGGTGCATAATGACTTGTACGCTGTAGGGGGTTGTCTGAACTAACACATGGATCATGCTCTACATCTCTTGAATCTGTGTTCATGGTGTATTATGCAGAAAACATGTAGAGGGTGAGCTACTCAGGTTTCTTTGCAAGACAAATCAGTATGTATCACAGGCACTTCACACTTTTCAGTTCGTAGCTTTGAGGATCGATGAAATGCTGAAGAAAAGACTTTGTCTCCTAAAGAAGACCACAGGCATAATGGTTCTATTTTTATCTGTGCTATTTTGGAAGAACTGTTTTCATTCTTTTTCTCCCTATTCAGTGAAGAGATGAAGTATGGAAACACTGGTGGAAATGAGGAGAGCTATAATCCTGTGCTACAAAGTCTCGACTTTCATGTTTTGCTAGATAAATAATTACAGCACATTCTAAACAGTCATTCTCAAGCCATATATGATTATTGATATAGGATTTGTATGTTTGATGGAATAGAGAAACAAAGAAAAAAGTAACTCAAAATGCCCACAAGTCACCAAAATGTTTGTGTTGAAGAGGTGTGTGAAGAGATGTAAGAGATAGCCAGTTTGAAATTTTATGTGTGAATCTTGTAGCAGGAAACGTAATGTAATCCATAATGGGAAACAGTTTAAAAGCAGAGGATATTATTTGGGAAAGGGAGAATGCTTTACTGAGGAAGGTCGGTTTGGAGGTCAATATTTTCTGTCATTTTATTCCCTCCATAGACTCAGTTACTGAGCAGAATGTTTTACATAATAGAATTCTGGACTCCCTTCTTGGTTGTTGATATTTCACTTGTGTACACTTAAAGTATGTTAATTATGACAGCTGGTTATTTCTTCAACACAGAGATTTTGATTATGTCTTGCTTTATGGTTAGTATCCAGTTTTCACAGGGAATGTTTTCCCACCCAGAAGACAACAAATGTTGGACTGACCCAGTAATTGTTCTTTCCTATATTTCCTTTGGGCTCTTGTTCAGCTAGTTGGATCTGAGTTGTTTTAAACATAATTAGGCCATCATAAATCACTCTGGGTTAGTTCGCATGTGACATCACCAAGGAGACCCAATGGGATGATTAGAGTATTTTTTTGGACAATGTATCTGTAGCTGTGTTAGCTACTTTGTCATGAAAATGAGGTTTATAAACAGTAGTCTTTCCAGAGTAACGAGTTAAAATATATTGCACCCTGATAGAGCTGTTTAGTAAATTAGATTTTCATAGTGCTAATTGAATTTGTCACAAAGCTGATGAACATTAGCTGAAGAAAGAGCAATATATTTTATTTTATTGAGCACATCTCAGAGTGCTTGTAATTTAGTATGGCCACCACACTTTCTGGGCAGGCTATCAAGCAGGATGTTGTAATGATTTGCATGACTACTATACTAGATGGAAAAATGTAGCTTGTGTTTGTAGCTGTTCCATTAGTGTCTTGAACAGTATGCACTCCTTTGGTGCTCTTCAGAGAGCTGTGTCATAATCCCAGCATCTTTTGAAGAATTCTATCTGGTGAAATCAAGTAACTATACATCATTTAAAACCTAGTGTGTAATTGTATGATGAGACAAAGGAAAGACTGAGAAAGCCCGATAACCAATAGAATCCCGAAGTTATCAAAACAGAGTTCTTGCCAAGGACCTTGGAATTCATCTGATTCAGTTACTGGAAAAATTCCCAAATTAAAAATTATCCTATGAGGACCAAGAAAATGGATCCAAAATCTGGCACTGTACGGTTTTCTCCCAAAATGGTCATTAATGCTGCAAAAACAGAATAGGGTGAACAACCCTTGGCCCCATGGTTGGCCCCCTGCTGTAGGCTCTATCTGCCAAAACAAGATGGAATAGAAGATCAAAAACGGAAAGGGAGCGGGGAGGTGGGATAAGGTTGGAAAAGGAGAGTTTGGAAAAGGAGGGTGGTTGGAAAGGGAAAAACTCGTAGACTATGCCCCCTGCCAGCACTGAAACACTCGACTGCAGCTCCACTCGCAAAGCACCTGTTGGCAGCTGTTGGAGTAGTTTACAGGTTTTGGGACAGATTATAGTCTGTGTTCCCTTATGTGACATGTGATATGACCTTATTTTAGTAAAAGAGAATAATTCTTGGACAATATATCTGCACAGAAATAATGATGACATTTTTTGCTTTCATTAGAGAAATTGCATTCTTTTTAATGGATCTTATTACTACTAATATTAATATCCTTTGGCTGATATCACCTATGTTGTCTTCCTTTTATCCAGAATTGAAAAACAAAGCCATCTTGCATGGAGTGACAATACAGCAAAACAATGATCATAAATATTAACCTGATATTGTCCTTCAAAGTCAGTGGCAGAAGTTAGGGATCAGGGGCTATCTCGCCAATTTTATGTTTTGCAATCTTTATGGATTGGAGTGGAACGATAGGAAAGAACAAAAATGGTTTATGTTAAAATAGAGCTCTCAGCAAGTATTTTGTGTTAGGAACTCAGTTTAGACATTTTAACATCTTTACAAACTTTAATGTAAATGCCTGTTAAATACATTTAATTGTGACTTCTAGCATTACAGTTTATGCCCTCCCTTTGTTACTAACTCCAGAAGTTATTTGTCTTCATGTACAAAAATTTTTGCAGTTCTTTGCTGTTATATAAATAGCTTATTATTCCTTATGATAAATATATAAGTTATCAATAATATGTGTATTTACTATGTGAAGTATATCAAGCAGAAAATAAATGGTCATTTTTAAATATAGGTATTTATTATAGGCTGAGCTAAAAACTCTGTTACGTTTATGACTATAATGAGAATCCTCCCCTGCTAATGCTTTGGTTCAGAGTAAAAAGCTTATTTAGTAAGTATATGTGTTACTCAGAAGGTTTGGGTAAAGTCGAAATAGAAAGTAGATAATGTTTTGAAATTTAATCCTCTCTGATATATATAAAAATTAAAAAGAACCTCACAGTTTTCCTATTCTACCTGAAACACTAAACTTATTAGTTCTAAAATAATTGAAATTTGAAACTTCAAGCCTCCCTGAGATTTATATTCAGTAATGAAAAGAACTCAAGTTTCTGATGCTGCAGCGTACACTACTCAGGCAGGGCCTGGTTCCTGCGTGAAGGTCACCAAGAGCTTTTCTCCATCAAGTCTGCCAGAGAGTAGGGCCAAAATGAAAATTCCATTAGTTCAATAGTTTTTGTGTGGAAGATTTCAAAATGAGATTTTTCATTTTGTATTAGAGTAATTTCTTCACCTTGCTTAGAAAGAGGCTGAGTAGCCTAGCATGTAAAAATTGTCTTAGGTACTAGAGACTGTTAGCTTTAGTAACACCTGAGATCAGACATGTTCTGTGCCATTAAAGTAAAAGGGCAGGATCTGGAACTTGAGACAATGACATCTGAAATAGGAAAGCATCTAGTGGAACATAAGCATGTGCTTAATTTCAGTAGGGCTGTACGGTATACATAAAGATAGGAATTTGCAGATATTTTGAGTGAGAATGCTTTCCTGAATCAAGATTTTTAGAAACTTAGCTGTGAATCACCAAAAGACACATTCTTTATTACAAAAAACTTTGTAACTATTTTTACTATAAAAATAAATAAATTAAATAAATGCACTCAGACTTTGCAATAAGTATAGTCTTCACAAACTGGTTGTGTGTGTAACAGCATTAAATTCATTATGCTGGATAAAGAGATGGAGGGTGGATGTTTAGGACAATAAGACAGGGGAACAGAAATTTCAAAAACATTGTAATTATTATCTTGGACATAGGTGTACGTATTTTCTTGACATTTCAAAATCCTGTAAGACTTGTTTAGTGGTTTTATTATCTCTGCAGATTGAGGGATTTCAAAAATACACTTTTACTCTGATTCTGATAAATACATCTTTCTATTGTATGTTTTCTCTTTGGAATGATATATGAATCGGATAATAGAAGGCAAGTCTACAAAATTTAAGCAGAAAATTCTCCCTGGGTTACATATGGATTTTTCATGAGGTGTCAGGTGGGTGGAAAGAATAACAGAGCCAACTTTGAAGCTGGTAGTGACAGGTGCATTTCGGGTCTTCCAGGTCTCTCTTACCTTGGCATTGCCCCCTTGCAATTCAGACCTTCTATTCAGGCATGTGGAAGGTTCCCAGCATGTGTATGTAAGTGCTTATGATGAGCAGTGGAGCAGGAAGAGGAAAAGCCAGGACTGGGCATCAGCATCAGCACAGAGCAGGATAGGATGAAGAACAAGTGAGGCTGTAGCTCAGACACCCAGCTCAGGAATCAGGCCTCATCTTAACATCAAGTTCATCTGAGCCCCCAGCGCTGTCCTGCAGTATCCTTAGGAATTGGTCTTATATGACAAAGAAACCAGTGCCAACCTGATCTCCCTTCCTTTGCTACGCTCAGCAAGATTTCTTGTCCTTATTTATGATGCCAGTCAAATGTTCCCACTGTTCTCAAGTCAGAAAACTGAGCAAAAACTATGATTAAATTGATCGCATAGCATAAGTCCTCACTTTCTCCACAATAATGAACAACTAGCACCATTTACTGTCAAGAATCCTTACGGTTCACACATGCTACAGAGGAGTATGTTTAATACAGGAGGTATTTTAGTATACTGTATCATCAATTATATGCTTAGGTTTTTACTTCATTTTTCAAATTTCAGAAACTGTTGGAGTCAATGAAAATTAAACTACCAACTATATAAAGATGTTTATTGGGCCTTTTTTATTATTCTTTTATAGGTCTTGTAGAAATTTGCCTGATGCATCCCCTTGATGTAGTGAAAACAAGGTAAGATTGTGCTTGAACAGGTTTTGTTGACACTGGAAGATATTCAAATTGCAAGCTGTCAAAAGATAAAATCCTTTAACTTCTCCAAATAAGGAGAAGTTAATGACATTTATATAAATGTCATTATATATTATATATAAATGTCATCTTTAATGACATTTATATTTACTTACCTGTATCTGCAGCATTCAACAGATGAAATTTGAGTAGCATGACACATTTCTGATTAGAGGTCATCTAAAGGTGTTAAATCTGTTTATGACATGTATTTTCACTGTTGTAACACAATGCTACAACATGAAGTTAAATTCCCTTACTATATATATCATCTGCAGTGATGCTTTATATGTAATTGGGAGATACCATATTGTCTCCAAAATAATTGTCACAGATTTTTTTATAAAAATAATAAAAGAAGACGTTCCATATTCTCTTTATAAGCTAAATAACTTCACGGTTTTGTCTTTTTATAAATCTTTTTATCTGTCCTTATTTTCTTTTCTGAATATTTGTTCTTACATGAGTAAATGATTAAATGACCTGGAAATTTTGTTCAAATTAGGGTTTTTTGATGTTGAATTACTGAGATGGAAAAAGAACAGTTGCATTTCTATTTTCTGGAATATCCTTATATTTTTCTGTTTTTATATGAATTCATAAGTGAATGTAACCATATGTGAAAAGCTAATCAGAATGGAGAAGCATACAATAGTAAGAAAAAAGCTTTTCATGCCATGTGTGTTATGCGGGGCCAATAATTACCATAAACTGCTTCTCGAGCTTTATCTGTGTCCCAGTCATGTAGGTAGAAAAGCTTCACTAGGAGATGAATTGGCCCCAAACAAAAAATGAGGACAGCTGTGGTCTCTGAAATATGCTTGAAGCTGTCAATTATGGCTTGAGATTCTAGTTCCAGTTAGCCACTGTGTGAGTTTTTTATTGATGTATTTTTGGCTTCTGTTTGAATCACATTCTGTGGTTTGTATAAGACCTTGAGATGCCTTTTTCTGCAGGTTACATTTTGCAGCAGGAAGCCATCTCTCTGTGGTCATTGCCCAACACCAGAATGCAGATGTTAAGGCTCCATCTGCATTATCTTCTCTAAGTCCTCCTTGGGGCTTGGAGTTTACTCAGGCAATTCTTCTGTATGCCCACATAATATGGAATGTGTTACAGCATCACAGAATATCCTGAGTTGGAAGGGACCCATGTGTTGATTCGTCTAGAGACAATGCATCTGGTAGTCTCAAAGGTCCTCTCTGCCCCTCCAAGTACCACTGAGACTATGCTATTAAAACAAGACTTACATAAGAAGACGGAAACTATTGACTCAGAAGCAACAGGGTACAAGCAAAAAAAATACAAGACCAAATTTAAAAGAAAAAAATCTATCTTGGTCTGCCATCATATGGTCCTCAAAGGATATGCTTTAGTGACTTCATTTTGACAAGTTTTCCTGTAACTCACCTATAGGTCTCAAGCTTTTGGTTTTACCTCTTGCCATTTTCCTCTTTGTACTGAACTAGGAATCATATTCTTTTGTAGTATAAATACAGCTTTTGTAGTATAAATGCAGCAGCAGTGATTTGCTTCTCATGCCTCTGGTGCCTTTGAGGTTGGCATCCTACACATCCTCATGTCTCCAGTCTTGCTTGAAAAAATTTAATGTATATCCTTCATATTTTAGTATATGCCACATATCATGTCAGAAAAAGCATTAATTGAACATCTGTAGTGATAAACTGGCAATCAACACACATACTTTCAGCTTTCTGACAGAAACCACGCAGTGGACTCTCAGAACAGAAGGACAGATTTCCCCATTCTACTGCAGATTTTACTGAGTTTGTCACACTTTCCGTAGTGAAAAGGTTTCTCAGATGTGAGATCCATAAACTTAAAGCATTAAAGAGTATATGCGGATGTTTGTAAAGCTGTATTAATACTGAAAAATATAATAAAAAATAATAAAAGTTAGGAAACTTTTTAATGTGAAAACTGAGTTCATAAACAGTGGAATTTTTAGAAGAAAGAAGAAAGTAGGAAAAAAGGAAAGAATGGTAGGTGTGCAGAAGAAATCTGATTATGAATCAGATTATGAATCAGAACAGGAGGACTGAGTCAAAATATCCATTAAACAAATTTCTTCATCTGAAGAAACTTCAGTTAACTCTTCCACTGAGTTAGCTACAACTCTTTGCACAAGTGGACAGCACCCAAGTGACAGTTTTTCTGGTTTGTTGATGCAGAGATATCCAGAGATATCACACAGATTTTGTGGGAACTCTTCTGCTGATCTCAGCAGATTTTAGCAGTTCAAAATACTTACATTTTGAAAGCCAATGATGAAAACAAGAATAGAATGTCCTTTGTTCTCATCCATCATTTCATTCTATGTTCCTAACGTCATGCTTCTTCTTTTCATGTTGCAATGGTCCAAATTTATTAAAGCAGATTAATTCTTTGATGGTCTTGAAGAAGTTCAAATGAAACATTGGTTTTAATTCTGAACTTTGAATATAGAATATTTTCTAATACTTTTTCATTTACTTTATTCCTTTCTTGCACTGCCACTAAGTACTGCAGTTTACTTAGTCCAACATAGTATTGATAATCTCTGCTTTCCTAGTCTCTTCCAGCTATTACAGTTATGGTGATTGGTTTAGGGTTTTCTTCCTTTTGGTTAAGTGAAAGGATATATAAAAGCAGCATTTGTTGCTTAATTTTTCTGGTGTTTTGAGTTTTCTTCCTTTTTTCTATAAAGTGCTTGTTTGGTGAAAAGAGTCCCATGGCCTTTTCAAGTTAGTGAAATCTCATTGATTTAAATTACTCTTCTGAAGGAATTTAGGGAAAATATCAGAGGCTCACATCTAGTGGACTGGTGGCTTAGCATCTTTGCTTTGTTAATATTTTGTGTATGTGTATGCTTTTAATAAAAAATTGGAGAAAATAAAGTTCCTGTCAAAGATTATTTTGAAACCCTGAAAAATGGTTTGGCTCTTTTTTGCCATTTTGCAATATATTTTCTGTGTTTAGCAATTTTCTGTTATTCTACAGTAACAATGCTAGACTTGTTTATCTGCTCACACCAAGGAAGAAGCAATATTTAAGTACATGCTTATAACCTACAGACAATCCAAATGCTTAATGAAGTGTTTTTTCCTAAGTATACATTTGAAAATAATTTTTTTTTATCTATTAGAACACTAAAGATCACTACTTTAAAAAAATCATGTGAGTTATGTATATGAAGATAACTATGACCCATTGTTTTAGCTCTATGAATCCCACTTATTCTTTGAAATAAAGCTCTTTTCTCAATTGCAAGATATATTGGTATAGCTTCTGATGAGACACTATTAAAAAAAGATGTGCTAAATTTTTAATGTTTTCATAGAACAGTCTCTGATAGCTGTTTTATTTATCAGTTACCCTTATGATTATTTTAGCCAGCTGTAGATGAAATAAAGTACTGAATCTCTCCTCTTGTCCTCCTAAATACAGAGTCTGGTAAGTTTTTATTTGTGTGCCTATGTATAAGAAGTGATAGCAGTCGCAAGAGGTTTTCAGTACAGATAAAGTCAAGACATAAAAAGTCTACTTTTTAATTAAGGTGATCTTTCTTTGCTAGAAAGTGAGGGAGGAGATAAATTTCTTAGTCTGGATAAAGAACTGGTTTTGCTTATTTTGAACCCTTTTCACATCTTAAGTGTAATACAGGCTGTAATGTAGTTTTCATCCATCAGACTTTCAAAGGATGACAAAATGGCATTCTAGTTCATGATACATAGGACAAGATATTGCCTTATATATTACTTTAAAACTAAAAACAATGAAGTGTTTTTCCACCTAGGTTTTATCCTTTGTATTCTAGTGGCATATGTTTTGGCTTAAACAAATGTACAAAATTCAGAACTTAATAGTGTTTTATTGTTGGAAAATTAATATTTATGCAACAGCTCACAGATTGCATAAGTGCAGTTGGTGAGGGAAAGGGAGAGAATTACAGGGAGTTGTCTAAAGTCAAGGAAAAGCTGATGGTGTTTGAGGAATCAGTCAAGCAACCCTGATTGATAATTGGAGGATGTTACTGTGGTCTGTCTGACAGTTTCAGGTTATGTTCTGATGTAGTCCTCTATCCTTGAACAGCTTGAATTTTCAGGGGAAAAAGCTGTTCATTTTTTTCATATGCCTACTACTGAGTTGCTGGCATAAAAATGACATTTTCAGGAGCTCAGTAACTTTGAACTACATGCCCTAACATAAAATTTTCCTTGCTATTACATTTTAACACCTCAAGAAATGCATGCAGCCAAGCTTGATATTGGAAAGTTAGAACTATGACTAGAAATAAAATTTTGGCTAATATTTCCTCAGGTTTATGAGTTGATTACCTTTACATGCACTTTCTCTTTTACTTTGATTATCACCAGTATTTATACAGCTGAATCTTAGTGATTTCACTGTTCTTGAAAACAAATTTCAAAGTTTCCTGTGCAAGTATTCGTGCAGACTGTGAAACATATATTGAAGTAGAAATAGTCATTTTGGATTGTGTAGTTATGAAATAGAAATCATACTTTTAATTTTTTTTAGCAGTTGTCTACATGACAGAGTTTAGTAGAAAACACAAATGAAGAAATATGTGATTAACTGCTTTCAAATAATAGAGAAAAAAATAACAACATGTCATTAAAACATTTCAAATGCATAACACATCTGAAAAAAATTGTGTCTGAAATTCCTGTGAACAGGAAAAATGTTATATGGATTAGATGAATTATTTACTTCTCTCTTTCTTTTTGGCAGTAATTTGACATCACTCTGCATTTTGAGGCAAATATTTGTCTCATATCACAGTAATACCAAATCGTACTCCAGATCTGTGTTGACTTCAGTGGAGATGGATTCATGTTGAACTCAAGTTCATACAACTTTAGTATTTAGGTTTTTTTTACTTCTGAGGTATTCAAAGACCGATAAGTATTATTATATACCAAATACCATCTAAAGGACTTGGAGAAAGTCTAGTTTATTATTTTACCAAAAGAATCAGTAGAATAACTTTTGTTCTAACAATTTAAACATATATTCAACAGGCAGTGTTTTAATACTTCTCTAGTTAACTCAAATAATGATAGTTCCACATGATTTTTTTTCTCTTTATTTAAACAAACTTTCCTATTTTTTTATATAATTGTGTCTTCACAACGCAGTCTCATGTTGGGATGAGTGTGCAATTTCAAAATCAATGCTTAAAGAGACCCAGGAGGTATTGTTTCAAAAGCATTTACTTCAATTTACTAGGAAAATAAGTTAATACGTAGAGCTTTTTTTCATGATCAGCCTATCCAATGTCCCTGTTTTTTTCCTTAAAGCTGTCTCTCACCTTTGGCAGAATCTGGGGAACCTGCAGTGCATGTTGCTTTATTTTAACACCTCTTTGCATAGTTCACTCTTAGATCAGAATCTTCAAGTAAACTGACTTTCCACCTCATGTGTGATCCAGAATATCAGTATTTAAAATATGAGGTGAATAATTCACCTTAGAAACTGTGGAGACATTTTTCATGTAGTCATGATAGGGATTTTGTAATTTGTTACTCTTTCTGCAAAATTCTAAACCAACATCATGAATCTAAAGCATCAACTTCAGAAAATAATTTGGGATCTAAGATTTGGACTCTGCATTACAGACCTATTTCTGGTTAGCAACTGTTCTGCTGATTTGTGTGCATGTTTATCCATTCTGTTCCTTTGTTCCAGTTCTGTCATTTTGGTCTTATTAAAAAAGTTCAGCTTACTACATGTGTTTCCGATCTCATTCCATCTGTTGTTTTGCAAGAGCTACTTCCTTTATATCATTAATTCCTCTTTGATTTTTGGTCTTTTTTTTGTTTGAATGAGCAGTAGTGGAGCCTGTTTCTCAAAAACATTGGTTTAAGGAAGAGTTCATTGTCCTTACACAAGTCATTTACATTGTAATTTACAAGTGACCATAGCTCACTTGGTTTGCATCAAGCCATGTTAAGTTCATGTTGCTTGATTCAAACTGCTCTAGTTAGATTCATAACAGTTTTTAGCAGAAAATAGTCTTCATGTCCTGGGAAAATTATCAAGATACCAAAATATTCTGTATTGAAATAAACAGTTTAACTCTCAGAAGACTGTTAGAAAAACAAAGAGTTTTGGCTAATGAAACTTCATGTAATTAATTTTTGGATTTTGTCAGTTTTCACTTCCTTTTATTTTTTGGTCTTTTCAATGACTTGTAAGTAATTTTAAACTAGAAAAACAGAAGTTTTGTTTGAAAATGTAGAGAATGACATCCATTGTCATCTAAAAGAAGTGTACAAAATTATATTGAAACATTGTTTTTTGAAATTTTTTTTTTTTTCATTTTGAGGGGAAAAAATCAAGTAAAACTAATCCCTGACCAACTCAGTTTAATGTCCTTATTTCAACCAAATGTCAAGGCTTTTCTCTGGGATTAGTTTTACTTGATTTATCAATGGCCTTTGGCACAATTGTTCACAGGGCTTGTGTGCATATTGCAGCTTATACTCTGTTTTTGACATTTGAATTTCAGAATTGAAATACTTTGAATATTTACGTACAGATCCAAATTTTTTATAATAAGGACTTTAAGTTTATAATAATTTCTATGTGGATGTGATCCAGTGCTCTCTAATTTGCCCTTTATTTTCCCCTTCTATGTACAGTCTGTTAGGAATTAATAAGGGTACATGGGCTAATAATTCCTGCTAGATATACTATTGCAATTTAAGTCCTTCCCTGAATTAAAGTACAGTATTGATGTGCACTATTAAACAGATGCTCTTATTTGCAGAGCTGGTCAAAGTGATTTTTGTTCCTATGTGCTTTTTTTTTTGTATTCATAGGCATACCACATGTATATTTTATAAAGAGGGTCGAGATCCTTTGGGATAAAAGGAACTTTGTAAATGTGGCTTCATCATCTCTACATGTGATACTGTGTTATTTGTTTTTGATCAAACAGCAGAACTGCTTGCTGATATCCCTATTTCAAATCAATGTAGATTATTGGAAGATCTATAACATATATTTCTTTCTTGATTTTAAAATAATCCTATCCCTTCTTTGATAAAAACTGATTTTGTGCATAATCCAGTCAGACTGCTACAGTTCTCTTCTATCAAGCTTTTCCTTAATTTTGATTAAACATTCTGCCATCTACTCTTGAATTTTTTTACTGAATATCAGATACTTTTCTAAACAACTGAAATACCATAAAATCATAATTTCTATTTGGCAGCGTGGCATGATGGTACCATGCTTTGGATTACAAGTTTTCTGTGACATTCCACTGGCTTTACCAAAACTTCATGCAGCTTCTTGGGTCACTCATGAACTGTAACAACCTGGAATTTTTAACACCCACCAAATAAGCCATGTCCACCTTCAACGTGCTCAAGATAGAACAATAATCTCTATTTACGTATTAAAGAATCCTTTCCTTCTTTCTAAGATTTTTAGGTCAATAAAATAAAATAAATGAATACTCCAGATATCTAATTATCTACTCGCATACTACAGGAGTGCAATAGAAGGAAGAGAAATGGCTCTGTGTGCAGGAAGCAAGTGGTGAGACCATCATAGGAGAACTGAGGAGAGGCAGTACTAGAAAAGAGTGTGAGCTTTTTAGAAAAGGAAGCAAGTCTACCAAAGAGAGCAAAAGAGAAAGAATGCAAGAACTAGGACAGATAAGAGGGAATGTGTGATGGTTTTCTTGCATAATTTCTTCTCAGCCCAGTAGAGGCAGCAGGTGTTTTGGGTTTCTGGGAGGATGCTGGTTCAAAACTGACTTGGAGCGGCCTTAGTTATCTTCAAGACATAGTATATAATTTTGTTTGAAATTTTTCATTTGGTGCATCTTTCCGTATGTCCTTTTACATTTCTCAAGCACAGCTCTGTCTGGTAGAAGATGATTCCTTGAGCAGTTGATTTGAGGAATAAATGGAAGTCATGCTAAAAGACATACTGAATATTATCCATCCTGCTATTGACAATCCTTTTGACTATGGACATTTGCATTTTTTCTCTTAACAATTTTGTGCCTGTTATTTTGCTTTTCCTCCAGTTCGGACAATGAGCTAAAATAGTTCATTTCAGGTCCCTTTAATGTACATTTTGCTTTCATTCTAATGACATAGCACAATATTCTTTCTATGTTTGGACTTCCCATGCTTACAGAGTTGATATAAACATTACTACACGGGCAGAACTTGTAATATGACAAGTGCCTGAGGGTTTCTCTTCTATAATCTGCATATATATATTTACATGTTTAAAAAAATAAATGTATACAGACATATTTGGCTGTACTGGTACAGCATCTTCCTTGGTAGAGGAAGTGAAGTTTCTTCATGTTTGTGTTCTCTAACACTGGAAAAACCTGCAGTTGATTAGTTGTGTACACATGATGCATTTGCAAGAGAGTGGTGTGGACTGCATTTTGTGATTTCATGGGCTGCACATTTTGCACTCACAGTTTAAATCCAAGAAAGCTCTGAAATTTTTTCTTCTTGTTTTTGTCTTAATTTTATGGAAATATTTACTTTTATAATATGAGGGTACAAATAGCCCTCTGCTAGACAGAACAGGAAAATTTGACAGAAGAGCTCTAAAACTGTAATTATGGTGAAGAATCATACCATGGGTTACAGATATGACAGAATAATTCTTTTTTCATAACACTGTCTGATGGGGAAAGGCAGAAAAGGGAGAGAACCTAGGACTGAATACTTGCTAAAATATACTCATTTTACTGTTGCTTTCTCTAGTTAGAAGCTACCAGAGAAATTAGAGACAGTATAAAAACACTTGGATTCTCTTTATAGTATCTCAAGATATTTACAGATAATCAGGATCCTTTCATGAGTCAGAAGCTATGATCAAATTTTCATTATAAAAATTAAATTCAATTTGAAACATTTTGCATACGTGGGTTAGCTAACAGACCGGGAAAAATACAGCCGTATTTGTAAAGAAAATACCCTATAGTATTATTACAGTGTACTATGATTTGTATTAAGTACAACAGATGTGTTTAATTATTTTATTTGTTTAGATTCCCACAGCCTCAGGGTATGCCATTATATTGCCGTCAGAAAAAAGGGAATTACTACAACTTATGGTAATGTACCTTTTTCGAGCTATGTATATTACCCCTTATACTCTTAACAGTGAGAAAGAAATACCATTAGGACTCTTCGTACTCAATGCAATGTGGACTATCCTGTACATCATTTATGAATCTGATTTATTTATTTTGGTCATGTGACATCTATTCACCTATTCATCTGCTATTTCACGGCAATGAGGAATGGTACCAGGACTGCTAGCACTTTATCCAGGGCTGTACTAGAGGCAGTTTAGACCACTTCAGTAGAACCAGCACTTAAAATCATGGCCAGTTCACAAATGAGATGTTACAGCCTACATCCATCATGTTCTGCCCATGCTGCACTAGCACTCAGAAATTCCTATCCTGTTGCTGAGTTCAGCTGCCTCTCCCTCTCCCTCACCCTTTTCATCTCCCTCTTTCTCTCCTCTGCCAATCGCTTGGTCCCAAACTACAGCTTTTGCCCAGCCTATTTTAAAATGTGCCAGGTGACAAGCCCCCTCTAATTCCCTTGGAAGGCTCCTGCATAACCTACTGCTTTTCACAGCCAGAAGGTATTTTCTAATGTTCCAGTATTTCCATTACATAGTTTTATCCCTAACAACTACCTACACACCCTTGACTGTATATTGTTCTCCTTTGCCTTTGTTTATTCCCTGGAGATATAGTAGATTCATGGCATGCCACCGTTTTCTTTTTTGCAAGCCTAAATTAGTGTGAGATGATCAAAGAAGCTTTTTAAATCTTTTTTTCAGTATTATTCCTGTATTTAAAATATACTCAGTCAAAAGAAACCATGAGGGATAGAGTGGAATGAGAGCAAGAGCGGAAATGGGAAACTGAAGGACTAGGAGGTGAGAAAATACATGGGATTCTATTTACAAGAAAAATACATGCTGAAAATAAGTATTTAAGATGGGAATTGGGGAGTGGAACTGAACAGATGTTAGCACAGTTACTTTGTCTGGAGACAAAGAAATGGGATAGTTTAAAAATGTATACATTTTAAAGTGATATTTTAAATAAGGATTAAGCAGCTGGGAAAGGTTACTTAGGCTATGAGTTGGAGACATCTATGATGTACATAAGATTTTTTTAAAAACAACCTAACAAAGCAGCTGAGTGAGTTATTAACAGATGTTAATGATTTGTCAGCGGTATTAAGCATTAAGATCACATTCCAGGGTAGACCGTGATCATGCCTGATTTCTCCATGGACAAAAATTTTGCATTAGACCACTGTCATGACTGATTTCTAACCATGGATGGAACATGCCTAAAATAAAACAAGCAAGGAACCACTTTAGAAAGAATGAACAACTTTAAAAAGAAAGATAAAGAAGAAAAAGGAAGGAAGGAAGGAAGGAAGGAAGGAAGGAAGGAAGGAAGGAAGGAAGGAAGGAAGGAAGGAGCCTCCTATGTTTATTGTATTAGTATTTTGTCATTTGTATTAGTATTTAGTTTTTGGTCATCTACGAGTGGGAGATAGTTTAAGTATGGAAAATCACTGTTTAATATCTTCATTTACAATGAACAGAAAATAATTTTTCTACCTCTTTACATTTCTTTTTTTCTTACTTGTATTTGAGCTTGTATTACTTACTTACTTGTATTTTCAAAGCTATGGATACAAGAGAATAAAGCTGTATGTGTTGGAAGCACAATGTAACTGTAGCAATGCCAATAATTCTCTCAGAGAAGTTGGCCAATATTTCTGTATTTAAGTATGTCCCTAAAATAACTGCATTAGGCCAGTAAGTGCCAAGTAAATCTATAAATAAATAAAAAGAGAGATAGTATCTTTATGAACTATGCTTTTTGTATGTTTTTATGACCAGATGCATCAGTGTGTATTCTAGGTCTAGAGGGGGTTTTGAGAAACAAGAGTCTTCATGTTGAGTGGGATGCAAGTAAAATACCATCTCCAAAATAATCTTGGCACAATTGAGCTGTCTTTTGAATTTGTTTCTCCAGAGAGTAAAAAGAAACAACAGAAAGCTAAGGAAATATTTGCAAGTTTTTAGCTGCTGCAATGTTGTAGTAAGCTGATGACTCCCTGGTGAGAAGGCAGTGGGTTAGATTGCGCTTTTACAACCAAGTTGAGTCAAGGGCAGAGCTCAACGGCACCAGCTGAAGAGCAACACACAGAAGGGATTGTACCTCAGAGGTGCTGTAACCTTCCCAGTTTTCCTGTATCCCAGTAATGGATTGTTGATCCATAACAGTACTAACTTTTTGTAACTACAACAGTACTGTCATCCCATGTACCTTTTTATCCATTTCCCTAAATCTGGAGCAGGGGCAAAATGCATCCCCTGTGCACTGGCTGCCATATACATGTCTGCAGTAGAGTGTTGAGAAAGTACTGCAAGTGCCCACAGGTATGTAGGTAGTTCTGGGTCTGTAACGGAGAGAAGGGAGATATATTTTTGAGTGCTACCAGTGATACTGTATCCAGCATCTGCTGAGGTGTAGCAACTTAGATCAAGATGGTTTCTCCCAGGAGAAACATTGGACAGTACTTTCTATAGCACATTAGTGAGCTGAATCAATCAACCATCAGAGACAGTACAAGGGAGGAAGCAGAACAAGACAAATGGGAATTTGATTGGGAAAAGTGCCTGTATATGACAGCATGTCTGTAGATTATTCTGTTCTCTCGTGGTACTTTTTCCTCAGTGAGACAGGCACAGACCGAAAGGATCAAATTAAATAGTTCTGAAATTGTTAAACTGGAACACAAATTAGGAAAGGGAAATTAAAAAACTCAGAGAAGAAAAGGAAAATGAAAAAGGAAAAGAAAAGACAAGGAAAGAAAGGAAAAGGAAAAGGAAAAGGAAGGAAAAGGAAAAGGAAAAGGAAAAGGAAAAGGAAAAGGAAAAGGA